>NW_006921795.1:5275718-5299548 GCF_000298275.1 Orycteropus afer afer | reverse complement strand
CTCACCTACTTTGGTCATGTTGTCAGAGGGGACCATTCCCTGGAGAAGGATGTCATGCTTGGTAAGGTGGAGGGTCAACAAAAGAGGGGAAGGCCTTCGACGAGATGGATTGACATGGTGGCTGCGATGATGGGCTCAAGTATAGCAAAGACCATGGAACTGGCGCGGAATCGGGTGGTGTTTCGTTCTGCTGTGCATGGGGTCACTATGAGTTGGAAATGACTCGATGGCACCTAACAACAATACATAACCTCTAAATAAAGATAATTAAAAAGTCATACTTGGGCCTAACATGATACAACTAAGGCACCTACAACTAAAACCACATTAGCTCTATTTACAGCTTGTATTTTATAACTGAAAACCACAAAAATATTTGATACACACATATAAGGAAGAAATACTCATAACAATCAAAGACTTCATTTCCGCAACTAGCTACATGGTCACTGGTGGTATTTAGAACTACCTTTTTCCACCACCCATTCCATACTCCCTTTACCCTAACCAAGCCTCTTAGCTGCTCATAGTTCTTTGCCTGGTGAGGTGACCCAAACCTTCATTTCTGAAGGGTCTGGGCCATTAATAGTCATATAAGAATTAGGTTTCTGTAGTTTTCCATTGACTTTAATCACAGAGTATGATACTACTGAAAGACATCATAAGGAAAATCTTGTATTCCGGACACACTTTTCTTTACCTGCTTTGTTATGTTGTTGCTAGGTCCTATTATAGCCAACCAACATACAACAGAATGAAACACTGCTCAGTCCTGTGCCATCCTCACAATCTTTGCTATGCTTGAGCCTACATTGCAGCCAACGTGTCAATCCACCTTATTGAGGATCTTCCTCTTTTTTGCTGATCCTCTACTCTACCAAGCATGATATCCTTCTCCAGGGATTGGTCCCTTCTGATAACATCAAAATACAAGAGACAAAATCTCACCATTCTTGCTTCTAAGGTACATACTGGCTACATTTCTTCCAAGACAGATTTGTTTCTTCTCTGGCAGCCCATGGTATATTCAATATTCTTCGCCAACACCATAATTCAAAACCATCAATTCTTTTTCAGTCTTCCTTATTCATTGTCCACCTTTCACATGCATATGAGGAGACTGAAAATACCATGGCTTGAGGAAGGCACAACTTACTCTTTAAAGTAACATCTTTCCTCTTTAATACTTTAGAGAGGTTTTTTCTAGCAGATTTGTATAATGTAATACATCACATGATGGATGTCTTGACTGCTTGCTCCATGGGTGTTGATTATGGATCCAAATAAAATGAAACCATTGATTTCAATATTTGCTCCATTTATCATGATATTGCTTATTGGTTCAGTTGTGAGGATCTTGTTTTCTTTATGATGAGGTGTAATCCATACTGAATGTTGTAGTCTTTGATCTTCATCAATAAGTGCTTCAAGCCCTCTTCACCTTCAGCAAGCAAGGATGTATCAGCTGCATATCACAGGTTAATAAGTCTTTCTCCAGTCCTGATCCTGTGTTCTTCTTTATACAGTCCAGCATCTTGGATTAATTGCTCAGCACACAGATTGCATAAGTATAGTGAAAGGATACAACCCCAAAACACACCTTTCCTGATTTTAAACCATGTCGAATGGCTGTCTATGTACAGGCTCCTCGTGAGCACAATTAAGTATTCTGGAATACCCATTCTTCACAATGTTATCCATAATTTGTTATGATCCACATAGTCAAATGCCTTTGAATAGTCAATAAAACACAAGTAAACATCTTTCTGGTATTCCTTGCTTTCCACCAAGATCCATCTGACACCAGCAATGAAAGCTTTCATTCCATATCTTAAGTCTCTGAGAAAGTGTCTGGAAGTGAAAGAAAGGCAGTGAAACAGCAAGAGAGTCCCCAGATACAGTTAAAGATTCAGAACTGGGTCAGAGGAATCTCAAGAATAGGTCACCATAAAGTCGAACAATCAAGGAAGGTTTCATGATAAACAACTGAGAATGTGGTCTTAAAGGATGGACACAACAGTGAACAGGATTATACTCTAGACCAAAGAGATTCAGCTGAGGCTAATCTTGCACAGATACTAGTGATACAAAATATCCATAGTCATTGCAGAAGCAACAGAAGACAGACATAGCGCAATTCCTCACAGACAGTCAGACACCATGGGAGAAAGATCCACCAGATCTGGCAACTCAGGACCATAGTATTGAAGGACACCAGACTCAACTGGCACAACAAAATACATAAAAATCTTGTTCCACAACTTACTTTGGTGAGCAGCAACTAGAGTCTTAAAAGCTTTCGAGTGGCCATCTAAGAAGCAGTTAATGGTCTCCTCTAGTCAGAAGTGAAGAAGAGTGAAGAAAACCAAGGGCATTTGGAAACAAGCAGCCCTAGGACATAATGGACCTCATGACCAGAAGAACTAGATGGTGCCCAGCTACCAATGCCAACCACTCGGGAAGGGATCAAAACTGGAGATCCCGGATAGAGTGGGAGGAAAAATGTGGAACAAAACCCAAAAACACAATAATGACCAGGATTACTGGTCAGATGGAGTCTGGTGGGGCTCCTAAGACTACGGCTCTGGGATACACATCAGGCCTGGGATAAAACTCACTCCCAAGGGCTGGCTCTCAGCCCAAGAGTAATAAGACTTACATGCAGAAAACAATCCAGAGCGATGCACCCACCTACTCTACGGAGATACATCCCTTCGAGCAATCGGCCGTGGGGCACCAGAGAGGTAACAGTCACATGGAGGAAAAGCTGGACAGACAGGTGTGCATAACTAAGAAGGGCACAGGGAGGGGTTGGGGTTACTGGGAAGGGAGAGGAGGAAAATGGGTTAGGGTTGAGGATGGAAATTGGGGAGTGAAACCAAATGCACATGAAATGTTGAATGTAAAACAAATTCTGCTCTATAAATTTAAACCTAAAGCACAATTAAAAAAAAAAAAAAAAGGATGGACACAATTTAGAAGAGCCAAGTAAAGGGGAGCAAACAACAGTAGTCCAGATAGATATGGGGTGGGGTGGGGTGGGAAGAACCATGAACAAAAGAGGAGATGGTGAAAAAGGTGAGGAGGAGTGTTTTTTGAAAGCAGGCAATCCACCTTTCTAGGTGGAAACTCTCAATTATTAAATGCCAATAATTCTTTCAAATATTAAACAGGGGGCTGGCCAAACCAAATACATCTATCACATGTGGACAGCTATATAACATCCTTGCCTATATGCATGGAAAATCAACCTGACTATAAAGCTGAAAACTTACCTTACTGTGACCAGGGCAGTATGTTCCATGGTCCAAACCAAGACTCTGACAGCTTTCTGCCCTTTTCAGCAATTCATTTTGCCGACTCCCTCAGGGCAGTTCATCCTGAAGGTCTTTTGTCCTCAGGCCCCTGAGATCACAGCCTTCCATGCTTTTTACCTACAGCAATCATCAATGGACACTTAAAAATTAGCATCCCCACATTGTTTCTCCATGTGTGTTAACAGCTAACTTACTGGTGAATGACTGAGTCATGGATGAGGCAGCAAGAGATGTTGAGGAAGGGCTCCAAGAACAAGGCAGCCTCGGGGCCAGAGAAGGAAATGGAGTTATCCTTCAAGATCCAGGAAAGAATTTCATGAAATTCTCATCTCTCCAGGCCACAAGGACACTTCCCTAGTGTTCTAGAGAACAAAGTTTCAGATGGCAGACTTCAGAAAGGTAAAAAGAAGTGAGAGGGCGCCCAGGTGGAAACGTCCTCGCCAGGAGTGAAGTGAGGCTTGCTTTCCAGTTCCCCAATTGGGGTGATCCAGATGGCACTACAGTAGTCCCATTCCCACCAAGACCCTGAACAAAAGCCCAGAGAGTCAAGCTGCTGGTGACTCAGCCCCAAGATCTCACTTGAGGATGAGGGTCCCATCCCCCAGGAGATGGATGAGAGTTTGCTCCTAACTCTGTAAACTCCAATAAGAAGAAAATGGGCTCGGGGCACTCGCAGGCCCAGGTTCAGGTTGACAGCGTGGGGTCAGAATACAGGATGTGAGACTTTAGGAGAGCTGTTCTGTCTCTCCCAGTCTCAGTCTCTCCACTGGCTTATAGTTTAAAGGATATGTGAGCTGGCCCAGGCCACTCTTGTCCAGCGCTCAAGTAATGTGAGGCGCAGGTTTCCAACCCTGACGCTGAACCCTGGGAGAGCCGACATCGATGCAATAGGGACCAACGGGGTCCAGCCGGATTAGAGGTCGGGTTCTAACACCGACTCCCCAAGCCAACTAAAGAAGCCAAACAGTTCCCCTTTGCGTTATCTCTTCGCGCCGAAAGGGTGGACCCAGCACCGGATGCAGAAGCCACCGCAGGGCACTCCGGGGAGTGTAGTCTTTCAGGTTGAGGTGTTAGCTGGTCACGGCAGGGAGTTTCACCTGGCATATTCTACAAGTCTTATATAAGTGGTTTAAAGAAAAAAGAAGAGAATCCTGATGCCACAGTGCCCATTGGCCAGTTGGCAGGGTAGGTTACCCACAACCCGCTCCTAAGAAGGCCAATGGAACTGAGGACCGCCAATTTAAGGCTGGTTCCACCCAGCATCCTGGGAGGTGTGGTACCCGGGCCCTGCGGAGGATTCTGGGTAGGGTAGTCTAGGCGAGCTGCTGGAGTAGCTCCCCAGCTGGTGGCTGGAGCGACCCCTTGTTCTTTGGTGGCACTGGTGAGTGAAGAGTCCCGCGGGACCCTGCCCATAGCCTTGCATTTCCTCGCAGGAGAAGAAGATCCTAGGAAGCTGGGCTATGCGCTGAGGCTAGGGATCGTGCAGATGGCGCGGTGTGGAATTGGGTATAGTGGTGGGGACGCGCCGTCGTGGCTCAGGCCGTGCTCTCCCGGATGTCTTATCTTGGTGGTGTGGGCGCGCATCTCCGAGGGAGTCCGGTGATGGTGAAGCTGGTGATGATGGGAGCCGGGCTCTGGCCTTTCGTTCTAGTGTTTTGGTGGACGGGCGTTGGTTCAGCTATGCAGAAATAGCGGAATTGGGGGGTCATGTCTTAAGTCCTTGGGTTTTGAGGGGTTGGATAAGTGGGCTTTGGGAGCCTGAGTTCTTCAGGTAGTGGCTTGGAGGCCACCCCAGGTGCCCTGTGTCTTCTGGGTAGTCTTCGGGCTCAACTACCCTTTGGGTTTGCTGGGACGGGTTGAGGTTCGGAAGGGAATTGACCAACCTTGCCCTGGTTGGGCTGGGGGTGGAATAGCCATTGTGGTTTCTGGGATGTACGAACTGTTGAAAATAATGAAAACAAAGACATTGAAACGTACAGTTTATTCTGAGTGGTTATTCTATATGCATGTAAAGAGACCATACTGATTCCAACCAGAAGCAAATTGCTGGAAGTAGGCTAGTTACAATGAGGGTTATAAAGAGGAGGGAGAAGAATTGAAGATCAACCTTTGGCTAATCTTAACAAGATTGATTGAACCCTGTCATTAAGGAGCTCTGGTAGCAAAGTGCCTAAGGCATCTGACTGCTAACCAGATGGTTGGCGCTTCAAACCCCCAGCGCTCTGCAGAAGCAAGAACGGGCAATCTACTTCCATAAAGATTTATCATCTAGGAAACTCAGTGTGGGTCTCTATGAGTCGGAATGACTGGAAGGCAGTGGGTTTGGTTTTTTTGGTTATCCTCCTTTTACTGAAATCTACTGTTAACAGGTCACTTAGGTGGTCTCTGGCCTGCCACCCATCTGTAGCCAGGATATTTTTTGAAATTTAAATTAAATAAGCTTTGCTTTGAATAGGAAAGAAAAGATTAGCATCTTTGTGTGAAAAAAGCCAAAGGCAGGATTAATTTTTAGTCAGGATTTTTTTGTGATAAATATTTGGCTTACTGGGTATGAAAAACCTTAAAATCAGAGTAAGATGGTTGTTATTTTTCTCTTTGACAGTACTAATCTTGACCATCTCAATTTGGTTCAGGCCTTGGAGTCGAAGGTTGGACTGGGATAACTGGGCAAGTTTTTTAGAGGTCCCAGGGACCACAGGAGGAGCTCTGGTGGCATAGTGCCTAAGGCATGTGACTGCTAACAGGAAGACTGGCGGTTCAAACCCACCAGCCACTAGTCGGAAGGAAGGTTGGGCAATCTACTTCCGTAGTGATACCGCCTCCGAAACCCAAGGAGGGGTCACTCTGAGTCCATTCCGACTGGATGGCAGTGAGCTTTTTTTTTTTTTAGGAACCACAGGAATCATGGACTTCCACATTTCTGATGTAGCTAGGCGCCAAGGTTTTCAGTCTCATTTTAACTTTTTATTTTAGAGAAATTTCAAAGAGACAGGAATCACTAGAACAGCATAGACCCATCACTCAGATTCAACACTTAACCACCTTGTTGGCCAATCCTGATTCCTCTCAAAGTGGACCCACTTTTGATTATCTTGATAGGCTTGCCATCACTGCCTTTGCTATTAAGAGCATGGCCCTCCACAGCAAGATTTCATCCATGGTCTGTCACTTTATAGCTGTGTTGAATACTGTTCCTCAGTTTTCTCATCTGTAAACTCAGGGTAGTAAATAATACCTGTTGTGAGGATGGAATGAGATAAAACTCGCACAGTGTTTAGAACCAAACCAAACCAAACCACACTCACTGCTGTTGAGTTGGATGCAAGTCATAGTGACGACTCCTTGAGTTTCCAAGGCAATATCACTACAAAATAGATTGCCCAATCTTCCTTCTGAGGAGTGGCTAGTGGATAGAACAGTCTTTGGTATATACTATCAACAAGCGTTAACTTTTATTGCGAACAACAAACTTCACGATTCTTTAGGCACAGAGAGGAAAAACTTCCATATTCAGTGTCAGCAGTACGTCAGGGCAGGTTGTGTTCAGAGCCTACACCCCAGGAAGCTGTCTGCCATTCTTTTCTAATGTGACAGGTCCATTCCTGATGCCTTTGAGGAAGAGGAGCACCCACCTTTCTGTAGCTTGAGGAGTTCAAGTGACATTCCTGAATGATTTTCGTTCTTATTCTGCCTCATGTGGTCCCTCCCTGCCCATAGAGAACTTCTGCCGGGGAAAGGAAGCATTCCTGGGCTCTTGACAGCCCAGCCTTGGGTGGGTTCCACTTACCTTTTGGGTGTACATTACTCATGTTTGACATCTTATGCTCTGCTCTGTGGCATCTGGGGATCAGAGCTCCAGATGATCCCCCCAGGAAACTAGGCCTCTAGGGTGATGATTTTCACAGGGAATATTCCTCAGGCCTGGTGCCCTTATTCAGCATACCTCCATACTTGACCCAGCACTCTTTATCCCAGAATTTGTTCAGACTGTTCAATCTCAGGACTCATCAGGTGGTGAGAAAACAAAAATGGCAATAACTGCCTTTTACTGAATGATTGCTCTGTGCCAGGTGTGGGGCTTTAAAAACACTGTCATATTTTATTTCCTCAATCAGCCTGCTAGAGAGGACTTGAAATCCCCGTTTTACAGGAGAGGAAGCAGTTCATAAGATTACATAATTTGTACTTTTATTTGGAGAAACTTTCTGGTAATTTTGTTTTTGTTCCCCCTCCCCATGTCATAATTTTAAGATCCTTTAAAAAACCAAACCCGTTGTCAAGTCAGTTCTGACGTATGGCAACCCCATGTGCTACAGAATAGGGGTGCTCCATAGTGTTATCTTCACAGAAGCTCCATTGGGTTCATACTGCCAACCTTTACGTTAGTCAAGCGCTAACAGTTTGCACCACCCCAAGGACCTGGATACTTAAAAGGAAATTCTATATTCTTCAAGTTTGCCTTATACATACAGTGCTGAGCTGACAAAACGTAATTCAATTTTTCCTGGTTCTGAGTCTCGGTTATTCCATATTACCACAGATAGTGCCATAGGAAACTAACACGAGAGAGGATTGCATCGTTTGTAAAGAATTGTTAAATGTGCAAAACACATGCATTATTTGTGTAAGCATATAATAACTCTGCAGAGGTGAAGAGAGGCATGGATCCTATCAATCTGGTGTTCCAATATTCTCTTGAAATTGTTTTCTCTATTTTTCTAATTTTGGGGAGGGATGGAGTTATGCAACATATATATTTAAGTTTTTTTTTATGAAAAATATTCAAGTATATACCTTATTCCTCTTCTATTCTTGTTTCAGCTAGAGTCCCTCATTTACTCTTTTCCTTGTTAGTTTGTGGCAAATCCTAAATATATCATTTCACCTGCTAATACTTCAATAAGCGTCTTTAACCTTAAGGACATCTTGTTTTAACATAACTACAATTATCATACCTAGCAAACCTAAGAATTCATATTATTTAATAATCTACTTCATATTTAATTTACCCCAATTGTTTAAAAAATGTCTTTTTTTTTTTTTTTTTTTCCCAGTCAGAACAGCCCTGGTCAGAGGCAAGATATGGAGAAATATCTGGAATCCAGTATGGTCCTTTTCCTTGTCCCTGCCTTTGTATCCTGTCCTTATTTCTGACCCTGCTGATCTTTGTTAATAGCTACAACTTCCACCCCTTGGTACAAGCTGGGCCTCTGACTTTTATTGCTTCTTTGTTCTTTCCAAACTAACCTCCAATTTGATTAGCTGTTTCCTACTCTCATTCCCATCTGTGTGGTATGCCTTGATTTCCTCCTTTGTCTCCACTCTTGCATCCCCCCCAGCTTTTTGCCTCTTTTCCACCTTCCTGTCCCTCCTTGCCCCTACCTCCTGAGTTGGGCTTCTGGTATATAAGTAATGGTCTTGCCACTTACCTGCTAAAAAAGATTCTTTCTGCTTGCTCATCTGTCTCTTCCATTCTCCAAAGTCAGCCTGCCCAGATTCAGATCTCAGCTTCACCATGTTTAACTGTTTGATTATGAGCATGCTACTTCATCTTTCTAACTCTTCCTTTCCTCATCTGTAAAATAGAGATGATAATAGCATCCACCTCATAGGGATGTTAGTAGAACTGTGATAATAATTGTGGTGCAGTCTGAGTGCCTGGTACATAGTGACTACTCAGTAAGTGTTAAGCTGGGATTATTATTACTGCTTCCAACTTTTCCTCCAACCTGCCTTTTCAGTGTCATCCTTTGCCACTCACCCATTATAAAATCCTGTTTACAGCCACATGGAGACATATTCCAATTTGTGCTATTTTATTTCTCTATGCCTTTCTCCTTCAGAATAAAGTCCTATTGAGTTCAGATGGGATCCCACTGCAGAGTATTCCTGGATTTACCCAGGCAGAATTATTATTCTCAGTCTCTCTGTTAACGGGACATCTTATAAATGAAGACCTTACAAATGCAGCTCTCAGGCTGCATCATGACTGTCCAGCTCACCTACTGGACTGTGAGGTAGGTCTTTGAGGGTCTGAGCCTTCTCCTCTTGGGTTACTGGTAAATGGTTGGCACACAGTTGGAATGAGTGGGTGATGCCCTGTGAAGACACATCATCATCCTTGCTGACAGGGAAGGGAAGTTCACATGATTCTTTTGGAAAGTGGTGGTGGTGGTGGTGGGGGGTGTTTGGCATTATTAGAGTGGGTCCTAAATGCCAATTTAGTGGATGTGGACTTGACCTGAAGGCAGAAGGCAACCACTACAGGCTTTTGTGCAGAACAGTGACAATACTTCCCCCTTTCAGCTGCTGCCCTATATCTCTGCTCTCCTTTAGAGCCACAGTCCTTGAAAGAATTACATAAACTATGTCCATTAGTATCCTTTCATTTTCTTTCAAACAATGCATTAAGACTTTTTCAAGTCTACCCACCAAAAAGTATTCTTGTTTAGGTCACCAATGATGTCCCTGTGTCTAAACATCCTGGTCGGTTCTTAGCAATATATACATAGTTAAAACATCTTTTTACTTGGTTGTTCTTGGTGTTTACATTTTCCTCCTGTCTCATGAGCTACTCATTTTATTTGGAGAAACCAGCTGGTTGTTTTGTTTTTGCTTCCCTCTCCCCCTTTCATAGTTTTGAGACACTTTAAAAAACCAAATCTATTGGCAAGTCAATTCTGATACACGGCAACCCTATGTGCTACAGAATACAGCTGCTCCAAAGTGTTGACTTTATAGAAGCTCTGTTGTTGGCTTCTCCTTTTCTCCTAGACTTCTCTTTACTCCATGGTGAAAGGCTGATATTCTTCTCCAGCTATAATTTCTCTGTGATCCATCTACTCTCTGAGGTCTGCAGTTTTATATGCATAATAAAAGCTTGCCATCAGCTCTTTGCTGAAGTTTCCCCTGTCCTGACTTAGTAAAATGATACTCATCTTCATAAAGGCTTCATGGCTGTGTTGTTGTTGTTAGGTGCCATTGAGTCATCTCCGACTCATAGCAACCCTATGAACAGCAGAACGAAACTCTGCCCAGTCCCACCCAGCTCCATGATCCTTGCTATACTTTGAGTGCATTGCCACAATTACTCAATCCATATTGTTGAGGGCCTTTCCCCTCTTTTGTCAACCCTCCACCTTACCAAGCATGACATCCCTCTCCAGGGAATGGACACTTCTGACAACATGACCAAAGTAGGTGAGACAAAGTCTGGCCGTTCTCGCTTACAAGGAGCATTCAAGCTGCACTTCCTTCAGGACAGATTTGTTAGTTCTTTTAGGAGTCCATGGTACTTTCAGCATTCTTCACCACCACCACAATTCAAAAGCTTCAACTCTTCTTTGGTCTTCCTTATTCATGCAGCTCTCACATGCATATGAGGCAATTGAAAATACCATGGCTTGTGTCAGGTGCACTTTAGTCCTCAAGGAGACATCTTTGCTCTTCAGCACTTGAAAGAGGTCTTTTGCAGCAGATTTGCCCAGTGCTATAAGGTTGGGCAATCCTACTTCCGTAGTGATACTGCCTCGGAAACCCAAGGAGGGGTCGCTATGAGTCGGGGCCGACTCGACGGCACATAACAACAACAACAACAACATATGTCACCTGATGTCCTGACTGCTGCTTCCATTGGCATCAATTGTAGAACCAAGCAATGTGAAGTCTTTGACAACTTCAATTTTTTCTCCATTCATTGTGATGCTGCTCACAGATCCAGTTGGAAGGATTTTTGTTTTCTTTATGTTGAGATGTAATCCATACTGCAGACTGTAGTCTTCAGTCTTCATCAGTAAGTGCTTCAAGTCATCCTTACTTTCACCAAGCAAAGTTGTATCGTCAGGATATCGCAGGTTGTTAATGATTCTTCTTCCAATCCCGATGCCAGGTTCTTCTTCATATAGTCCAGCTTCTCAGATTATTTGCTCAGCCTACACATTTAATTATTATGGTCAAAAGATAAAACCATGATGCATGCCCTTCTTGATTTTAAACCATGCAGTGTCCCCTTGTGTTGTTCAAATGACAGACTCCTGATCTATGTACAGGTTCTTCATGAATACAATTAAGTGCTCTGGAATTCCCATTCTTCTCAATGTTACCCATAATTTGTTATGATCCACACAATCAGATACTTTTGCATAGTCAATAAAACACAAGTAAACATCTTTCTGGTATTCTTTGCTTTGAGCCAAGATCCATCTACATCAGCAGTGATATCCTTCATTGCACATCCTCTTTGGAATCCAGCTTGCATTTCTGGAAGTTCTCTGTCAATATACTTCTGCAACCATTTTTGAAATATCTTCAGTAAGATTTTACTTACATGAGGTACTAATGATATTGTTCAATAATTTCCGCATTCTGTGGGATCACCTTTCTTTGGAATGGGTACAAATACGAATCTCTTCCAGTCAGTTAGCTAGGTAACTGTCTTCCAAATCTCTTGGCATAGCTGAGTGAGTGCCTCCAGCAGGGCATCTATTTGTTGAAACATCTCAGTGGGTATTCCATCAATTCCTGGAGCCTTGTTCTTTGCCAATTACTTCAGTGCAGCTTTGACTTCTTTCTTCAGTACCATTGGTTCTTGATCATATGTCACCTGAAATGAATGAAGATTGACCATTTCTTTTTGATACAGTGACTCTATGTATTCCATCGATTTTTTTTTTTTTTTTTTTTTTGGTGCTTTCTGCATCATTCAATATTTTGCCCATAGAATCTTTCAATATTGCAACTCAAGGCTTAATTTTTTTCCTCAGTTCTTTTAGCCTGAGAAATGCTGAGCATTTTCTTCCCTTTTGTTTTTCTACTCTATGTCTTTGCACATTTCATTATAGTAGTTGGCTTAATCTTCTTGGGCTGCTCTTTGAAATATTTTGTTCAACTCTTTTATCTTGTCATTTCTTCCATTTGCTTTAGCTACTCTCCACTCAAGGGCAAGTTTCAGTCTCTTTTGACATCCATTTTGGTCTTATCTTCCTTTCTTGTCTTTTTAATGACCTCTTGCTTCATGGCTGGTGTTCTTGATGTCATTCCACAGTTCTTCTGGTTTTTGGTTATTGGTGTTCAATACATCAAATCTGTTCTTCAGATGGTCTCTAAATTCAGGAGGGATATATTCAGGGTCATATTTTGGCTCTCATAGACTTGTTTTAGTTGTCTTTAACTTCAAGTTGAACTTACATATGAGCAACTGATGGTCTGTTCCACAATCAGCTCCTGGCCTTGTTTTGTCTAAAGATACTGAGTTTTCCTTCACCTCTTGTCACAGATGTAGTCAGTCTGACTCCCGTGTAGTCCCTCTGGCAAAGTCCACATGTATAGCCACTGTTCTGGTTACCTAGTACTGCTCTGACGAGGATATACCACAAATGGGATGGTCTTAACAAACAGGAGTTTATTCTCTTACAGTTTGGAGGCTTTAGGTCTGAGTTCAAAGTGCCAGGCTCTAGGGGCTGGGTGAAAGCCCCTCAGCCTTGGACTTCAGCTCTGCCTCCAGCTCCCGGCCCACTGAAGCTAGAGGCTTTTCTTCACTCAGACAGCCACTGGCTGCTGAGGCTGAGAAACCCCAAGGTTGACAAGTAAAAAGGCATAGTCCTGATGTTACCAAACCACACAGCAGGCCATTAACTTAAGTTCATTGTAAGTCCCAAGGTTGGCAGAGCATGGCAGGCTGCTGAACAATGACATGGGCTACATGCAGGGTCCAAGAGTGCCATAAGCTAGAGATCATTCCAAAGGCTTCTCCTTAAATACAGGAAGCAGACCACATCCCAAAGGCTACTCAGCTGCTTGTGGTAGATCCTACCATGGAGTTGATTGCCAGTCTCATCATGGGGAATAACTACCACCAGCTGCCCATCCACTCAACCAGGCCCAGCCAAGTTGACATGCAAACATAACTACCACAGCCACCGTTTATGTTGTTGAAAAAAAGGTATTTGCCATGAATAAGTTATTTCTTTTGCAAAATTCTATCACACGATCTCCAGTGTTTTTTTCTATCACCAAGGTCAAATTTTCCAACTACCAGTGATTCTTCTTTGTTTCCAACTTTTGCATTCCAGTCACCAGTGATAATTAACACATCTTGATTGCATGTTCAGTCAATTTCAGACCATAGAAGTTGATAAAAATCTTCAATTTCTAATCTTTGGCTTTTGTGGTTGGTACATAAATTTGAATAATAGTAGTATTAACCGGCCTTCCTTGTAGGCATATGGATATTATCCTATTACTGATAGTATTGTACTTCAGGACAGATCTTAAAACATCCTTTGTGATGATAAATGCCATGCCATTCCTCTTCAAATTGTCGTTCCCAGCATAGATCATATAGTTGTCTGATTCAAAATGGCCAGAACCAGTCCATTTCAGCTTACTAATGCCTAGGATATCAATCTTTATTCATTCCATTTCATTTTTGATAGCTTCCGATTTTCCTAGATTCATACTTCGTACATTCCATGTTCCGATTATTATTGGATGTTTGCAGCTATTTGTCCTCAATTTGAGTCATGCCCTGTCAGCCAGTGGAAGTCCCAAAAGCTTTACTTTATCCATATCATTAAGGTTGTTTCTACTCTAATGAAGCATCTCATTGCCAGTCATATTTTGAGTGCCTTCTGACCTAAGGGGGTCATCTTCTCACACTGTATCGGACAGTGTTTCCAGTCTATTCATAATATTGCCCAGTAATATGTCAGACAGTATTTTTCTGCTGTTCATAAGGCTTTCCCTGGCCAATTCTTTGAGAAGTGTATGACTTCTTCCTTCTACCTAGTCTCTCTTAATCTGTAAACTGCATTGAAACCTGTGCACTAAGTGCAAGCCACATTTGAAACATCGGTGGCACAGCCTCCAGCCTCACAGCAATATGCAAGCCACCGCAGTACCACAAACTGACAGACAAGTTTGTCTCCCTTAGCTGTTCAAAACCTCTCTGCCCTCCCTTTACTAGATTCTGCTGCTTTGTTGTCCCTGGCTTTCTCTCCTTCCTGCATCTTGGGCGGGGCCTGTCTCCTTTCCCTTACCTGGATCCTGCCACTTTGTCATCCCTGGCTTTCCCTCCTGTCTATAGAAGTCTCCAAACTCTCACAAGTATAAATCATTTTCTTTAGCTTTTTTACTTGAAGGATCCCTTGACTGGATATAAAATCTTTGTTTCACAATATTTTTTCTTACATTTCTTGTTAATGTGATTCTTTGTTGCCTTGTTTTGAATGCAGATATTTTTCTCTAGAGTCCCTTTGTTGTTTTGCCCTGTTTTGCTTTCCTTTTAAAGATGGATAGTTTTTTTAGTGTATGTCTTGGAGTTAATGGTTATGAGTCAACTTTTCCCTGGTCCTATGTGGGTCCTTTCATATTTAGATTCAGGTCTTCTATTTCTTTTTCTCTTTTTTTTTTCTTTTATTGTGGTGAAACATATACATCTGGACATTCACCAATATAACTATGTCCACATTTACAGCTCAGGGACACTGAAGACATTTTTCATGTTGTACCACCATTATTGCTATCCTTTTCCAAAATATTCCACCATTGTTAGCATAAACTCAATGACCCTCAAACAAAGCCTCCCCTTTCCCCCCCGCTCCTACCCCTGGTAATCAAGTCTTCTATTTCTGAAAAGTAATCTAGGATTATAATTTGAAGTATTAGTTCTGTTTCTGTTCCATTGTTTTTGCTTTTTATTCTTCAGGAACTACAATTTTCCATTCCAACCACTTTCTCTTTTTAGTTCTGTACCCATTATGAATCTGTTTTCCCTTGAGTATCTTGTAATTTAATCTTCATGTCTGATACTTTTTTTTGTTTTTGACTTGCATTATGAATTTGGTGAAAGATTACATAGGAAAACAGTTTTCCTTCCAGCAATTCATATACATTTTGTTTTATGCCATTGATTGTAATGCCCAACAATGTATAACAGCACTCATCTTGCTTCCTGTGTTGCACATTTCCATTTATCCTTCTTTCCTGTCCCTTCCTGCCTTCTGAACTCTCTCTGGGCAAATGCTGTCCTTCTGATGTCATATAATTGATTGGGAGTTTGTATTTCCCTGGTGTGATTGTTCACCTTATGGACCTGGTTGTTGTTTGGCTGAAAGTTGAGCCATGGAGGTGAGTTCAATTCCAAGATTAAAGAGTGATTAAGGGCCATGGTGTCTGTCTGACCAGTGAGCTTGGTCTTTTTTATGATTTTGGGCTTTGTTCCACATTTTCCCCCCACTCTATCCAGGACGTTCTATTGTGATCCCTATCAGAGCAGTCTGTAGTGGTAGCTGGGCACCATCTAGTTCTTCTGGGCTCAAGGTAGTAGAGGCTGAGTTTCGTGTGGCTGAGGTTCATGTGGTCCATTAGTCCTTTGAACTAACTGTTTTCACATGTCTGCTTTTATTCACTCTTGTTTGCTCTAGATGGGGAGAGACCAATAGTTGCACCTCAGATGGCTGCTCAGAAACTTTTAAGATTCCAGTTATTATTGTTGTAATGTGCTGTCAAGTCGGACCTGACTCATAGCAGTTTCCTAAGTGGTGTCACTACAGAGGGAGCTCTGGTAGCATAGTGGCTAAGGCACTTGACTGCTAACCAGAAGGCTGGTGGTTCAAACCCACCAGCCACTCCTCGGAAGGAAGATGGGGCAATCTACTTCCTTAGTGATACTGCCTCGGAAACCCAAGGAGGGGTCGCTATGAGTCGGGTCTGAGTCGATGGCACACAACAACAACAACAAATCACTACAGAAGTAGATTGCCCAACCTTCCTTCCAAGGAGTGGCTGGTGGGTTTGAGCCTTCTGGTTAGCAGTCAAGTGCCTTAGGCACTACGCTACCCCCAAAACTATGATGAGCTCCCCAGCCCTATTTCTTTCTTTTTTTTTTTTTTTTAATTTTTGTTGTGATTTGGGTAAAAGTTTACAGAGTAAGTTCATCTTCCATACAGCAGTTCATACACATTTTACCTCATGACATTGACTGCAATTTCCCAGAATGTAGCAGCTCTCCTCCCCCTTCCTCCCCTTAGTTACCTTTTCCCTGTGTCCTTCCCTCCCATGCACTCCTGCTCCCTGAGCTGTTTCCTTATGCATATACTGTCCTTCTATTCTCCCATGATTGATCTCTGCAGGAGTATATCTTCCTAATGTAAATGTTCAGCTCATTTGCCTGTCTTTTATTTTGCTGGAAGCTACAGAAGTGAGTTCAATTCCAGACCTAACGGGCAGGTAGGGGCCATAGTCTCAGGGGTTTCACCAGGTTCTATCAGACCAGCAAACCTGGTCCTTTTTTTTCTGTGTGTGATTTTGAGTTTTCTTCCACATTGTTCTCCCACTCTATCTAAGATCTCCTACATAGATTCCCCCTTGAGTGGTTGATAGTGGTAGCCAGGCACCATCTAGTTCATCTGGTCTCATAGTCATACAGACTGTGGATAACATGCTGTACCAGTCTCTTAGAGTAATTGTTTCCATGAATCTTTGTTTTTTTTAATTCTTCTTTGCTCTGAATGAGAAGAGACCCATCGGTGCATCTAGATGGCCACTTGCAAGCTTTTAAGATCCCAGTCGCTACTCATCAAAGTAGGATGTAGAACAATGTTTTTGTGAAGTATGTTGTGCCAATTGAGCTTGATGTCCTCTATGACCATGGTCCTGAGCTCACTGGTCCAACTACTCACTCCCTCTGGGTGGTGACCAAGAAGTGACTACAACCTTGTCCCTTGTCAGCTCTACTGTATAGCTGGACATTCTTACAGAACACACAAATATGCTTATAGATACATTTAGGCCCTGTTTCTTCTTTTTCTTACTGTTTTTCTTCTATTTTTTTCTGAAATTCATTGGACTTTCATTTTATTTATTCATGTTTTCTTGTCCATTTGCATTCCTATTGTTTCAGTTTCTAATCTTTTGATATGATTTCTCATATTCCCAAGTACTTTTTTGCTTTTTTAAGGATATGTAATTCAGCTTGGAATGATTTATTATGGCTTTTTGTCACCTTTTGTGTTTGTGGGTATGTGGTTTTCTTATTAAGTTGATTGAATTCTCATTTTCTATTTTATTTTTATATTGGTTTTCTGTTGATGAAGACTATGTCTGTATTTCCTTAGAACTATCAGATTCCAGTGTTTTTGAGATTCTCTACTTCAAGAACAGTCTTTTGTCAGTGTAGCAAAGCATGATTTTTTTTAACTAGATTGTGAGGGATGAGGGAGGAGGGGTTGTGTGTCCCTTGATCTTTTGTTCCCCCCTCCTCTTTTTTTGTAGGATCCTAACAGATTTTTTTTCTGGTTTGTTTTTCTCTACATCTTACATTTTCCAAGATGTGCCTCTTCCTTGCTTGTAACCCCTTTTCCTCTGAAGTATCACCCTTTCAAGACATTCAATTCTCATCCTGCAGTAAGTGTTCTGCCCTGTCAATATTCCACCACCACTTCCCTTCCCCCCAGTATTTTCTCACATAGGATAGCCTTTCTTTGCTGATGGTTTTTGTGATTAATTTTAAGTCTGCCATTAGTGCCCCTCTTCTCTCTTTCATGTACACCCACACACATACCTCCAGCAGCCTTTATACTCCCCAAAGTCTTATTGTGGGTAATACTTTTTTATTTACAGGTTATTTGAAGCTATGTTGTTGTTAGGTGTTGTCAAGTTGGTGTGAACTCACAGCAGTCCTATGTACAACAGAATAAAACACTGCTCAGTCCTGCACCATTCTCACAATCCTTGCTATGTTTGAACCTATTGTTGCGGCCACTATGTCAGTCCATCTTATTTAGGTCTTCTCCTTTTTCACTGACCTTCTTCTTTACCAAGCATGATATCCTTCTCCAGGGAATGGTCCCTTCTGATAGCATGACCAAAGTAGGTGAGAGAAGAAGTCTGGCCATTCTCCCTTCTAACTAGTCTAATAGATCTGTCTAAGGTAATACCGACATGCAGTCTTCATCTGCAGAAGAATTCTAAGGAGCATTCCAGCTGCACTTCTTCTGGACAGATTTGTTCATTCTGGCAGTCCGTGGGTTTTCAGTATTCTTCGCCAACACCACAAATCAAAGGCATCAACTCTTCTTTGGTCTTCTTTATTCAGTGTCCAGCTTTCACACACATATGAGGTGATTGAAAATACCATGGCTTGGGTTAGACACACCTTAGTCTTCAAAGTGACATCTTTGCTTGTGAACACTTTAAAGAGGTCTTTTGCAGAAGATTTGCCCAGTGCAGTATGATTTCTGATTTCTTGACTACTGCTTCCATGGATATTGATTGTGGATCCAAGTAAAAGGAAATCCCTGACAACTTCAATCTTTTCTACATTTATTATGAAGTTGCCTATTGGTTCAGTAGTGTTTTTGTTTTCTTTATGTTGGGGTGTATGAGGTATAATCTATACTGAAGACTGTAGTCTTTAATCTTCATTCATCAGTAAGTGCTTGAAATCATCTTCATTTTCTGCAAACAAGGTTGTATCATCCACATATTGCAAGTTGTTAGTGAGTCTTCCTCTAGTCCTGATGCCGTGTTCTTCTTCATGAAGCTATGACATTCTCTAATTATGCTGAAGGTACATGTTTTGTGTTGTTTAGTTATCTTTCAGTTGAAGCCTAAAGTGTTTAGTGATCCTTTTTGCATGAATAATTTATTTTAGAAGGATTAGAACAAACCTGGTCCCTATGAAGCAGAGGTTAAAGATGTCCCAAATATCTAACTTTTCCAAACTGCTGTACAACTCTCCATCATCTCTAACATCAACTATTACTCTTTCGCTCAGTTTTTTCCCTCCCATCTGAGAGTTCCATAGTTTACTGCAGTGTCTCACAGAACTCACAAACCATCAAAGAAATGGCTCACACAGTTGTGGAGATTGTGAAGTACCAAATCTGTAGGTCAGGTGTCAGTGTGGAGGCCTCACCTCACTCACATGGTGGCAGGGACTGACAAACCCAAATTGGCAGAACAGATGATGGGCACAAGTCTGCAGAATCTGGTGAATCAGGTCAGATGATAGGCTGCTGGCTAAAGTTCTAAGAACCAGGATTAGAGGATAAAGAGCCAGATACAGGATCCAGAGCAAGAGAGGAAACTTTACCTGAGCATTCAAATATATTGGATGCAGACCATACTCTCAAGGAATCTAAGTGTGGTGACTTGAGTCACACCCTCTAGTGAAGTAGTGACTCAAGACACATCCTACCCTAATCCTACCTCATTAGCATAATGGACAACTCACTCCAAAATGGGACTATTAACCACAGATATAGAGGCTAAGATTTATAATACATCACAAAATGGAGAGTGTGGCTAAAAGGGCCTATTAAGTAATTCACTGCATGTCACTATCTTACTTGCTGGGACTCAGCCTCTAAACTTGATTCTCCCCTGTGGTGATCAGTTGTTGAAATCCCTGCATAATTCATTTAAGTTTCCACCTGTTACTGTTCTTCTGAGTTCTTTCTTGTCTCTCCTTATGTGTGCATAATTCAGGATTCAGCCAAAAATTTTTAGGGGAGCTCTAAACCTGTAAGAAGATTTTGAGTCTCCATCATTTCTTGCTCCTGCTTTCCTAGGTTTCTGTCCATAATTTCCAGGCAGTCTGGCAGCCACTTAGATGAAAAGTCAGTTAAACACCGGTCTGACCAATATGCATCCCTTCTTTCATGGGTCATATCACCCCTCTACTTTCTGACTACTTTAGATCGTGGTACTTTCAAATAGTTGCTATTTTGTATTTTGTTTAGAGTTTATAGTTATTAGCAGGAGGGTTAATTTGATATAAGCTATTCCACCACTCTCAGATTTTAATGCTGATTTTAAATTTATTAATATCTGTGGGGTATTTTTTTGAACATTACTTTCTTTTCTTTCTACCAGTTTCAACTTTTGTTTTCTTCCTGTTTTCTAGAGTTGAATTCAAATGAAAACAATGAGTTTCTTTTTTTAACTTATTAACCTAATATATTGATAATTTTAAAAATTGATGGAATCTGAAATATTGTAAAAAATGTGAGAAAAGGATACTCAAGTACACAGTGGTTGGTATCATGAATTGGTATGCCTTTGGAAAGGCAGTTTGGCAGTACAAATATGTGGTTGATATTAAGCCTAGCAGTCCTAATCCATTGTCATTCATACAAAATACTGACACATACAGAAAGGTACTTGTAACCTAGTTGGTAATAGAGGAATACTGCAATCTCAGCATCAATTCATAGAGAGGTATACTTGGTTAAAGAAAAATAGAGTCAAGAGGCAACACTCTCAGTCCTAGCTTTCAACAATGGTTAATGTAATAACAAAAGCACAAATAGCAGAAGACAAAATAAATAAATGGGACTTAGGAAGCTTGTGCAATCTACTTCCGTAATGATACTGCTTCGGAAACCCAAGGAGGGGTCGCTATGAGTTGGATCCGACTCGACGGCACATAAAAACAACAGCCCAATAAAAATTAAAAACTTCTGTTTATCATAACACTTTACCACAAAAAAAAATGAAAAGACAAGCTACGGACGAGGAGAATATCTTCAGAAACAGTGTATCTGACAATAATCTAATTAAAAGACTCAACAGCAATGAATTTGCTTTTTACGTATGTATATGTGTGTGTGTATGTGTGTGTATAGATGTTTTATGTGTGTGTGTATGTGTGTGTATCTATACACACACACATAAAACATCGGCAGCTTAACAAAAAGATAATACAATCATAAAATGGGCAAAAACTTTAAATAGATATTTTACCACAGAGGACATTCAAGGGGCCACCAAACATGGAAAGATGGTCAGCATGATTAGCTCTCAGAGGGATACAAATCAAAACCACAATGAGAAACCCTTTCCCTTTTACTAGGATGTCTGAGATTTGAAGGAGAAAAAAAAAAAAAACTCACTGCTGTCGGGTTGGATCCTACTCATAGCAGCCCCTCTTTGGGCTTCTGAGGTGGTATCACTACAGAAGTAGATTGCCCAGTCTTCCTTCCAAGAAGTGGCTGGTGAGTGTGAACCTCTAGCCTTATGGTTAGCAGTCAAATGCCTTAGGTACTATGGCACAGCTCCTGAGATTTGAATAAGAAAACAACAAATATTGACAAGGATGTGTGGAAATTGGAACCCTTATCCATTGCTGGTGGGAATGCAAAATGGTACAGCTGTTGTAGAAAACATGTGGCAGTTCTTCAAAAAACTACAAGTAGAACTACCATGTTGTTGTTGTTGTTGTTTGTGCCGTCGAGTCGGCCCCGACTCGTAGCGACCCCTCCTTGGGTTTCCGAGGCAGTATCACTACGGAAGTAGGATTGCCCAACCTTCCTTCCGAGGAGTGGCTGGTGGGTTTGAACCGCCAGCCGTCTGGTTAGCAGGCAAGTGTCTTAGCCACTATGCTACCAGAGCTCCCAGAACTACCATATGAGTAAGCAATTCAGCTCCTAGGTATATTCTTCAAAGACCTGAAAACAGAGACATGTACAACATTGTTGATTGTAGCACTGTTCACAATAACCAAAAGGTAGAAACAACCTAAATTCCTATCAACAGATGAATAGGTAAATGAAATGTAGTACATACACATGATGGGATACTACTTAGCCAGTAAGAGTACATGCTACAGTATGGAGGGAGGTTGAAGACCTTATGCTGAGTGACGTAAGTTAGTCACATAAGTACAAATATTGTATAACCTCAGTTATTTAAAAGAAGACAAGAAAGAGCAAATGTATATAGAGAAAAATTTATTAGTTAGGAGGGAGGGGAAAAATGGAGGCTGGCAGTGATGGGAAAATTACATTGATTTAGGGTAAGGTTCAATGACTCATTATTGTAAGCACTATAATTAATTGTACACCTGTAAAATGTTGAGGAATAGATTTGAAGCATTGAATACCAATGACCAAAGACCAGACAAGTTATGGGATGACATCAAGAACATCATACATGATATTTTGGTTACCCAGTGCTGCTCTGACAAGAATATGCCACAAATGGGATGGGTTTAACAAACGGTTTATTCTCTTATAGTTTGGAGGCTTTAAGTCCAAGTTCAAAGTGCCAAGCTGTAGGGGCTGTGTGAAAGCCCCTCAACCTTGAGCTTCAGCTTTAATTCTTGCTCCCGGCCCACTGAAGCTAGAGGCATCTTTTCACTCAGACAGCTGCTGGCTGCTGAGGCTAACAAGCCCAAGGTCAACAAATAAAATGGTACAGTCCCAATGTTACCAAATGACACAGCAGGCCATTGATTCAAGTCCATTGAAATTCCCAAGATTGGCAGAGCATGGCAGGCTGCTGAACAGCGACATGGCTACATGCAGAGTTCAAGCATGCCATAAGCTAGAGACCAATTCCAAAGCTTCTCCTTATATACAGGAAGCAGACCACATCCCTGTTGCTCACAGTAGATTCCACCATGGAGTTGATTACTAGTCTCATCATGGGGAATACTACATCCAGCTGCCCAGCCACTCAACCAATCTAGCCAAGTTGAAATACAAACTTAAGTACCACACATTGAGAAAGCAAAAGATCACTAAAAAGGAAGGTAAGGAAGAAAAGACCAAAGTGGATGTCAGAAGAGACTCTGAAACTTGCTCTTGAATGGAGAGTAGCTAAAGCAAAAGGAGGAAATGGCAAAAATAAAAGAAATGAACAGAAGATTTCGAAGGGCAGCTCAGGAAGACAAAGTATTTTAATGAAATGTGCAAAAACCTGGAGTTAGGGAAGAACGCGCTTAGCATTTCTCATGCTGAAAGAACTGAAGAAAAAAATTCAAGCTTTGAGTTGCAATAATGAAGGATATTATGGGCCAAATATTGAATGATGCAGGAAGCATCAAAAGAAGATGGAAGGACTACACAGTCACTATAACCAAAAAGAATTGATCAATGTTCATCTATTTCAGGAGGTAGCATATAATCAAGAACCGATGGTATTGAAAGAAGTCCAAGCTGCACTGAAGGAATTGGTGAAAAGCAAGGCTCCCAGAATTGATGGAATACCTACCTGCTGAGATGTTTCAACAAACAGATGTGGCACTGGAGGTACTCATCTGTACCAAGAAATTTATAAGATAGCTGTCTGGTTGTCTGACTGGAAGAGATTGATACTTATTCCAATTCCAAAGAAAAGAAAAGTGATCCAACAGAATGTGGAGATTATCCAGGAATATCGTTGATATCACATGCAAGTAAATTTTGTTGAAGATAATTAAAAAAACGGTTGCAGCAATATATTGACAGGGAACTTCCAGAAATTCAAGCTGGATTTAGAAGAGAATGTGGAACAAGGAATATCGTTATTGATATCAGGTAGATCTTGGCTGAAAGCTAAAAAGATACTTCTTGTAGTTAGGTGCCATTGAGTCAACTCTGACTCATAGCGACCCATTGTACAACAGAATGAAACATTGCCCAGTTGTGTGCTGTGATAGTTGGAGCTGTGTGTCAACTTGGCTGGACCCCAGTTCTGTGTGGTTGTTCCCATGATGGAATCAGATGACTGTGTTCTGAGTGGCCAGTCTG
>NW_006921795.1:5248674-5275346 GCF_000298275.1 Orycteropus afer afer | reverse complement strand
TTGCTGTTTTTTTTGTGTTTCTCTAGAGAACCCAATCTAACACATGTGCCATCCTCACAATCCTTGCTATACTTAAACCCATAGTTGGAGCCACTTTGTCAATCCATTTTGTTTAGGGTCTTTCCTTTTTTGCTGATCTTCTACTTTACCAAGCATGATATCCTCCTCCAGGAAAGGGTCCCTTCTGACCACATGATGAAAGTAGGTGAGATGAAGTTTGCCCATTCTCACTTTCAAGAAACATTCTGGCTACACATCTTCCAGGAGAGATTTGTTCATTCTTCTGGCAGCCCATAGTATTTTCAGAATTCTTTGCCAACACCATAAATCAAATGTATCAACTCTTCTTTGGTCTTCCTTATTCATAAACATATGAA
This sequence comes from Orycteropus afer afer, assembly GCF_000298275.1. NCBI lineage: Eukaryota > Metazoa > Chordata > Mammalia > Tubulidentata > Orycteropodidae > Orycteropus > Orycteropus afer. The sequence continues at coordinate 5,274,969 of NW_006921795.1, read as the reverse complement.
GTGTTTGAAATACCATGGCTTGGGTTAAGTGCACTTTAGTCTTCAAAGTGACATCTTTGCTTCTTAACACTTTAAAGAGGTCTTCTGTGGCAGATTTACCTAGTGCAGTATGACATTTGATTTGTTGACTGCTGTTTCCTTTGACATTTATTGTGGATTCGAGTGAAATGAAATCCCTGACAACTTCAGTCTTTCTCCATTTATCGGGATGTTGTCTCTTGGTCCAGTTGTAAGGATTTTTATTTTCTTCATTTTGAGGTATAATCCACACTGAAGACTGTAGTCTTTGATCTTCATCAGTTGGTGCTTCAAGTCATCTTCATTTTCAGCAAGAAGCTTGTGTCATCTGCATATCATAGGTTGTTAATGACTCTTCCTCTAATCCTGACAGTCTGCTTCTCATATCATTTGCTCAGCATACAGATTGAATAAGTATGAGGAAAGGATACAACCCTGATGCATATCCTTCCTGATTTTTAAACCATACAGTCTTCCCTTGTTCTGTTTGAAGGACAGCCTCTTGGTCTATGTACAGGTTCCTCATGAGCACAATTAAGTGTTCTGGAATTCCTGTTCTTTGCAATGTTATCCATAATTTGTTATAATCCTCACAGTCAAATGCCTTTGCATTGTCAGTAAAACAGCTTTCTAGTATACTTTGCTTTCAGCCAAGATCTGTCTGATATCTGCAATGATATCCCTCATTCCACATCTCTGCTGAATCTGGCTTGAATTTCTGGAAGTTCACTATCAATATACTGCTGCAACCATTTTTTTAATTATCTTCAGCAAACTTTTATTTGTATGTGATATTAATGATATTATTCGACAACTTCTAACTCTGTTCAATCACCTTTCTTTGGAATTGGCACAAATATTGATCTCTTCCAGTCAGTTCGCCAGATAGCTGTCTTCGAAGTTTCTTGGCATAGATGAGTAAGCGCCTCCAGTGCTGCATCCATTTGTTGAAACATCTCGATGGATTGGTATTTTGTCAATTCCTGGAGCCTTGTTTTTCATGAATTCCTTCAGTGCAGCTCTGACTTCTTTCAATACCATTAGTTCTTGGTTATATGCTACCTCCTGAAATAGTTGAACATCAATCATTTCTTTTTGTTACAGTGACTGTGTATTCCTTTCATCTTCTTTTGATGTTCTACCACATTCAATATTTTGTCAATTCTTCAGTATTGCAAGTTGAGGCTTGAATTTTTTCTTTAGTTGTTTTAGCTTGAGAAATGCCCCGTATGTTCTTCCCTTTTGTTTTTCTAACTCCAGGTCTTTGCACATATTATTATAATACTTTACTTTGTCTTCTTGAGCTTCCCTTTGAAATCTTCTATTCAGCTCTTTTATCTCATCATTTCTTCTTTCACTTCAGCTACTCTCCATTCAAGAGCAAGTTTCAGAGTCTCTTCTGATATCTGTTTTGGTCTTTTCTTCCTTTCCTGTCTCTTTAATGACCTTTTGCTTTCTTCATGTTATCATGTCTCGATGTTATCCCATGACTTGTCTGTCTTCAGTCATTGGTATTAAGTGCATCAAATCTATTCTTCAGATGGCCTCTGAATTTAAGTGGGATATACTCCAGGTCATATTTTGGCTCTTATGGACTTGTTTTATTTTTCTTCAGCTTCAACTTGAACTTGCATATGAGTAATTGATAGTCTGTTCCACAGTCAGCTCCTGGCTTTGTTTTGGCTGATCATATTGAGCTTCTTCATCGCCTCTTTGCATAGATGTAGTTGATTTGACTTCTAGTTATTCCATCTGATGAGGTCCACATGTATAGTCACTGTTTGTGTTATTGAAAAGAAAGTTCTTGCAATAAATGAAGTTGTTGGTTTTGCAAAATTCTGTCTTGCATTCTCTGACATTTCTATCACCAAGGCAGTATTTTCTAGCTACCTCTATGATTCTTGTTTGTTTCCAACTTTTGCATTTCAGCCACCAATAATTATCAACACATCTTGATTGTCTGGTCAATTTCAGACTGCAGAAGTTGGTAAAAATCTTCAGTTTCTTCATCTTTGGCTTTAGTGGTTGGTGCATAAATTTAAATTATAGTAGTATTAACTGGTCTTCCTTGTAGGGGTATGTATATTATCCTATCACTGACAACATTATACTTCCAGGATCTTAAAATATTCTCTGTGATGATGAACGTCACCCTGTTCCTCTTCAATTTCACATTCCTGGCATAGTAGATCATATGATTGTCTGATTTAGAATGACCCATACCAATCCATTTTAGTTCAGTAATGCCTAGGATATTGATCTTTATGCATTCCATTTCATTTTTGACAGCTTCCAATTTTCCTAGATTCATACTTCATACCTTCCATGTTCAAACTATTTATGGGTGTTTTCAGCTGTTTTTTCCTATTGTGAGATGTGCCCCATCAGCAAATTTACTACATCTATGTCATTAAGATTGACTATACTTTGAGGATGAGGCTTTTCTCCAGTTGTATTTTGAATGCCTTCCAACCTGAGAGGCTCGTCTTCTGGCACTCTATAATACATTGTTTCAGTGCTATTCATAAAGTTTTCCAGTAATATACCAGACCATATTTCACTGCTATTCATAAGGTTTTCACTGGCCAATTTTTGAGAAGTAGGTGGTCCCTTTCTTCTTTGTTTCTTCTGTCTTAATCGGGAAACTCCACTGAAAACTGTCCACTGTGGGTGACCCTGCTTGTATTTGAAATACCAGTGGCATAGCGTCCAGTCTCATAGCAACATGCAAGCCCCCACAGTACAGCAAACTGACAGACAAGTGATGGAGAAAGATGTTCACCTGTGTTTTGTTGACTATGCAAAGGCATTTGACTGCATCCTAACAAATTATGAATAACATTGCTAAGAATGGGCATTCCAGAACACATAATTGTGCTCACGAGGAACCTGTACATAGACCCAGAATTTGTTGTTTGAAGAGAACAAGGGGAAAGTGCATGGTTTAAATCAGTAACAGTGTGTATCAGAGTTGTATCCTTTAATCATACTTACTCAGTTTGTATGCTAGGCAAGTAATCTGAGAAATTGAACTGTATGATGAAGAACATGATATCAGGGTTGGAGGAAGATTTATTAACAACCTGTGATATGCAGATGACACAACTTTCCTTTCTGAAAATGAAGATGACTTGAAGCACTTAATGATGAAGATCAAAGAGTACAGTCTTCAGTATGGATTACACCTCAACATAAAGATAATAAAAATCCTCACAAATGGACCAGTAAGCAACATCACAATAAATGGAGAAAAGATTGAAGTTGTCAAAGATTTCATTTTACTTAGATCCACAATCAGCACCCATGGAAGCAGCAATCAAGAAATCAGACACCAGAGGCTCTTTCAGTAAGGTGGTGGAATAGGCTGACAAGCTACATAGATTGTATGCAATAAAGAAATAAGAATCCAGTTAAAACAGATACAGTGCATAATCTTGGAATCCTGAGCTTTGAAAGGAATGATAAAAAAGTGGATTAAATAGTCACCTGGTGAAAGAACCCAAATGAAAACGATGAATAAGGAAACAAATGGAGCTGCCAACTGTTGGCTGCCCTGATGGCACAGTCAATTTGAATATTTACAAGGGCATTCCAATGTGGGCAGCATTCTGGGAATCACCTCAGCTTGCCAAGGACTGCACAGGCAACCGCACTGGTGGCTGATGACTTGAAAGGGAAACAGTGAATGAGGAGACAAACAGAGCTGTGGACTGTTGGCTGTCCTAAGGATGCAGCCATTTTGAATATTTTCAAGCTGCATTCTGATCCAGGTAGCAAACTAAGAGCAGGCTCCACTTTCCAAGGACAGCATGGGCTACCACACTGGAGGCTGACAACTGAAAAGTATGATATTTCCCTTGTTAATCTTGTACCCAACAACCTCTTGGTAAACAGAATAGTGGCCATCCCCCACCTTCTTTACCTGCAGGAGTTCTATGCTACTCTGTGTGCCATGATAAAGCCTCTATGTGCCTACCCAAGCTCCCTAGTTATTTATTGTTTCTTTCTTTAATGCATTTTGTTGAAAAATAATTTATGTACAGTGCAATACACAAAACTAAAGTGACATGGGTCAATGCATTCTTTCTTTTTTTTTTTTTTTTTGCAGTGTTCCCTCCTCTTCCCTCCCACCCCTAGCAACCAACAAAGAAAGCTTCTTTCCATATATAAACCTTTCTTTGACCCTCCACAACAATGAACTAATACTATATTTGTCCTTCTGTGATTGACTTATTTCACTCAGCATAATGTCCTCCAAGTTCATCCATGTTATGCAGTGTTTTGCTGACTCTACATTATTCTTTAGTGTTGCATAGTATTCCATTGTGTGTATGTACCATAGTTTGGTTGCCCATTCTGTTGATGCGCACATAAGTTGTTTCCATCTTTTTGCTATTGTAAATAGTGCTGCAGTAAACATGGGTGTGCATATATCTGTTCCTGCCCTGGTTCTCACTTCTCTAATATAGACTTAGTAATAGGATTACTGGGTCAAATGGTATCTCCAATTCCAGCTTTCTAAGAAATTGCCATACTGCTTTCCACAGTGGTTGTATCATTTCATAGTCCCACCAGCAGTGTATGAGAGTCCCAATCTCTCCACATCCCTGCCAGCATTTGTTGTCTTCTGTCTCATTGAACCTTGCCATCAGTGCTGGGATGAGATGGTATCTCATTGTTATTTTCATTTGCATCTCTCTGATGGCCAATGATCATGAGCATCTCTTTGTATATTTGCTGGCCGTCTAAATATCCTCCTTGGTGAAGCGTCTATTCATGTCTCCTGCCCATTTTTCAATTGGATTGTTAATCCCTTTGCTGTTGATGCTTTGCAGTTTTCTATAAATCCTCGAGATAAGTCACTTGGCAGATATGTGATTATCAACAAGTATGAATTTGTTGCTGTCATTTTGTTATGTGCTTTTTTATAATGTTGATTTCTTTGCTCCACATAATTTTCTGTAGTGATTTCGTTTTGCTTATGAATTGTGTTATCACTTCCTTTGTTGCGGTTGTTTTCGTATTTGCTAAATATTTGTGCTGGTCCTCATTTTCATTTTGATGTGAAAGTTTATCATTTTTCTTTGAGGTTACCCTGTGATTTATAGTTTTCTTCCTATTTTAGAACAGTCCATTCTATCTTGTAGCTGTCTTGACTTCCCTACCACTTAGGCATTCTGTAACTACACAGTTTTCCCCCTCTTTTTTGGTTTGTAGTTGTCTTAATTTGTCAATTGATGTCTTTGGTTCCCTGTTTACAATCTTGTAGGCTTATTTACTTTGGATACTTCCATAGCTGGGTTGGTTTCTGGGCTATGTCATCATGTATGTTAATGATCAGTTGTTGTTTGTTGTTTTGGTTCTCTGTCCAAAGGACTCCCTTCAGCATCTCTTGTATGGTTGGTCTGGTTTTAACAAATTCCCTTAACTTCAGCTTGTCTGGAAATGTCCTAATTTCACCATCATGTTTGAGGGACAGTTTCGTTGGGTATATAATTCTTAGTTGGAAATTTTTCTCTTTCAGGGTTTTATATATACCATCTGTTCTGGTTACCTGGTGCTGCTCTGACAAGGATATACCACAAATGTGATGGCCTTAACAAATAGGAGTTTATTCTTACAATTTTGAGGCTTTAAGTCCAAGTTCAAAGTGCCAGTCTCTTGAGACTGGGTGAAAGCCCCTCAAACTTGGGAGTCCAGCTCTGCCTCCTGCTACTGGCTACTGGAGCTAGAGGCTTTTCTTCACTCAGACAGCTGCTGGCTGCTGAGGCTGAGAAGCCCCAAGGTTGACAAGTAAAAAGACACTGTCCTGGTGTTACCAAACCACCCAGCAGGCCATTAACTTAAGTCCATTGTAAGTCCCAAGGTCAGCAGAGCATAGCAGGCTGCTGAGCAACGACATGACTACATGCAGGGTCCAAGCGTGCCACAGGCTAGAGACCATTTCTAAGGCTTCTCCTTATATACAGGAAGCAGACTACATCCCAAAGGCAGCTACTCAGCTGCTTGTGGTAGATCCTACCATGGAGTTGATTGCCAGTCTCATCATGGGGAATATCTACCACCAGCTGCCCAGCCACTCAACCAGGCCCAGCCAAGCTGACACAAAAACATAACCACCTCACCATCCCATAGTCTTCTCGCCTGCCTGGTTTCTACCAAGGACTAAATTCAAGCTTAGTCTTATTGGTTGTCCCTTGTAGGTAACTTCATTTTTTCCCATGCTGCTGTCAAGATTCTCTCTGTCTTTGGTTTTGGTGAGTTTGATGATGATATGCCTTGGTGATTTCCTTTTGGAGTCTATCCTGTTTAGGGTTTTTTGGACTTCTTGAATAGATATATTCTCATCTTTCATCATACCAGGAAAATTCTCTTCCAACAAATCTTCAACAATTTTTTCTGTGGTTTTATTTGTCTCTTCCTGTTATGGAATTCTGATTGTTGTTGTTGTTTGTGCCATCGAGTCAGACCTGACACAGTAATCCCTCCTTGGGTTTCCAAGGTGGTGTCACTACAGAAGTAGATTGCCCAACCTTCCTTCCGAGGAGTGGCTGGTGGGTTTGAACCACCAGCCTTCTGGTTAGCAGTCAAATGGCTTAGACACTACACTACCAGAGCTCCTGGAATTCCGATTACATGTAGGTTATTCCTTTTGATGGTATCCCACATGGACCTTAGGCTTTCTTCATTTTGTTTTGATCTTTTTTCTGATTGATTCCTTTCCAAAGAAGTATTGAGGTATTTGTCTTTAATTTCACTAATTTTGTCTTCCATTGATTCAATTCTACTCTTTTGCCCATTCAATGTGTTACCTATTTCTAAAAATTTAGTATTAATCTTCTGGATTTCTGTCTGTAGATTTTGTATCATTTCTAATTTTTCATTTATTTTGTCATTTTGTTCTTGTACTGTCTTTCAAAATAGTTATTGGGTCTTCTCAGTGTTTTCCTCAATTTTGTCAGTGTGTTGCTTCATCTGTCTCTCAGTTTGTTGAAGGTACCTAAATATAATTCCTTTGAATTCCTTCTCAGGGAGTTCCTATGCTGTGTCTTCCTCAGGGATGTGTTTTGGGTCTATAGCCTAGTCCCTTGTTTCTCCAGCTTTATCTTGTTTCTGTGTGTGGACTGTGATGCTCTGTTACCTCCAAGGCATTGTGACATTTTTGTGTTTATATTTAATTGGTGATTGTATGTTGGAGTGACTTGCCCACAATTTTTGTTTTCTTTGTATGTTATCTCCATAAGCAGGGTACCATGCTGTCTGTGTTCCTCTATTCACTAGTTGGCAGCTTACACTCACCACCTGTCTCCTTTTCCATTGTCAGCCTCCCTGCCTTCCTTGGCAAAGAGAGCATTCTTGTTGTTGTTGTTGTTATGTGCCGTCAAGTCGGCCCTGACTCATAGTGACCCCTTCTTGGGTTTCTGAGGCAGTATCACTACGGAAGTAGGATTGCCCAACCTTCCCTCCGAGGAGTGGCTGGTGGGTTTGAACCGCCAGCTGTCTGGTTAGCAGGCAAGTGTCTTAGCCACTATGCTGCCAGAGCTCTGTGTTCCTCTATTCACTAGTTGGCAGCTTACACTCACCACCTGTCTCCTTTTCCATTGTCAGCCTCCCTGCCTTCCTTGTCAAAGAGAGCATTCTTAGGTCCCTGAAATCCAGATGAGGATGCTGTCACTTTAAATATCCAAAATGGCCACTTCTTGTAAACATTCAAAATAGCTGCACCTACAGTCACTTTAAATATCCAAAATGGCCACCACTTTTAAACCATCAAAATGGTTGTGCCCTCTGGACAGCCAAAAAGTCCACAGCTCAGGTTGTCTCCCTCCCTGCTGTTTCCCTTACTAGTCGTAGGCCACCATTGCAGTCATTCCAGAAGCCCTTGATGAGCAGGGCTGATCTTTAGGTCAATTCTCAGGTCTCAACACCACTTGGAAATATTCAGGCTGTTGGTCGCATCAGAATAGCTGACAGTCCACTACTCCAACCATTTCCATACTCAGTGTTTGCATTTTGATTTTTCTACTAGTTGGTGCCTAATCCACTTCCTGTGTACTTCCTTTCAAAGCTCAGGACTCCAGGATTATCTTCTGTATCTCTATTAGTTGGTTTCTCTTTTCTTTGTTGAAGTGGGTCTGTGTAGCTTGTATTCCTCCATCTTACCGGAAGTCCACTACTTCCATTCCTCCTGTTTTTTTTTTTCTCTTTCTCTTTCCTGATTCTTTCTTTTCTTCCTTTTCCCTATTCCTATTCCCCTTCTTTATTTTTTGGGTCTTCTCATCTCTTACTTTTCCTTTTTCAGTTTTCTCGATTTTTCTTTATTATTCTTTGTCATCATATTCCCCCCTCCCAGGTACTGTCTGTTTCTTGTTCTTAAAGATTTTTCCCCATATATTGCCTTTTTCATTCTTTTTTTCTTCTTCTTCTTCTTCTTTTTTTTTTTCTTTTTTTGTGATTGTTGCTATTTGTTTATGCAGTGTGTGTTTTTAATCTCATTTTTGGGGGGTGTAGTTTTTTTTTTTTTTTCTTAGTGGGAGACAACAACTATGCCTACACAACCAAGCCATACCCACACCTCCTGCAGCTCCACCTACTGGTTGAGGACCACCACTTGCTTTTGCACCAATGGACCAATGATAGATGGCAGCCAAAGCAGCCCAACTAACCCTCAACTCCCCTTCACAAACAACTAACAGATCTGTGCACACACTCATTCTCTACCACACCCACCAAGAGACAGGTGGTGAGTGCTTTAGTGCTGCTGCCAAAGGAGCAGGGAGGCTGCAACTTCTGACTTCCTCTAACCCCACAAGAGGAAGACAGAATCACTATCAGTAGCCCAGGCCTATACCTGCAAGGCCAGATATGCCACCTCCCTCCAGCCCTTTCACCAACCCTGACACCAACCATTACTCCCGCAGCACCCACCACCTCTCTGCTGGGTTTCATAATTTCCTACAGTGGCCACACAGAATTCATAGATTATGGGGTTTATTAGGGAAGCACCAGGCTACAATTCAAGTTCAGGAACAACGCTCAGTCTCTCTCAGCCCGCTGTCCCTCAGCCAGCAGTCTCAGTCTCTCTCCCAGTAGCCCATGTCTCTCAGTGTCTCTTTCTCAGCAGTGCATGTCTCTCAGCAGCGTGTGTCTCTCAGGAGAATGTTTCTTTTAGCAGCACATCTTTCACAGCCAGCAGTCAGAGAGACTCCTTCTGCCTCTAGGAGGGCTCCTTTTGAGCCTGGCAGAGTGGCCAAACTAACCAATCATAACATCAGAATTCTAAGCACTTGAGAGAGAGCAAACTTCCCAAAACATTGCTTTGTGCCAGTCTCAACAGAAATACCCCAGGTGAATAACTTTAACAATCAGGAGCTCCTCAATTGTTCATGGCAAATTCCACCATGGAGTTTACAAAGACTTAGGGCTAGAAAAGCCATACCATGTAATTTACTACACCACAGCTTCCAAGTAGCATATAGAGAACACAGTAGCCCTGCTCACAAATAAACAAAACAAAAAAATAGATAAAATAAAGAGAATAATCTTGTGTGGAACACCAGCATACAATCACCAGTTAATGATAATACAACAGTGTCACAATGTCTCTGAGACAACTGACCATCCCAGTCTATACACAACAACCATTTCCTCTAACCATCTATACACAAAAAAAAATACCTGAGATAAAATAGTAGAAACAAGGGACCAGGGTACAGACCCAGAAAATCTCCCTAAGGAAAAAACAGCATTGGGACTCCCTCATAAGGAATTCAGAAGGATTATATTTAGGTACTTTAAAGAGAATGAGAAACAAATCAAGGAAAACACAGATAAAATTATAAAAATCAGACAAAATTCTGGAACAATTTATGAAAATAATACAAGAACAAACTGACTAAATAAATGAGAAATTGGAAACTATACAAAAGCAATTATGGTAGCATAGTGCCTAAGGCACTTGACTGCTAACCAGAAGGCTAGCGGTTCAAACCCACCAGCCACTCCTCGGAAGGAACATTGGGCAGTCTACTTCCATGGTGATACTGCCTTGGAAACCCAAGGATGGGTCATTATGAGTCAGGTCCTACTCGATGGCACAAAACAACAACAAAAACAACAAATAGAAATCCCGATTAACACTAAGATTTCAGTAAGAGATAACACAGTGAAGGAGCAAAGGAATAGAATTGAATCAATGGAAGACAGAGTTTATGAGATTGAAGAGAAATACCTCAGTAGTACTTTGTTAAGGGATCAGTCAGAAAAAGGATCAAAACAACATGAAGCAAGCCTAACATGCATATCAAACACTATTGAGAGGAATAGCGTACCTGTGATCTGAATTCCAGAAGAGGAAGAAACAAAACCATAGATTATTAAAGATTTGTTGGAGAACTTCTTTTATATGATGGAAGATGAGAAGATACTCATTCAAGAAGTTCAGTGATCCCAAACAGAATAGACCCCCAAAAGAAAATCAGAACATCATAATAAAACTCACCAAAACCAAATGCAAAGAAGCAATCTTGAAAGCAGCACAGGAAAAAATTAAAAGTTATCTACAAAGGAAAACCAGTAAGACTTAGCTCTTATTTCTTAGCAGAAACCATGCAGGCGAGAAGGCAATGAGATGATATATATATATAAAACCCTGAAAGAAATAAATTGCCAACCAAGAATTATATACCTAGCAATTATATACCTCAGAAATGATGGTGAATTTAGGACTTTTCCAGATGAACAAAAATTGAAGGAATCTGTTAAAACTAGATCAGCCTTACAATGGATGCTAAAAAGAGTCCTTTAGACAAAGATCCAGCAACAGTAGACACAACCAATGACTAACACATAACAATATAACCAAGATACCAATGCAGTTATAGAAGTATGCAAGGTAAAATAAACTTACAAGACTGTAACCAAGGAGCCAGAGATATTGATTAGTAAATGAAGATAGCTGCAAACAAAAAGATAGACTAGATAGTGTAGGTACAGAACTTCCAAATGGAGAGGAAGTCAAGACAATTGCGAGATAGAACAGACTGTTTTAAACTTGAGAAGAAAATAATAAATCACAGTGTAACCTAAAAGAAAAATAATAAACCTTAAAATCAAAAATTAGAATGAGGAAAGGTACAAATATTTAGCAAGTATTAAAATAACAACAATGAATAAAATGATAACAAAATTCTTAAACCAAATGAGCTCAGCACAGAAAATTATATAGTACAAAGAAATCAGCAACACCACAAAAAAACACATAACAAGATGATTAGCAATAAATTAGTACTTGTCACTTACACTGAATGTTAAGTGGATTCTATGTACCACTCAAGAGACAGTGAGTGGCAGATTGGATTAAAAAAGAGAGAGGAAAAAAAATGGCCCATGCTGTCTACAAGAGACCCACATTAGACACAAAGACAAAAGTAGACTAAAAATCAAAGGGTGAAAAAAGATACATTAAGCAAATGGCAATCAAAAGGAGCAGGAGTGGCAATACTGATTTCTGACAAAACAGACTTTAAGGCAAAAACTACCATAACAGACAAGGAAGGACATTATTTAATGATTAAAAGATCAATTGAACAAGAGAACATAAGCATAATAAATATCTATGCACCCAATGAAAGAGGCCTGAAATTAACAAAATGGAAAGGACAAATAGATGACTCCACAGTTATAGTAACAAACAAACAAACTCACTGCCATTGAACCATTGAGTCGGGTTTCTGAGGCGGTATCACTACGGAAGTAGATTGCCCAACCATCCTTTCAAGGAGTGGATGGTGGATTTGCATGACCATCCTTCCAGTTAGCAGTCAAATGCCTTAGGCACTGCACAACCAGAGCTCCTTACAGTAATAGTTGTTGTTGTTGTTGTTATGTGCCGTCGAGTGACCCCTCCTTGGGTTTCCGAGGCAGTATCACTACGGAAGTAGGATTGCCCAACCTTCCTTCCGAGGAGTGGCTGGTGGGTTTGAACCGCCAGCCTTCTGGTTAGCAGTCAAGTGCTTTAGCCACTATGCTACCAGAGCTCCTACAGTAACAGTAGGAGACTTTAATACACCACTTTCAATCACAGATAGAACAACTGGAAAGAGAGTCAGCAAAGACACAGAAGAACTAAACAATACAATCAATCAGTTTGACCTTGTAGACATCTACAAGAGCACTTCACCCAAGTGAAAACCCAAGAGACTCAGCAAGAAAACGACTGGAACTAATTGAAAGATTTCACAAAGTCGCAGAATACAAGATCATCATTAAAAACAAACAAACAAACAAAATCAGTTGGATTCCTCTATGCCAGCAAAAGTATCTCTGAAAAGGAAATCAATACTATGTACAATAGCTACCAAAACGATAAAATACTTGGGAATAAATCTTACCAGGGACACAAAAGACCTATACAAAGAAAACTACAAAAGCCTACTTCAAGAAACTGTGAGAGTTCTTGGTCACAGGCAGCTACCCAGAGTGACCAAGTAGTTGAACTGGTGTGCTCAGGACCGTAGTCGCAGGGGACTGCAAACTCGATTGGCATAACATACTACAGTAAACTTTGTTCCACCTCCTACTTTGGCGAGTAGCAACTGGAATCTTAAAAGCTTGCAAGCTGCCATCTAGATGCAATGTTGGGTCTCTCCTCATACAGAGTAAAGAAGAATGAAGAAAACCAAAATTCATGGAAACAATTAGTCCTAGTGACTGGTACAACATCTGATCTGCAGCCTATACAACTATGAGACCAGAAGAACTACATGGTGCCTGGCTACTACTGTCAACCACTTGGAAGGGGATCTATGTAGGATATCCTGGATAGAGAGGGAGAACAATGTGGAACAAAACTCAAAATCATTTGGAGAAAAAAAAAAGGGGGGGACCAGGTTTGCTGGTCCAATAGAGTCTGGTACAACCACTGAGACTATGGCACCTAGCTGCCCTTCAGGTCTGGAATTGAACCCACACCTCTGGCTTCCAGCCAAACAAAAGACAAGCATATGAGTTGAACATGTACCTGAGGTAGATACACTCCTTGGAGAGAACAATCATGGGAGAAAGAAGGGCTGTGTATGCACAGGAGGACAGTTCAGGGGGCAGGAGTGCATGGAGGGATGGGTACAGGGAAGAAGTAACTATTGGGAGGAAGTGGGAGGGGAGCTGTTGCTTTGGGGTAAATTGTAGTCAATGTCATGAGACAAAGTGTATGTGAACTGTTGTAGGGAAAGTGAATTTGCTCTATAAATTTTTACCCAAATCACAATTAAAAAAAAAAAGGAACTGTAAGAGATTTACATAAATGGAAGAACATACCATGCTCATGGTATAGTAAACACTGTGAACATGTCAGTACTCCTCAAAGGAATCTGTATGTTCAGCACAATCCCAATCCAGATTCCATGAACATTCTTTAAAGACATGGAAAAAACAATCATGAATTTTATATGGAAAGTGTAGAGACTTGGATAAGGAAAACACTACTGAAGAAGAAGAATGAAGCAGGAAATATCACACGCCCAGATCTCAAAATCTACTATATAGCCACAGTAGTCAAAATAGCCTGGTATTGGTACAGCAACAGACACATAGACTAGTAGAACAGAATTAAGAACCCAGAAATAGATCTATCTATTAGGTAATCTTTGACAAAGGGCCGAAATCCATTCAATGGGGAAGAGATAGTCCTTTTAGCAAATGGTGCTGGCAAAACTGGATATCCATTTTCAGAAAAAAATGAGAAAAGATGCATACCTCACACCATACACAAAAACAAACTCCAGATGGATCAAGGACTTAAATGTGTAACCAAAAGTATAAAGTTTATCAAAGAAAAATTAGAGACAAACTTAGCAACCCTAATTTATGGCATATGTAGACTACCATGCATAACCAAAGATGCCCAAACAGCAGAAGAGAAACTAGATGATATGGGGCTTGCTGACAATTAAATTCTTAGGTGCATCAAAAGATTTCTCCAAAAGAGTAAAAAGAGAACCTACAGATAGAAAAAAATATACTCAGCAAAGACATATGTGACAAGGCACTTATCCCTAAATTTTATGGAAAACTCCAACATCTCATCATCAAAAAGACAAAAAATCCAATTGAAAAATGAGAAGAAGATATGAAACATACATTTCACCAAAGAAGATTTTGAGGTAGCCAGTAAACATGAAGAAATGTTCATGATCTTTAGCCATTAGAGAAATAAAAATCAAAACAACAATGAGATGTCATCTCACTCCAACTCTAATAGAAAAGTTCAACTAGACAGAAAATAACAAATGCTGGCAAGGATGTAGAAAGATTAAGACTCTCATACATTGCTAGTGGGACTGTAAAGTGATAGAACCACTGTGGACATTAGTATGACGATGACTTAAAACGTAAATAGAAACACCATTTGATCTGGCAGTCACATTACTAGGTATATATCCTAAAGAAGTGAGAGACAGGACTTGAGTAGATATATGTGTACCCATGTTCATTGCAGCATTATTCACAATAGTAAAGAGTGAAAAACAACCTAAGTGCCAATCAGTGGAGGAATGCATAACCAAACTGTGGTACATAGATAGGTATAGTGGAATACTATGCAACACTAAAGAAAAAATATTGTTGTTATGTGCTGTTGAGTTGGACCTGACTTATAACAACCCCTCCTTGGGTTTCTGAGGCAGTATCACTATGGAAGTAGATTGCCCAACCTTACTTCTGAGGAGTGGCTGGTGGTTTGAACCACCAGCCTTCTGATTAGCAGTCAAGTGCCTTGAGCACTATGCTACCAGAGCTCCCCAAGCAAAATTAGAATTCACAAAACACTGCATAATGTGGGTGAACTTGGAGGACATTATGTTGAGTGAATTAAGTCAATCACAGGAGGACAAATGTTGTATTACTTCACTTTTTTAAAAACTCAAGGAAAGGTTTATATGTGGAAGGAAACTTTGTTGTTGCCAGTGATGGGAGGTGGGGAGGGAGGAAAAATGCTAGATAGGTAAGAGACAAGTATTGATTTGGGTGAAAGGTAAGGCAATATACCAAAAGCCAGTGACCAACACAGTAACACTAAGGAATAGTGCACAAGGTACAGACAACAAAGATAAACAGTTTTATATATGCAATACTGCGTTATCAATAATAATAAACATTGATCTACAGGCAGATACATAGGTAGACAGGCTGAATGACTTCCTATGGCTAGGCAAAAGGGAATATACCCATGACCATTTGCTTGTTGTCTGTTGTTAGGTGCTATTGATTTCACTCTGACTCCTAACGACCCTATGTACAACAGAACAAAACCCTGCCTGGTCCTGTGTCAGCCTCATAATCCATGCTGTACCTGAGCCTATTGTTGTAGCCACTGTGTCAGTCTTTCTCATTGAGGGTCTTCCCCTTTTTTGCTGATCCTCTACTTTACCAAGCATGAAATCCTTCTCCAGGGAGTGGTCCCTTCTGACAACATGATGAAAGTAGGTGAGATGAAGTCTGACCACTCTTGCTTCCAAGGAGTATTCGACTGCACTTCTTCCAGGACAGATTTGTTAGTTCTTCTGGCTCCATGGTACTTTCTGTATTCTTCACCAAAACTACAACTCAAAAACATTAACTTTTCTTTAGTCTTCCTTATTCATTGTCCAGCTTTCACATGGATATGAGGCTATTGAAAGTACCATGGCTTGCATTAGGCACAACTTAGTCTTCAAAGAGATGTTTTTGCTCTGCAGCACTCTAAAGAAGTCTTTTGCCACAGATTTGTCTAGTGCAGTACGTCATCTGATTCCTTGACTGTTGCTTCCGTTTCTCTTGAATGTGGAACCAAGTAATATGAAATTTTCAACAACAATCTTTTCTCCATTTATTGTAATGCTGTTCATTGGTCCAGTTGTGGGGATTTTCATTTTCTTTTATATTGAGGTATAATCCATACTGCAGACTGTAGTATTTAATCTTCATAATTAAGTACTTCAAGTCATCTTCACTTTCAGCAAGCAAGGTTGTTTAATCTGCATATTACAGGTTGTTAATGAGTCTCCAATTCTGATGCTGTGTTCTTCTTCATATAGTCCAGCTTCTCAGAGTATTTGCTCAACATACAGATTGAGTAAGTATGGTGAAAGGACACAACCCAGATGCACTCCCTTCCCGATGCAGCCCCTTGTTCTGTTCAAATGACAGTCTCCTGGTCTATGTACAGGTTCCTAATGAGCACAATTAAGTGTTCTGGAATTCCCATCCTTCTCAATATTTTACAAATTTGGCAGATGATATTTCTACATACATATTTGTATGTGCTATAACAATGTCCATATGAATAGAATTAATGGGGCAAAGTTATGATAACTTCTTAGCTACAGCCAAACACCCCGAGGAAGTGAATTGTTGGACCTCTGGCCTCGGGATCATGGTCGCAGGGGACATCAAGCTCAATTGGCATAATGTTACAGAAAAACATTGTTCTACATCCTACTTTGGTGCTCAATTGGCATAACATTGTAATAAAACATCATTCTACATCCTGCTTTGTTAAGTAGCAACTGAGGTCTTAAAAGCATTGTGGTAGTTAAGTTTGGGTGTTATCTTGGCTGGGCCTGGTTGAGTGGCTGGGCAGCTGGATGTAGTATTCCTCATGATGAGACTGATAATCAACTCCATGGTGGAATCTACTGTGAGCAGCTGAGTATCTGCCTTAGGGATGTGGTCTGCTTCTTGTGTATATAAGGAGAAGCCTTGGGGAACGGTCTCTAGCTTATGGCACACTTGAACCCTGCATGTAGCTGTGTCGTTCACTAGCCTGCCATGCTCTGCCAACTTTGGGACTTTCAGTGGACTTGGATTAATGACCTGCCATGTGGTTTGGTAACATTGGGACTGTGCCTTTTTATTTGTCAACCTTAGGCTTGTCAGCCTCAGAGCCAGCAGCTGCTTGAGTGAAGAAAAGCCTGTAGTATCTGTGGGCTTGGAGCAGGAGGCAGAGCTGAAGCCCAAGGTTGAGAGGCTTTCACCCAGCCACTAGAGCCTGGCATTTTGAACTCAGACTTAAACCCTCCAAATGGAAAGAGAATAAACTCCTGTTTTTTCAAGCATCCCATTTGTGGTATATCCTTGTCAGAGTGGCACTAGGTAACTGAAACAAGCATGCAAGCGGCCATCTAGATGCAACAATTGGTCTCTCCACATCCAGAGCAAGGAAGAATGAAGAAAACCAAAGACACATGGAAACAATTAGTCCAAGGGACTATTAGACCATGTGTACCTCACCCTACATGACCTTGAGACCAGAAGAACTAGATGGTGCCTGGCTACCACTATAAACCACTCACAAAGGGATGAGTGCTAGAGATCCTGGATAGAGTGGGAGAAAACTGTGGAACAAAACTCATAATAAAGACCAGCTTTACGTGTCTGACACCAACTGATGTAACCCCTGAGATTATGGCCCTTAGTTAGCCTATTGGCCTGTAGTTGAACTCACTATCTTTGCTTCCAGCCAAAGAATAAACAGGCCTATAAGGTGAACATTTATACCAGGTAGGTATACTCCTTAGAACAATCAACCATGGGAGATCAGAAGGGAAGTATTTGCACAGAGAGATCACTCAGAGAGGAGGAATGCATAGGAAAGAGGGACCTAGGGAAAAGGTAACCACGGGGAAGAAGTGGGGAAAGAGGTGTTACGTTATGGAGATTGCAATGTATGTCATGAGACAAAATGTGTATGAACTGCTGTATGGAAAATGAATTTGCTCTGTAAAGTTGCACCCAAATCACAATTGAAAAAAAAGAAGAAAAACAAATCAGTTGCTGCTTTCCACTGAGCCAATGTGCTGCAAAAGACCTCTTTTTAAAGTGTTAAGAGGGAAAGATGTCATTTTGAAGACTAAAGTGTGCCTAACCCAGACCATATTTTCTAGTTGCCTTGTGTGTCCTGCTGGACAAAGAATAAAGAAGACCAAAGAAGAATTGATGCCTTTGAATTGTGTAGGTGAAAAATACTGGAAAGACCATGGACTGCTAGAAGGAAAAAAAAAAAAAAATCATGGAAGAATTGTAGCCAGAAGCTCCTTGGATGCAAGAATGGCCAGACTTCATCTCACCTACTTTGGTCATGTTGTCAGAAGGGACCATTTCCTGGAGAAGGATATCATGCATGGTAAAGTAGAGAGTCAGCGAAAAGGGGGAAAGCCCTCAGTGTGATGAACTGACACAGTGGCAGCAAAATGGGCTCAAGTATAGCAAGGATTGTGAGGATGGTACAGGACCAGGCAGTGTTCAGTTCTTTTTTATGTGGGGTTGCTGTGTGTTGGAGCAAGATTCTGTGGCACTGAATGACAACAAGATATTGACAGAATTGTGTGATAGACGTATTTACAACAACAGAAAAGAAAGTATGTGCAGAGGCTGTTTATGTACAAACATCTCATAGTATTTGGTTCCTTTGTTTGGAGATTTAGTGTCATTGTTGCACAGGTCATCTCAGTTAACTGGCCTAATAACATATCTAATACCTCTTTCTCCTGCTTAGGGTTTTGTGTAGTTCCTTGTGTCTTAAAGGGTTGCAAGTGGCCATTTAAGGCACAGTTGGTCTCTGTTCTCCTGGAGCAATAGAAGAAGAGTCAGGAATAGGAAGAAGACATGGAATGTGCAGCTAATTGCCTTCACAAACAGCTGCCTCTTTTGTTATGAGTGCAGAAGAACTAGATCATGCTCAGCTACCATTACTGAAAATTTTGGTTAAGTTTCCATAGAAGACTCATGATGTAAAGGGGGAAAATGTAGAACAGTATTTCAAATTCTTACTTAATCTAGACTTTCTGGAGCTGTGGCAGGTAAATGAGTGCCTGAAACTATTGCTGTCAGATAATCTTTAAACTTTAAGCCAAGAATATCCCCTGAAATCATCTTAAAACCAAACGTTGTTGTTGTTGTTGTTATGTGCTGTCAAGTCAAACCCGACTCATAGCGACCCCTCCTTGGGTTTCCGAGGCACTATCACTACGGAAGTAGGATTGCCCAACCTTCCTTCTGAGGAGTGGCTGGTGGGTTTGAACCTCCAGCCATCTGGTTAGCAGGCAAGTGTCTTAGCCACTATGCTACCAGAGCTCCCAAAACCAAACATTAGTTTACCTTAACTAGTAAAAAGGCTCTACCTTGAGCATTATGCTTTTTTTTAAAGAACTGTTTATATGGGATCACATTGACAGCAGCAACTTGGAAGATTAAATAGTAACTTTAGGTGGCAGTGAGTTTATGTTTGAGGATGGAACCACTCAATAAAGAAGGGTGAGAATGGTTACACAACTTGAATGTAATCACTGTCACTAAATTGTATGTGCAGAAACTTGAATTGGTGTGTATTTTGCTGTGTACATTCTCAACAACAAATTAAATTTAGAAAAGAAAAATATGGTCTGCAACTAGAAACAGTATTACAGTTATTAAAAAGATAGAGTTGGGTCTATGAGTGTGATATGCAAATGGTCCCAAGACATTAAGTGAAAAGAAGTTAGAAAATAACACATATGTTTACCATTTGGGAAAATAACATTATTTGCACATGTACGCAAATATAAATGAAAATGTATAGGCAAGGCTGTAACTCAGAGTATTTGCTCACAAGTTTGCAGCAGTTACTATGGAAAAGAGTTTGGATCTCGAACATGGTCAAGAGAGAGCTTCATTATGATCTTCTAACATCTCAGAATTCTTTCTAGTACTAACTAACATTTTAACTACATGAGTAATTTAATATAATTAAGCCACAAAAAGAAATTTCTTTAAAAATGACTTTTGACTTGTAGGTGATTTGGGATTTTATTTAATTTCTTTCATGATCACTTGATCCTAATCATAATATTTATTTATTTAACCTGATGTCATTATTTCAAAATTAATAATTCATTCTTCTGGCCAGTGTTTGGCCATAATTATAGCTGTAGGCTTCATTGTGTCTCACCATAATGTTTTCTCTGTCCTATCTGATTAAATGTTGTATACCTTACATTTCCTTTTTAAATAATATTTTATTGTATTTTCAGAGGAAGTGTACATGAAAAACAGATTCCCATTCAACAGTTCCTGTACATGCTGTTCAGTGACATTGGTTACATTTTCACATTGTATCAACATTCTAATTTCCAGTCTAGTTATTCCATACCAACACTCATCAGTCAGTTTGTTGCACTGTTGGTGGCTTGTGTGTTGCTGTGAGGCTGGAGGCTCTGCCATCAGTATTTCAGATACTAGCAGGGTCACCCATGGTAGACAAATTTCAGTGGAGCTTCCAGACTAAGAGACTCAGAAGAAGGAAGGGGCCATCCACTTCTCAAATAATTGGCCAGTGAAAACCTTATGAATTGCAATGAAACATGGTCAGATTTATTACTGGAAAACATTATGAATAGCCCTGAAACATTGTCTGACATAGTGCTAGAAGATGAGCCCCTCGGGTCAGAAGACACTCAAAATATGACAAGGGAAGAGCTGCCTCCTCAAAATAGAGTTGCCTTTAAAGACGTACATGGCTTAAAGCTTTTTGGACTTCCATTTTCTTATATGGCATGACTCAAAATGGGAAAAAACAGCTGCAAATATCCATTAATAATTGGAACATGGAATGTATGAAGTATGAATGTAAGAAAATTGGAAGTTGTCAAAAATGAAATGGAGCATGTAAAAATCAGTATCTTAGGCATTAGTGAGCTGAAATGGACTGATTTGGGCCATTTTGAATCAACTATGTGATCTACTATGCTGGGAATGACAAATTGAAGAAAATGGCATGGCATTCACTGTCCCAAAGAATGTTTCAGGATCTCTCCTGAAGTACAATTCTGTCAATGATAGGCTAATATCCATATACCTACAAGGAAGGCCAGTTAATACTTCTGTTATTCAAATTTATGCACTAATACCAAAGCCAAAGAAGAGATTGAATATTTTTACTGACTTCTGCATCTGAAACTTACCAAACATGCAATCAGGATGTGTTGATTATTACTGGTGATTGAAATGCAAAACTTGGAAACAGGAGACTTCTGGTGAGATGGCAGAAAAGGCAGATAAATTCTGCAGACCCTCTACAACAAAGAAGAGAGAAATCAACTGACAGAGGTACAGAAGATAGTCCTGAGCCCTGAGCTTTGAAAGGAAGGATACGGAAGTGGATTAGGTACCAACTGGTGGAAAAACCTAATGAAAACAGTGACTATGGAGACAGATCAGTGGACTGTCAGCTACTCTGACAGGACCAATACCCTGAATATTTCCAAGTGGTGTTGGGACCTGAGAATTCACCTAAAGATCAGCCCTGGTCACCAAGGGATGCAGGGACAGCTGCACTGATGGCCTATGACTAGGAAGGGAAACAGTAAGGAGGGCGACAACCTGAACTATGGAATTTTGGCTATATGGAGAGTGCAACCATTTTGAGCGGTGGCCATTTTGGGTATTTAAAGTGACTGAGGGTGCAGCCATTTTGAATGTTTAAAAGCGGTGGCCATTTTGGATATTTAAAGTGACCAAAGGTGCAACCATTTTGAATATTTACAAGTGGCAGCCATTTTTTATTTTAAAATGACAGCGTTCTCATTCATATTACAGGGACCTAAAAATAGTCTCATTTTCCATGAATGGCAAGGATATACAGGAGGCTGACAACAGGAAAGGAGACCAGTGGTGAGTGTATAAATGCTGCCAACTAGTGAATAGAGGAGCACAGGACAGTACCCTGCTTGCGTAGATAACATACAAACAAAAATCGTGGACAAGTCACTCCAACATACAATCACCAATTAAATATAAACACAAAAATGTCACAATGCGTCGGAGACAAAGACAACAGAGCATCACAGTCCACATAAAAAAGCAAGGTTAAGCTGGAGAAACAAGGGACCAGGACACACACCCAAAACATATCCCTGAGGAAGATGCAGCATTGGAACTCCCTGATAAGAAATTCAAAAGAATTATATTTTGGTACCTTCAACAAATCAAGACACAGATGAAGGAAAACACTGACAAAGTTGAGGAAAACAGAAAAACCTAGAACAATTTTGAATGACAGTACAAGAACAAAATGACAAGATAAATGAAAAATTAGAAATTATACAAGATCTACAGACAGAAATCCAGATTAATACTAAATTTTCAGAAATAGATAACACATTGAACAAGCAAAGGAGTAGAATTGAATCAATGGAAGATAGAATTAGTGAGATTGAAGACAAATACCTCAGTACTTTGGAAAGGGAACAGTCAGAAAAAAGATCAAAACAAAATGAAGAAAGCCTAAGGTTTATATGAGATACCATCAAAAGGAATAATATACGTGTAATTGGAATTCCAGAACAGGAAGAGATCAATAAAACCAGAGAAAATTGTTGAAGATTTGTTGGAAGAGAATTTTCCTGGTATGATGAAAGATGAGAATATATGCATTCAAGAAGTCCAACGAACCCCAAACAGGATAGACCTCAAAAGAAAATCACCAAGACATATCATCATCAAACTCACCAAAACCAAAGACAAAGAAAGAATCCTGAAAGCAGCACGGGAAAAACGAAATTACCTATAAGGGGCAACCAATAAGAATAAGCTTGGATTTCTCAGCAGAAACCATGCAGGTGAGAAGACAATGGGATGGTCTATATAAACCTGGAAAAATTTCCAAGCAAGAATTACATACCCAGCAAAATTGTCCCTCAAATATGGTGGTGACATTAGGACATTTCTAGATTAGCTGAAGTTAAGGGAATTTGTTAAAACCAGACCAGCCATACAAGAGATGCTGAAGGGAGTCCTTTGGACAGAGAACCAGAACAGCAAACAACAACTGATCATTAACATACATGATGACATAACCCAGAAACCAACCCACCTATGGAAGTATCCAAAGTAAATAAGCCTACAAGATTGTAAACAGGGAACCAGAGACATCAGTTGACAAATGAAGACAACTACAAACCAAAAAGAGGGAAAAAATTGTGTAGTTACAGAACTTCTAAGTAGTAGGGGAGTCAAAACAGCTACAAGATAGAATAGACTGTTCTAAAATAGGAAGAAAACTATAAATCACAGGGTAACCTCAAAGAAAAATGGTAACTTTCACATCAAAATGAAAATGAGGACCAGCACAAATATTTAGCAAATATGAAAACAACTGCAATGAAGGAAGTGATAACACAATTCATAAACAAAATGAAATCACTACAGAAAATTATGTGGAGCAAAGAAATCAACACTACAAAAAAGCACATAATAAAATGACAGCAAATTCATACTTGTTGATAATTACGTATCTGCCAAGTGACTTATCTCTAGGATTTATAGAAAACTCCAAAGCCTCAACAGCAAAGGAATTAACAATCCAATTGAAAAATGGGCAGAAGACAAGAATAGACACTTCACCAAGGAGGATATTTAGGTGGCCAGCAAACACATGAAGAGATGCTCATGATCATTGGCCATCAGAGAGATGCAAATCAAAACAACAGTGAGATACCATCTCATCTCAGCACCAATGGCAAACTTCAGTGAGACAAAATAACAAATGCTGGCAGGGATGTGGAGACATTGGGACTCTTATACACTGCTGGTGGGAGTATGATATGATACAACCACTGTGGAAAGCAGTGTGGTGATTCATTAGAAAGCTGGAATTGGAGATACCATTTGACCCGGCAATCCCATTACTAGGTCTATATTAGAGAAGTGAGAGCCAGGGCTGGAGCAGATATATGCACACCCATGTTCATTGCAGCACTATTTACAATAGCAAAAAGATGGAAACAACTTATGTGCCCATCAACAGAAGAATGGATAACCAAACTATGTTACATATACACAATGGAATACTATGTAACACTAAAGAATAATGTAGAGTCAGCAAAACACCGCATAACATGGATGAACTTAGAGGACATTATGCTCAGTGAAATAAATCAATCACAGAAGGACAAATATAGTATTAGTTCATTGTTGTGGAGATCAAGGGAAGGTTTATATATGGAGAGAAGCTTTCTTTATTGGTTGCCAGGGGTGGGAAGGGAAGGGATGGAACACTGCAAAAAGAAGAAAAAGAATGCGTTGACCCATGTCACTTTAGTTTTGTATATTTCACTATACATAAATTATATTTCAATAAGGTGCATTTAAAAAAAGAAAAAAAAAAGTTGGAAATGAAGAATCACCACTAGTTGGAAAATACGGCCTTGGTGATAGAAATAATGATGGAGATCGCATGATAGAATTTTGCAAGACCAATGACTTGTTCATTGCATATATCCTTTTTCAACAACGTAAGCAGCAGCTGTACATGTGGACATTACCAGATGGAATACACAGGAATCAGGTCAGCTACATCTGTGGAAAGGGGTGATGAAGAAGCTCACTATCTTCAGCAAAAACAAGACCAGGGACTAACTGTGGAACAGACCATTAGTTGTTCATATGCAAGTTCAAATTGAAGCTGAAGACAATTAAAACAAGTCTATGAGAGCCAAAATATGACCTTGATTATATCCCTCCTGAGTTCAGAGACCATCTAAAGAATAGATTTGATGCATTGAACAACAGTAACCAAAAAACCAGAGGAACTGGGATGACATCAAGAACATCATCCATGAAGAAAGCAAAAGGTCATTAAAAAGACAGGAAAGGAAGAAAAGACCACATTGAGTGCCAGAAAAGACTCTGAAACTTGCCCTTGAATGGAGAGTAGCTAAAGCAAATGGAAGAAATTACAAGATAAAAGAGCTGAACAGAAGATTTTAAAGAGCAGCTTGAGAAGACAAAGTCAGTTATTGTAATGAAGTGTACAGAGATCTGGAGTTAGAAAACCAAAATGGAAAACACACTCAGCATTTCTCAATTGGAAAAAACAAGAAAAAATTCAAGTGTTGACTATGCAAAAGCATTTGGCTATGTGCATCATAACAAATTAAGGATAACATTGAGAAGAATGGGAATTCCAGAACACTTAATTGTGCTCATGAGGAACCTATACAGAGATGTGGTAGTTAAGGTTGTGTGTCACCTGGCTGGGCCCAGTTGAGTGGCTGAGCAGCTGGTGGTAGTTATTCCCCATGATGAGATTGGCAATCAACTCCATGGTGGGATCTACCACAAGCAGCTGAGTAGCTGCTTTAGGGATGTGGTCTGCTTCTCATATATATGAACCAGGTTTAGAATTGATCTCTAGCCTTTTGGCATACTTGAAACTTGCATATGGCCAAATTGTCACTCAGCAGCCTGCCATGCCCTGCTGATCTTGGGACTGTGCCTTTTTTCTTGTCAACCTTGGAATATACCACCCATTTGTGGTATATTCCTGTCAGAGCAGCACTAGGTAACCAAAATGATAGACTAGGAAGTTGTCATTCAAACGGAACAGGGTGGTACTGCATTTTTTTAAAATCAAGAAGGGAGTGTGTCAGGATTGTATCCTTTAACCATACTTATTTAATCTGCATGCTGATGAAATAATCTGAGAAGCTGAACTATGTAAAGAAGAATGTGGAATCAAGATTGGAGCAAGGATGATTAATAACCTGCAATATGCAGATGACACAGTCTTGCTTGCTAAAAGTGCAGATGACTTGAAGCACTTACTGATGAAGATTAAAGACTACAGTCTGCAGTATGGATTACACCTCAACATAAAGAAAATTATAATCCTCACAACTGGAGCAATAAGCAGCATCACAATAAAGGGAGAAAAGATTGAGTTTGTCAAAGATTTTATGTTACTTTGTTCTACAATCAGCACCAATGGAAGCAGCAGTCAAGATCTTATCAGAGGATGTATTGCATTGGGCAAATCTGCTGCAAAAGATATCTTTAAAGTGCTGAAGAGCAAAGATGTCTCTTTGAAGACTAAGGTGTGCCTAACCCAAGCCATGGTATTTTCAACAGCCCCATGCATGTGAAAGCTGGACATTGAATGAGGAAGACTGAAGAAGAGTTGATGCTTTTGAGTTTAGGTATTGGCAAAGCATACTGAAAGTACTGTGGACTGCCAGTTGTTGTTGTTGTTGTTAAGTGCCGTCGAGTCGTTTCCGACTCATAGCGACCCCATGCACAGCACAACGAAACACTGCCCGATCCTGCGCCAGCCCCACAATCCCTGCTATACTTGAGCCCATCATCGCAGCCACCATATCAATCCATCTCCTTGAAGGCCTCCCCCTCTTTCGTCGACCCTCCACCCTACCAAGCATGACATCCTTCTCCAGGGAATGGTCCCTTCTGACAACATGACCAAAATAGGTG
>NW_006921795.1:5241839-5244964 GCF_000298275.1 Orycteropus afer afer | reverse complement strand
ATCCTACTTCCGTAGTGATACTGCCTCGGAAACCCAAGGAGGGGTCGCTATGAGTCGGGGCCGACTCGACGGCACATAACAACAACAACAACAATCTCCTGCTCTGCCAGAAGAACTAACAAATCTGTCCTGGAAAAAGGGCAGCCAGAATGCTCATTGGAGGTGAGAATAGCCACAGTCCCTCTCCCCTACTTTGGTCATGTGGTCAAAAGAGACCATTCCCTGGGGTGGGATATCATGCTTGGTAAAGTGGAGGGTCATTGAAAAAGGGGAAGGCCCTAGAGGGGATGGATTGACACAGTGGCTGCAATAATCGGCTGAGGTATAGCAAGGATTGTGAGGCTGGCACAGGATCAAGCAGTGTTTCATTCAGTTGTACATAGGGTTGCTGAGTCAGAACTGACTCGACCGCACCTAACAACAACAGTTATTCCATATGAGCTCTGGTGGCTCTGTGGTTAAAGCTGCTAATGGAAAGGTCAGTGGTTCAAACCCACCAACTGCTCCACAGGAAAAAGATGAGGCAGTCTGCTTCCCTAAAGATTCATAGCCTTGGAAACCCTATCAGTCAGTTCTACTCTATCCTGTTACTGTGAGTCCAAATCGACTTAATAACAGTGGGTTTAGATTTTCTATTCCTATTAACCTAGTCTCGCAGTCTACCAACCTTTTCTATTCTTTACAGCATTTGCTCACCATTTGGTTTCGTATAGATGGTTTTTTAAAAGAACACAGTTCTCAAGTGTGATATTCACATTACTTTATGAGCTAACCTGTTATTTATTTACCTAAAAAGTGACTTGAGAAGACTATTTCAGTTCAAGGCTTAAAGAATATCTCATGGCAGTGGTTTTGGGGATTCCTCTTTTCTCCGTGGGTCCAGTAAATCTAGATTTTTAAAAAATGTGCAGTTCTGTTCCACATTTTTTCCCCTATCAGGATCCATCTGTTGTGGTCCTGATCAGAGAATACAGTAATGGTAGCTGGACACTATCTAGTTTTTCCGGTCTCCAGGCGGAGTAGGACATGGTTTGTGTAGATAATTAGTCTTGAAACTTGCTCCTTTTCTGCATGTTGGATTTCCTTCTTTCTCTTTTGCGCTATACATGTAAAGACTAATAGTTGTATCTTAGATGGCCGTTTGCAATCTTTTGAGACCCCAGTTGCTACTGACCAGACTAGAATGTAGAACATAAGTATTATAAAATATATTATGCCAATTACCTTTGACTTTTTTAAATGGAAAATTTTAAAAATAGGGAATACTATAATGAACATCCTTATATGCATCATCTTAATATTTTGCCACATTTGATGCATCTTTTTTTTCTTTTTTGGTGATGCTTAAGAATTTTTTTTTTTTTTTTAATGAGGAAAGTTTATTTTACTGTATAAGCACATTTTATTTGGGAATTTCTAGACATTTAAAATAAGTCAATTTTACATTATACAAATTTCTGACTCCGTGTAGAAGTAGACTCAAAGTCTATCTCTTTATTTTTATGATTTTTGAAAAAAATTACATAGAAAATTAGGTTTTCATTTAACAGTTTCCATTCATATTATTCAGTGACATTGGTTACACTCTTCACAGTGTGTCAGTGTTCTCATTATTTCTATTCTGGTTGTTCTCTTTCCATTAATCTAACTTCCTTGTCCCCCCTTACTTTATCATCTTTGGTTTAGGGTAAATGTTGACCATTAGGTTTCATTTAGATGGTTATTTAGAGGAGCAAAGTACTTGAGGGTGATAGTGTTAATTTTATGTGCCACTCTGTCTTTTGCCTGCTAGGTGACTTCTGGGAGTGGTTTGAGTTCCAAGTTTAAAGAGTATCCCAGGGCAGTCATCTTGGAGATTCCTCTAGTCTCTACTGGTCCAGAAAGTCTGACTTTTTAATAGGAATTTGAGTTTTATCCACCCCACCCCACAATTCTATCTGGGATCATCTCTTGTGTTCCTGGTCGGAATGGTTGATAGTGGTAGCTGGGAACCATCTAGTACTCAGCTAGGTAAGTGAGGTCTTGTTTCATGTAGGCTATTAGTCCTGGAGACTAGTTTCTTCTTGAGCGTTTCGTTTCCTTCTTCCTCTTTTGCTCCAGAAATGTAGAGACAAAAAAAAAAAAAAAACCCTCACTGCTGTCAAGTTAATTTGACTCATAGCAACCCCAGTTTGGGTTTCCAAGGTGGTATCTATATGGAGATAGATTGCCCAATCTTCCTTCTGAGAAGTGGCTGGTGGGTTTGACCACCAGCCTTGTGGTTAGCACTATGCCACCAGAACTCCCATGTAGAGACTGTAGATGTGTTTTAGATGGCCGCTCACAAGTTGCCTTTTTGTTTTTTAATTTTTATTGTGATTTGGGTGAAAGTTTACAGAGCAATTTCATTTTCCATACAGCAGTTCATACACATTTTGTCTCATGACATTGACTGCCATTTCCCACAATGTAACAGCTCTCTTCCCACTTCCCACAGTTACTTCCTCCCCCTGTCCTTTCTTCCCATGCACTCCTGCCCCCCCCCCCACCAGAGGTCACTGTGCATACATTTGCTCTTCTGTTCTCCCATGATTGGTATCTATGAGGAGTGTATCTACATGATGTGAATGTTTATCCCTTTTGCCATTCTTTTATTTGGCTGGAAGCCACAGGAGTGAGTTCAATTCTAGATCTGAAGGGCAGCTAGGAGCCAAAATCTCAGGGGAATCACCAGGCTCTATCAGACCAGTGAACTTGGTCTTTCTCCCCCACTTCTAATTTTGACTTTTGTTTCACAGTGGTCACCTACTCTATCTAAGATCTTCTACACAGATCCCCCTCTGAGTGGTTGACAATGGTAGCTGGGTACCATCTAGTTCTTCTGGTCTCTTGGTCATGTAACCTGAAGATTGCATAGTCTGCCAGTCCCTTAGACTAATTGTTTCCCTGTGTCTTTGGTTTTCTTCATTCTTCTTTGCTCTGGATGAGGAGAGACCCATCATCGCACTCATTCACAAGCTTTTAAGACCCGGACACTACTCACCAACCCAGGTGCAAAAACGGCGAGGAGACTGAAGAAGAAAAACAAAGTAGGAGGTCTCACATTACCGGATCTCAAAACCTACTATACAGCCACAGTAGTCAAA
>NW_006921795.1:5231917-5238725 GCF_000298275.1 Orycteropus afer afer | reverse complement strand
CAACAGAAATACTCCACGTGTATAACATTTACAATCAGGAGCTCCTCAGTTGCTCATTCCACCACTGAGTTTACAATGACTTATGGGTAGAAAAGCCATACAAAGTAATTTACTACACTGCACCAGCTATGAGCTATGGTATACCACTTGACCATTTGACCAAATTCCCAGAGACTATGGTCGTCAGCCCTCAAATCCAGTAATCCAATCCCATGAGGTGTTAAGTTTAGGAAGCATACATAGCCCCCACATGCTTTATTTTATATATGAATGTATGTGCAACACACACAAACGTGTATACATTTGCCTACAGAAACACCTATACATTCATATGTGTATATTCATATGTACTTCCCTATACATATATAAAGGAGCTCTGGTGGTGCTGTGCCTAAGGTATTTGACTACTAACCAGAAGGTTGGTGGTTCCGACACACCAGGCTGGCACTCTGCAGAAGGAAGATGGTGCAGTCTATTTCTATAAAGATTTACTGCCTTGGAAACCCAGTGGGGGTTGCTGTGAGTCAGAATCGACTCAGTGGCAGTGGGTTTCATTTTGGTTTTATACGTATCTAAGCATACATATCTATGTTACCTTATACAAATTTTTTGGTTGTTGTTACTTTTTACAAAATTGTATATTGTGGCTTTTACCAAAATCATCCCTTATTCTTGTGTACTACTTAGTGTCATTGTTTACCTTGGTCAAGTTGTGCTGACTTCACCCTTACTAGGTATTGCCTTATCCATTATCAAAACTAACATGACTACTATCTAGAAAGTGATTCTTCTTCCCTTTCCCTCTGATCCCTGGTAACCACAAAAGATGTTGTTTTCTGTATCTATACCTAGTCTTGTCTTTTTTTATAATAGTGAGATCATACAATATTTGTCCTTTTGTGGTTGACTTTTCATTCAGCATAATGTCCTCCAAATTCATCCACATTATAATATATTTTGAGAACTCATTATTATTCTTTATGGCTGCATAGTATCCCATTGTGTGTACCAGTTTTTTTATCCATTCATCTGTTGTGAGCAGTTAGGTTGTTTCCTTCTTTTTGCTAATGTGAATAATATTGCAGTGAAAATAAGTGTGCATATACTTGTTTGTGTCAGTTTTATTTTAGTTCTCTAGGATATAAACCTAGGAGTTGGTTTGCTGGATCACAGGGTATTTCTATTTCTAGCTTTCTGAGGAAGGACCATATTGTTTTCTCTAGTGGTTGAAGGTCCTTAAGAAATTTTAGATATGTTTTTGTTAATGGAAAATTTTCTAACATACTCAGAAAAGCAAGAATAGTGTAATAAACCCATACCCAGCAGTAACAGTCACCATGTGGACTTCTTGTTTCATTTTTCTTTGTCCTGCTTTTTCTGAAATGTTTTTAAAGCAAATACCATAAATCATTTTCATCCATAAATACTTCAGTATTCATTTCTTTAAAGAACAAATACAGTATCATTTTCACAACTGCCAAAGTAATAATACTGCATTATCATTTATTGTCAAGTTAGTAAGGCTTAGCTCTCTGCGCCTTTTTCCAGGGCCCTGGCAAAGAACTGAGCTGTGATAACCCCAGTTGTAGGGAAGGAGAGCAGGCCCTGCTTCACTCACAGGGGAGCATTTCCACCTGACACTCTCATTTCTGTTTTCCTTACCCAGATCTGCCTTCTGAGATACCTTCCTTCTTTAGGGAGACCAGGAAAAAATGACCACAGGGCCCTGGAAAGCCAGGGGAGAGGTGAGTGTTTCCTGCATTTCCATACCATCACAGAATGGATGCATTCCTTTCTCTTGCCCTGACTACCTTGGTACCTGGCAGAGTGCAGCTTTGGTCCTGGAGATATACATTTTATCTACAGCCCTCTCAGCTTCCCTCTGTGCTACACCCATCATTGGGTCTTTGACCAAGGGTAAAAGAAACTGAGCAACACACACTCCACACTACAGGATAGAGTCTGCATTCAGTTTTTCAACTTCAAGACTTATACTAGCTTCTGCACTACCCCACCCCAACCTCTGCTTCCTGTTCTTTCTTTTGCCACTAGGTACCATTTACTTTTTATTCTACCCAAGTGGTCCCTCCCTGCTCACATTGCAGGCTTCCTCTCTTCCTTTAATCATGGTACCCCTTTCCTATTCCCCACATGCCTCATCTGGAATGCCTAGTTCTTTCATCTTCCCTTGATACCTGCCTATCCTTCAAGACCAAGTTCCCAGGCCTTTCCCTTGAAACCTTCCCTGATTTCTCTATTCCAGTGAACCTCTCCATTTTGAAATTCCTTTGGCCCTGTGATTGAAAATCCTGGCTGTGCTTGGGATCTTAAAAAAAAAAAAAGATTTCCTGACCACACCCCAGAGATTCTGATGTAATGGATTTGGCAGAGACCCTAGATTACCTGTGATTTAAAAAAAAAAAATACTGGTGATTCATATGGCTATAAGAATAGTGGTGAAAACCACTGTCATTTTTGTTTTTGCTTTTCCATTTATAATTGTGTGCATGTTGGGCTTGGCTGGGCCTCGTGACTGCTGGTATTGTTGGCAAGGGTGAGTCTTAAAGCCATTCCTGAGACCACCCAGGGTAGGAAAAGGGAGCTGGCAGGTAACAGGTAATTTGACAGAAGGCTGCCAAGAGTGAAGGTATAACAAAGGCTTAGTGTGAGAAACACAGGGTCTGATACTCAAAGAGTGATAATGGTGTGCTGAGAAGCGATTACTAGAGTATATCCCTATGGTAACTAGAGACTGAGACTGATTAGGAAAGGCCCTCAGCTAGCTGGAGATTTCACAGCTGGGCTAACAGGTCAACAGCTAGGTCTAGCCACCAACCACTGGTGTCCCTGCAGCATTTGCCCAGCACGGTCAGATCTCTGGATTTTTTAGCAGGAGCCAGAAGTCAGAGGTTTTATAAGACATCCATCGATGTTTGAATGGTTTAAAAAAGAAAAACATTTTCATCAACTATGAGTCAAAGTAAAACTTATTTATGGACTGCTGATTTTATCCTGCTTTTAAGTCAGAATGAAGGCCAACTGACAAGGGGTCCTATAATTGAGTCATCAGAATTATGTAAGTTTTGCATCTATCCTCTGTCTCAGCCAGGACACATCACTAAGCATTCTCCACACTAGGATTTTTATCTAGCACCACTTTCCAAAGCAAGGGTCAGCCAACTTTTTTCATAAAGGGCCAGATGATAATTATTTTAGGTGTTGTGGCCCATATCTCTGTTGCAACCACGGAACTCTGTCCTTACAGTGCAAAAGTAAGAGTGCATAAACTAATCAGTTTGGCTGTTTTCCAATAAAACTGTATTTACAAAAATAGGTGGTAGGCCAGATTTAGCCTGTTGGCCATAATTTACTCACACCTACTCTAGAATCTGGATTTCCAGGTGGCATGGCGTTTTAATTTTCTTTCTTTACTCTTGTTAAATTTCATATGTTGTTTGATCTTCTCTCTGCCTAGATTTGAAATTCCCCAAAATTAGGGACTATTTTTTACTTGTATACCCCAAAACAACCCATTCAGGATCTTGAGTATATAGGTACACAATGCTGCTGGCTGGATAGAGATAGAAGTTTAATGGTCTTGGAACACATGGCACCAGGTCCAAAATCAGGTTATCTCACCTTTCTCCCCCAAGGACATCCTTCTTGCCCCTCACCCTGACCCGTGGACAAGGCTGGCTCCTAGGTGAACGGGTCTGTGTTTGTGTTACAGGTACACATGGCATTTAGGGATGTGGCTGTGGATTTTACTCAGGAGGAGTGGAGGCTGTTGAGCTCTGCTCAGAGGACCCTGTACAGGGAGGTGATGCTGGAGAACTATGGTAACCTGGTCTCTCTGGGTAAGTATAGCTTCTCTTATGATTTGCATTCTTGCTGCTGGGCATTTAGACTATGCTTGAAGCAGCCATCTTGCTTTTTGCCTTTGCCTTTGCCTTTGCTTTAGGCCCCAAAACAAGGACATTCTGTTTCCTAGAGTTAAAAATGGGTAGATTATGTGTGCATGTGCATGCATGTATGTATGTGTGCATGATACTCTACATTTCTAGGCCATTTCCCCCAGGCTAGGACTATTTTTGTGGGATATCTTCTTCTAGATGGGGGAGGTGTTCATCTACCCAGCATGGAGTAAAATCAGCATATTCACTCTTATCCTAGTTTACTTTCCCTACTTGTCCCTTCCATTGCTGAGAGCTCACTATTCTTCTGTCTTTCATTTTACCTTTTGATATTCTTTACCCACTTTGGGAGCTCTGGTGGCACAGTGCCTAAATCATTTGACCGCTAACCAGAAGGCTGGCAGTTCATACCCACCAGCCACTCCTCAGAAGGAAGGTTGGGCAATCTGCTTCCATAGTGATACTGCTTCGGAACCCAAGGAGGGGTCGCTATGAGTCAGATCTGACTCGATGGCAGTGAGTTTGGTTTTTGGGGTTTTACCCACTTTGGCTCTGAGTTCTGGAATGGGCCCTTGAGCACATAATTTACAGTTACCTTGTTTTCTTTTCCTCTGAGCAGGAATTCCATTTTCTAAGCCAAAACTCATCACACAGCTAGAACAAGGGAAAGACACGTGGAAAGAGGAGAAAAAATGTCCACCAGCCATCTATCCAGGTGAGTGGGGAGCACTGGAGAGATGGGGTACAGAGCATTCAGCAGCTCAGGTTGGGAGAGAGGAGGTATCACTCCAGGTTAGAGAGGAAGCTGTTCTCCTGACTTCCTAGACTGGTGTTCAGATTGCCTGGCACTGCCTTCCTTCATCCTTACTAAGTGAGGGGCTTTCCTGGTGTCTCTTGACTCCTTCTTCTCCTAGGAAGCCTTTCTTCTTCTCCCTCGGTTTGCCTTCTCTAGCTTACTCTGTTCTTTCCCATATTTGGAGTTCTTTCTATTGTTGATACTATTTTCAAAAATTACCATATAAGAATGTGGGAAAAAAACTGAGTGAACTAGAGAAAAAAGGCAAAAAACCTCAGGCGAAGAAAGACTAAAAAAACCTATTGAGAAATTGAAATGGAATTCAAAATAACTTGAATGCTAAGAATGACTTTCACCTATTTTAATGGTTGAATAGGTGACTCCATTACCATAACTTCAACTCTAAGAATCAGCAGGAAGCTGGTTCCTATGGGGTTGAATTTATCTCCCCTTTTCAACTTCTCCATTTATTTCTGACATCAGCCATCCAACAGCACTCTACTGGGTTTATTTGTTGGAATGTCTTCAAAACTCCCAGAATCACCATACCAGCAATAACAATTTTCATATAACAGAGAAAGATAGAAACAAAGGTATGCATAGTGCAGGTCAGGGATGGGTTCCAGCACAAGAACCTGCTTATCCTCCTAAATACAGATCTTCTCTTTCAAATGCTCCATGTCATCTCTCTGGGGCAGAATTACTTCCTGCCCATGCAGCTCTTGGGGCTGACATGTCCCCTGTGGGTACAACTCTTCATCTCCTCTCTGCTCCATTCTCCAGGTCTGCTCATTATCTCTGCTTCTGGCACCATTACTGCCACCACCCACAGCTCTTAAATGCATTTCAGCTCTTTTACTGGCATCTGGGAGGGTTTTTGGCACAGAGCTTCTATGTCCTAATGGATGTACCTTCTCCCTGCTTAAGTTGGCCCCTAAATGCTTTTGCCTGCCCTTGTATTCCAGGCAGGCCTGTGCCACATCACGCTGCTTGTGGTCTCCACTACTTCTGGTACCATTGTAGCCCTAAGTGTGTTACAATTCTTTACCTGTGTGCAGCTCTCCCACAGGTCTAGGAGGGGTCTCAGTGCTAGGGTCTCATCCAGGTTTTTGTCAATCAGCCTGCCCTCTAGGCTCTCGTCAACCAAGAGGCCCTGAAACCTCTGTGTTGCAGGGCTTTTTATAAGCCATTCTTTGTGCTCCTTGTCAATTATAAGTCAGGGCCTCCCTACCCAGATGGAGCCCAATTACTCCCCACCACACACACTCCCTACATCCTTTATTCTGTAGCTGTCATTGGGTATTATTTCATCTACATACATTATAAACTCTGTAATACAATATTAAAACATTTGCTTTTGTCACTCATATATTTTAAAGAAATTAGGGGGAAATGTACTTTTATATTCATCTTATTGGTGCCCTTCATTTTTTTTCTGAGTTTTCACCTGATACCATGTTCCTTCAACCTGAAGGATTTCATTTAGCATATCTTATGGTACAACTGGCAGTATTTTCTCTTCTTGTTTTTTCTGAAAATGTCTTTATCTTGCCTTCTTGCTTTCATCTTCATTCTTTTTTTTTTTTTTTTTTATTGTGATTTGGGTGGAATTTACAGAGCAAATTCATTTTCCATTCAACAGTTCATACACATTTTGTTTCATGGCATTGATTACAATCCCCATAATGTAACAGCTGTTTTCCCACTTCCTCCCTGTGATTACCTTTTCCCTATGTCCTTCTTTCCTATGTATTCCTGGCCTCTGAGCTATCTCCCTATGCAAATGCTGCTCTTTTGATCTCTCATAGTTGATTGTTGTAAGGAGTGTACCTACCTGACGAAATGTTACCTTATAGGCTTGTCCATTGTCTGACTGGAAGCTGCAGAAGTGAGTTCAATTCCAGCCCTAAAGGAACTATAGTCTTGGGGGTCTTAGCAGTCTTTGTCAGACCAGTAAACCTGCCTTTTTTTTTTTTTTTTTCCAATGATTTTGTGTTTTGTTTCACATTGTTCTCCCACTCTATTTAGGATCTCCTACATAGAACCCCCTCCGATGGTTGACAGTGGTAATGGGTACCACCTAGTTCTTCTGGTCTCA
>NW_006921795.1:5229449-5231817 GCF_000298275.1 Orycteropus afer afer | reverse complement strand
TTTTTTTTTTTTTTTTTTTATGATTTTGAGTTTTGTTCCATTTTTTCTTGCACTCTATCCAGAATCTCCTATTTTGATCCCCTCTAAGTGGTTGACAGTGGTAATGGGTACCACCTAGTTCTTCTGGTCTCAGGGTGTTCTGGTTACCTAGTGTCACTCTGACAAGAATATACCACAAATGGGATGGCCTTAGCAAACAGGAGTTTATTCTCTTACAGTTTGGAGGCCTTAGGTCCAAGTTCAAGGTGCCAGACTCTAGGGGCTGGGTGAAAGCCCCTTGACCTTGGGCTTCAGCTCTGCCTCTTGCTCTTGGCCCAGTGAAGCTAGAGGCACCTCTTCACTCAGGCAGCTAGTGGCTGCTGAGGCTAACAAGTCCAATGTCAACAAACAAAATAGCACAATCCTGATGTTACCAAACCATGTGGCAGGCCATTAATTTAAGTCCATTGTAAGTTTCAAGGTCAGCAGAGCTTGGCAGGCTGCTGAACAACAACACAGCTACATGCAGGGTCCAAGTATGCCATAAGCTAGAGACCATTCCCCAAGGTTTCTGCTAATATACAGGAAGAAGACCACATTCCAAAGGCAGCTACTCAGCTGCTCACCATAGATTCCACCATGGAGTTGATTACCAGTCTCATCATGGGGAATACTAGTACATCCAGCTGCCCAGCCACTCAACCAAGCCCAGCCAATTTGACACATAAACTAAACTACCACACAGGGTCATAGGCTGAGATTCCCATGGTCCACTAGTCCTTTGGACTAATTGTTTCCATGCATCTTTGATTTTCTTCACTCATCTTTGCTCCAGACAAGGAGAGACCAATTGTAGCATCTTAGATGGCCACTTGCAAGCTTTTAAGGCCTGAGTCACTACTCACCAAATAAGATGTAGAACAGTGTTTTTGTGTGGTATATTATGCCAGTTGAGCTTAATGTCCCCTGCAGCCATGGTCCAGAGCCCATGGGCCCAGGTACTCACTCCCTCATCGTGTTTGGCTGCAGCTAAGAAGTTAAAGGGATTAAAAAGCCAGGAACCCAGACAGAGGAGCAGTCAGCCACAGGGATCCAGGTGAGGAGCGGGAACTCAGGCATGCCCAAAGCAGCAGGGTGGGAGAGCAGGAGAAAGGAGATTAAAAGCCAGGAACCCGGACAGAGGAGCAGTCAGCCACAGGGATCCAGGTGTGGAGAGGGAACTCAGGCACACTCAAAGCAGCAGGGCAAGAGAAAGGGGATTAAAAGCCAGGAACCCAGACAGAGGAGCAGTCAGCCACAGGGATCCAGGTGAGGAGAAGGAACTCAGGCATGTCCAAAGCAGCAGGGCGGAAGATCAGGAGAAAGGGGATTAAAGGGAACTAAGGCACGCCCAAAGCAGCAGCGTGGGAGAATGGGAGAAAGGGGATTAAAAGCCAGAAACCAGGACAGAGGAGCAGTCAGCTGCAGGGATCCAGGTGAGGAAAGGGAACTCAAGCACGCCCAAAGCAGCAGGGCGGGAGAACGGGAGAAAGGGGATTAAAAGCCAGGAACCCGGACAGGGGAGCAGTCAGCCACAGGGATCCAGATAAGGAGAGGGAACTCAGGCATGCCGAAAGAAGCAGGGTGGGAGAGTGGGAGAAAGGGGATTAAAAGCCAGGAACCTAGACAGAGGAGCATTCAACGACAGGGATCCAGGTGAGGAGAGGGAACTCAGGCACACCCAAAGCAGCAGGGCAGGAGAGCAGGAGAAAGGGGATTAAAAGCCAGGAACCCAGACAGAGACAGTCAGCCGCAGGGATCCAGGTGAGGAGGGGGAACTCAGGCACACCCAAAGCAGCAGGATGGGATAGCAGGAGAAAGGGGATTAAAAAGCCAGGAACCCAGATAGAGGAGCAGTCAGCCACAGGGATCCAGGTGAGGAGAGGGAACTCAGGCATGCCCAAAGCAGCAGAGTGGAAGAGTGGGAGAAAGGGGATTAAAAGGCCCAGGAGTCTGGACAGAGGAGAAATCAGCCACAGGGACCCAGGTAAGGTTGGTACAAGAGGTTTCCAACAGGGAGACAAACTTGTCTGTTGGTTTGTCCTACCATGCTGACATGTTGATGTGAGTTTTGAGGCTGAGCCACTCGTGTTTCAAACCCAGCGGGATGCACATGGTACACAGGTATAAGCCCAGCTTACCAACTTAGATGGACTAGGAGAAGGAAGAGGCCATCCACTTCTCAAAGAATTGGCCAGGGAAAACCTTATGAATAGCAAAGAAACACTGTTTGATACATTACTGTGCAACTTTATGAATAGTCCAGTCAGGTTAGAAGACTCTCAAAATAGGACTGGGAAAGAGCTGCATCATCTGAGTAAACCCAGCCTTAGTCCTATGGATAAGGTAA
>NW_006921795.1:5212342-5227579 GCF_000298275.1 Orycteropus afer afer | reverse complement strand
CAGTATATTGACTGAGAACTTCCAGAGGTGCAAGCTGGATTCAGAAGAGGACGTGGAACAAGGGATATCATAGCTGTTGTCAGATGGATTTTGGCTCAAGGCAAAGAATACTAGAAAGATGTTTACTTGTGCTTTATTAACTATGCAAAGGCATTTGATTGTGTGGATCATGACAAGTTATGGATAACATTGAGAAGAGTGGGAATTGCTGAACACTTGATTGTACTTATGAGGAACCTGTACCTTGACCAGGAGGCTGTCATTCAAACAGAACAAGGGGACACTACAAGGTTTAAAATCAGGAAGGGAGTGCATCAAGGTTGTATCCTTTCCCCATACTTATTCGATCTATATGCTGAGCAAATAATCCAAGAAGCTGGACTATATGAAGAAAAATGTGGCATCAGGATTGGAGGAAGAATCATTAACAACCTGAGATACGCAGATGATACAACTTTGCTTGCTGAAAGTGAAGATGACTTGAGGCACTTACTGATGAAGGTTGAAGAATACAGTATGCAATATGGATTACGTCTCAATATAAAGAAGACAAAAATCCTCACAACTGGACCAATGAGCAGCATCATAATGAATGGAGAGAAGATTGAAGTTGTCAAAGAATTCACGTTGCTTGGTTCTACAATTGATGCCAAGTGGAAGCAGCAGTCATGACATTAGACGATGTGTAGCACTGGCAAAATCAACTGCAAAGGAACTGTTTCAAGTGCTGAGGAGCAAGGATATCTCCTTGGGGAATAAGGTGTGCCTGACACAAGCCATGATATTTCCAATCGCCTCTTATGCATGTGAGAGCTGGACAATGAATAAGGAAGACCAAAGAAGAGTTGATGATTTTGAGTTGTGGTGCTGGTGAAGAATGCTGAGAGTACCATGGACTGCTAAAAGAACTAACAGATCTGTCCTGGAGGAAGTGCACCCGAAATGCTCCTTGGAAGCGAGAATGGCCAGACCTCGTTTCACGTATTTTCATCAGGTTGTCAGAAGGGACCATTCCTTGGAGAAGGATGTCATGCTTGGTAGGGTGGAGGGTTGATGAAAGGGGGAGGCCTTCAACAAGATGGATTGACACGGTGGCTGCAATCATGGGGTCAGGTATAGCAGGGATCGTGGAGCTGGCGTGGGATTGGGGAGTGTTTCGTTCTGCTGTGCATGGGGTCACTATGAGTCAGAAACGACTTGATGGCACCTAACAACAACAACAAAGAAATTATAACTTTACCCCATTAGCTCTATTACATATGTATGGACATTCTTATAGCACATACAAATATGTATGTAGAGATACCATCTGCCAAACTTATAATGGTCATGGGTATATTCATTTTTTCTAGACATACCTGATCATTTCGTCTGTCTACCTATATATCCACCCATAGATTAATGTTTGTTATTACTGATAATACAGTATTGTGTATTATATTGCTATTTCGGCTCTATAGTGATGTTCTAAAGATAATACTGCAAGTGGATGGCTTTAACAAACAGGGATTTATTCTCTTACAATTTAGGAGGCTAGAAGTCCAAGTTTAAAGTGCCCACTCTAGGGGCTGGGTGAAGGCCCCAGGACCTTGGGCTTCAGCTCTGCCTCTTGTTCCCAGCCCATTGGAGCAGGAGGTGTCTCTTAACTCAGACAGCTGCTGACTCTTGAGGCTGACAAACCCAAGGTCAACAAGTAAAATGACACAGGCTAAAGGTTATCAGCAACAGAGCAGGCCACTGGTTCAAGTCCAGAAACAGTCCCAAGATCGGCAGTCAATATGGCAGACTGCTGAATGAAAACTTGGCTAAATGCAGGGTCCAAGGGTGCTGTGATAGTTAAGTTTGTGTCTCAACTTGGCTAGGCCTGGTTGAGTGGCTGGGCAGCTGGATGTAGTATTCCCCATGATGAGACTGGTAATCAACTCCATGGTGAATCTACCATTAGCAGCTGAGTAGCTGCCCTGGGGATGTGGTCTGCTTCTGTATATAAGGAGAATCCTTGGGGAATGGTCTCTGGCATATGGCTGGCTTGGACCCTGCATGTAGCTGTGTCATTCAGCAGCCTGCCATGCTCTGCCGACCTAGGGACTTAAAATGGATTTGAATTAATGGCCTGCCGTGTGGTTTGGTAACATCAAGACTGTGCTATTTTATTTGTTGACCTTGGGCTTGTTAGCCTCAGGAGCCACTAGCTGCCTGAGTGAAAAGATGCCTCTAGCTTCAGTGGGCCAGGAGCAAGAGGCAGAGCTGAAGCCCAAGGTCGAGGGGCTTTCACACAGCCTTTGGAGCCTGATACTTTGAACTTGGACTTAAAACCTCCAAATTGTGAGAATAAACTCCTTTTCTCCAGGTTGGATAATTTCTATCCGTCTAGCTTGAATTTTACTGTCTAATGTGTCATCTCCAGTATGCTATTAAGCTCTGGCTAACAAATATTTCACTTCAGATATTGTACTTTTCAGTTCTGTAATTTCCTATATAATTTTATTATAATTTTCTGTTTTTGTGATGAGATTTCCTGTTTGTGTATTACTTTAAATAAATTTGACTTTACCCCTTTAACATAGCTATTATCTTAAAAAGGCAGTCCCCAGATTATGAACAAGTTCCATTCCTAAGTCTGTCTTTAAGTCAAATTTGCACATAAGTCAGAACAGTTAGGTATCCTTCATATCTAATGTCAGCTAAATGTTTGTCTTATAGTACATAGTGCACCTTTCTATGAATAAAAACGTTAAAGAAACATTTCCAGATAAAGTAAAATATATTTAACATAATACAGTAATAATAATGTTTACATTATAAAGCAGCGCCCAGTTGTTATGAACCATTTTATGTATCTCGAATTTGTAATATAATTGGCTTTACAGGAGTTGGTATGTAACTGTATGTTTTACATAAGTTCATAACCTGGAGATTGCCTATATTGTAATATCAACATTTAGGCCATCTTGTGATCAGTCTCATTGATTGTCTCTTCTCTTGTTTATGAATCATATTTTTCTTTGTATGCCAATAGTTTAAAATTGTAATAGGAACATTGTTAATGATACATTATCAGGACTATAGATTCTGTTACGTGTTATGATCTTCTGAAGAGTGTTAAGTTTTTGGTTTCTCTACCCCCCCACCCCTCAATTAATTTGATTGAAATTATGCTCCACACTCTGACCCCACTGTGATGGATAGCAGGTATTCACTGTTCAGTTCCTTTTAAAAATTTCTGTCTTAACTAGGTTGCTTACAATCTGCCTGGTACATGCATAGTTCAGATGTCAGCCAGAGAGTTGGGCAGAGTTTATATGCAGAATAAGAGACTCTCCTTCTGTGGTTCTTTCATTTCTAGGAGTTCCCACTCATTTTCCAGTTGGAGTGGTAGGCCCAAATTCTTTCTTCTGATTCTTTAATCCAATAAGAATTACTAATTTTTGCTATTCTGCTACTGAGGCCTGTTCTCTTTTTCTAAGCATCAGTTCCATTCTGCTTTCTGCCTGCTTTTTCCTAATGCTTTCCGATAGTTGATTTTTATATTTTATCTAGAGCTGTAAATTTCAACATGCATGAATTTAGGCCAAAATGGATTATTCCACCATTACTAGAGGCAGAATTTTCACCCTATCTTTTGTTGTACACTGTCAGACTTTCTAAATCTCTGCATCTATGTCTATACATATTTCTTTTGTAATATGATTTAAATAGTGTTAAAGTCAATTGCTGCTGCTGCTGCTTTTACTTTTACTTTTACTAAGTCTCAGTGTTTGGTTGTTTGGTCTCTATTACCTTTTTATTCTGAGGTCTTTTATTTAAAAAAGGTTATGCTTGATAATAATTCAGTAATACTTTACTACTGCTTAATGTGTTATCTGAAATGTTTATTAACTTCATTTGTTCTAAATATTTTAACATTCTTATATCCTTAACATTTTAACAGTCAGTATGGGATTCTAAGAACATTATTAAAGTTAATACATTTTCAAGAAAAATATATTTTTCAAAAGATTTTTAAAAATCAAAATTGAAGACTTGTCTTCAACAATTCCACTCTTACTCCCCATTGGTAACCAGTGTTAACAGTTTGGTACAATCATTCTAGAATTTTGAGTGTACAGTTATGCTATGCAATTTTATATTCTCTTTTCCAAATTCTGTATTTCATGAGAAATGCCTCATAATAATTGAGAATTTAGATTGGTTGTTATTTAAGTTATTATACTATTCCTTAATTATAAACAGTATTACTATGAATATCATACTATATGGAATTTTAAATATTGTGTTTAATATTTCCATAACATTGATTACTAGAAGCAAAATTTTAAATTAGACTATACATTTTTGAAAGTTTGCCCTAAATAAATTTCAACAAGGTTATGCTACTGGTAGTAGTATATATTATTCTCAATGTCTCCACGCTTTAAGTAACAATGGATATTATAGTTACTTTAAATTTTTTGATAATCTGATAAGGGAATAAATGGAGTCCCATTTTTTTTAGTTCTTTGAGTTATTAGTGAAGTTAAGCAACTTTTCAAAAAGTTTTGCCATTTGCATTTTTTACGAATGTTGCCTGTTTTCATGCTTAGGCCCTTTTTTTTTTTTATTTATTTATAAGTTATAATAAATGAAAGGAGAAAATTTACAACATTTTATCAATAAATACTCCAGAAGAATTTAATGAAACTTGGCCATGGTTCCTCATTAAAAATTAAGTGATACACTTTTGGTAGGTGGAAGAGTCAAGTGTTCTTGAGAACCCTTGCAGATAACAATCTTAAAACACTAGATTAAATTTGAAAATAAATGAAACTATTTAAAACCACCAAACATAGAAAAATCGGCAAAAGCTGAAGAGGTTAATTTCAAAAACTGCAATTGAAAGGGGCAAGAATTGCTAGTTTGCTGCTTGGCCTGAGGCTACTGTATAATTCCACGATTACAGCTACAGAAAACTGACATGGAGAATACCATAACTGTATGCTGACTTGCCAGAGATCTGAGTTAGCAGCTGCATATTTAGTCAAGCCAATCCCCGAAGCATAAGAACCTCAGGAGTGAGACCCAGATTCCAAA
This sequence comes from Orycteropus afer afer, assembly GCF_000298275.1. Classification (NCBI taxonomy): domain Eukaryota; kingdom Metazoa; phylum Chordata; class Mammalia; order Tubulidentata; family Orycteropodidae; genus Orycteropus; species Orycteropus afer. The sequence goes on along the minus strand of NW_006921795.1, from coordinate 5,222,509 downwards.
TAAACTGTTAAACTCTCATGCAGGGAAGAGAGCCCAGGTGGACTGGGGAAAAAGCAAGCAGAGACCAGAAACAATTCTATTCTTGAAATGTAAAGTACATGGAACCAAGTCTGTGAGTTTGTTGCTTTTTGTGAATATTCATGGGTTCTAGAAGGTGGATTATATGAAAAACGTGGCATCAGGATTGGAGGATGACTCATTAGCAAGCTGTAATATACAGATGACACAATCTTGTTTACTCAAAGTGAAAAGGACTTGAAGCATTTATTTAAATATGTGCAGTTTTGGTGGCACAGAACTGAAGCCAGACAGGCAATCTGGTATCAGAGTACATAGTTGCGGCCAGTAGAGCAGGTGGTGACTAACCAAAACAAACCAGTTGTTATTGAGTCAATTCAGACTCATGATGACCACATGTGTTGCAGAGTGGAACTCCGCTCCATAGGGTTTTCAAGGCTGTGTCCTCTTGGAAGTGGATCTCCAGGCGTTCCTTCCTAAGTGTAGTTTTGAACCGCCATCCTTTCAGTTAGTAGTCAAGCACTTAACCATTTGTGCAACACAGGGCGCAGTTCCTAGAAGCAAGTTAACCACAGAATGAGGGAACCCCAGTTCAGCCCAAGGCCATGGACAACTTACAGTAACCTAGTATGTTTGTTTTCACCACTTTTTCTTCAGCATTGTTTTGGTGACCTTAGTGGTACAATGCAACAACAAAAAAAAAAAAAGAGAGAGAGAGGGAGAGAGATTGGAAAAAAGAAATAATCTATATTTTTATTCATAAATGAGATTTCCTTTTTGTAGAAACACCTAAGAAATACACAAAGAAGTTCCTAACTCAAACTCACTGCCATTGAATCGGATCCGACTCCTAGCAACCCCTCCTTAGGTTTCCAAGGTGGTATCACTACAGAAGTGATTGCCCAACCTTCCTTCCAAGGAGTGGCTGGTGGGTTTGAACTGCCATCCTTCTGGTTAGCAGTCAGATGCCTTAGGCACTATGCCACCAGAGCTCCTAAAGAAGTTACTAGAACTTAAAAAATGTTACAGTGTAAATTAACAGACTTAGCAAGGTAGAAGGATCCAAGATCATTATACAGTTATTGTTGTTGTTAGTTGCTGTCGAGTCAGTTTTGACTCATAGTGACCTTTGTACAACAGAATAAAACACTATCCAGTCCTGCACCATGTTCCCAAATGTTGCCATGCTTGAGCCCATGGTCACAGCCAGTGTGTCAGTCCATCTCGTTGAGGATCTTCCCCTTTCTCATTTGACCCTCTACTTTACCTAGTGTGCTATCCTTCTCCAGAGACTGGTCCCTCCTGAAACGTGACCAAAGTATGAGAAACAGAGTCTGGCAACTCTTGCTTCTGAGGAGCATTCTGGCTATACTTCTTCCCAGACAGATTTGTTCATTCTTCTGGTAGTCTTTGCCAACACCACAATTCTAATGCATCATTTCTGCAGTCTTCCTTATTCATTGCCCAGCTCTGACATGCATTTAAGCCTATCGTAAGTACCATGGCTTGAGTCAGGTGCACATTAGTCCCCAAAGCTATATTTCTACTGTTAAATATTTTAAAGAGGTCCTTTGGATCAGATTTGCCCAATGTCAATAACATTGTTTGGTTTCTTGACTTCCACAGGTGTTGATTGTGAATCGAAGTAAAATTAAATCCCTGACAACTTCATCCTTTTCTCCATTTATTGTGGGACTGCTTATTGGTCTAGTTGTAAGGATTTTCATTTTCTTTATGTTGAGGTATATTCCATACTAAAGGCTATAGTCTTTGATCATTATCAATAAATGCTTCAAGTCCTTTTCACTTTGAGCAAACAAGATTGTGTCATCTGTGTATTACAGCTTGCAAATGAGTCATCCTCCAATCCTGATGCCACGTTTTTCATATAATCCACCTTCTCGAATTGTTTGCTCAGCACACAGATTGAATAAGTATGGTGAAAGGATACAACCATGATGCACATTTTTCCTGATTTTAAATCATGCAGGATCCCCTTGTTCTGTTCAAGTGACTACCTCTTGGTCTGTGTATGGGTTCCTCTTGAGCACAGTTAAGTGTTCTGGAATTCCCATTCTTCACAGTGTTACCCATAATTTGTTATTATTTACACAGTGCCTTTGCATAGTCAATAAAACATAGGTAAGCATCTTTTTTGGTATAATTTGTTTTCAGCCAAGATCTATTTGACATTAGCCTTCATTCCATATCTTCTGAAACCAGCTTGAATTTCTGACAGTTCCTTGTGAAGTACTGCTGCAACCATTTTTTAATTATCTTCAGCAAAACTTTACTTGTATGCAATATTCAATATTTTCTGCATTCTGTTAGATCATCTTTCTTTGGAATGGGCACATATATGGATCTCTTCCATTGGTTGGCCAGATAGCTGTCTTTCAAATTTCTTGGGACAATGGAGTGAGCACCTCCAGCACTGCATCCATTTGTTGAAACATCTCATTTGGTATTTCATCAATATCTGGAACCTTGTTTTTTGCCAGTTCCTTCAGTGCAGGCTTGGACTTCTTCCTTCAATACCATCAGTTCTTGATCATATGCTATCTCCTAAAATGGTTGAATGTTAACCAGTTCTTTTTGGTACAGTGACTCTATATTCTTTGCATCTTCTTTTGATACTTCCTGCACCTTTCAATATTTTGCCCATGGAGTCCTTTGATATTGCAATATGAGGCTTGAGATTTTTCTTCAGTTCTTTCAGCTTGAGAAATGCCAAAAGTTCTTCTCTTTTGATTTTCTAACTACAGGTCTTTGCTATTTCATTATAATACTCTACTTTGTCTTCACAAGCTGCCCTTTGAAATCTTCTGTTCAACTCTTTTACTTCATGGTTTCTTCCATTTGCTTTAGCTATGCTCCATTCTAGAGCAAGTTTCAGAGTCTCTTCTCACTTCCATTTTGGTCTTTTCTTCCTTTCCTGTCTTTTTTATCATCTTTTTGCTTTCTTCATGTATCATAATGTCCTTGATATCATCCCACAACTCCTCTGGCCTTGGGTTATTGGTGTTGCAATGTGTCAAATGTATTCTTGAGATGGTCTCTGAATTCAGATGGGATATACTAAAGGTCATATTTGGGCTGTCATGAACTTGTTTTCATTTTCTTCAGCTTCAACTTAAACTTGCATATGAGCTATTGGTTGTCTATTTCACAGTCGGCCCCTGGCGTTGTTCTTACTGATGATTTGAGCTTCTCCATCATCTCTTTCCGCAGATGTAGTTGATTTGATTCCTGTGTATTCCATCTGGTGAAGTCTACATGCACAGTTAGTTATGTTGTTTTAAAAAGGTATTTGCAATGAATAAGTCCTTGATTATGCAAAATTCTATCATGCAATCTCCAGCATCATTTCTATCACCAAGGCCATATTTTCCAACTACCAGTGCTGTTTCTTTGTTTCCAACTTTCACGTTCCTATCAACATTAATTATCAGTACATCTTGATAGCATGTTTAGTTAATTTTAGGCTGCAGAAGCTGATGTAAATAACTTTATCTTTGGCTTTAGTGGTCAGTGTATAAATTTGATTAATTTTAGTATTCACTTGTCTTCCTTATAGGTGTATTGATACTATCCTATCACTAAGAGCATTGTACTTCAGAATACATCTTGAAATGTTCTTTGTGATGATGAATGTGATGCCATTCTCTTCAATTTGTCATTCCCATTGTAGTAGACCATATGATTGTCCAATTCAAAATGGCCAATACCAGTCTGTTTCAACTCAGTAATGCCTAACTAAGATATCTATCTTTATGCAGTCCGTTTTGTTTTTTACAACTATAATTTTCCTAGATGCATACTTCATACATCCCACATTCTGATAATTAATGGAAGTTTCCTGCTTTTTCTTCTTATTTTGAGTCATGCCATGTCAGCAAATAAAGGGCCAAAAAGCTTTACTCAATCCACGTGAAAGTTGACTCTACCTTGAAGAGAAGCTCTTTCCTAGTTGTATCTTGAGTGCCTTCCAACCTGAGAGAGGATCATCTTCTGGTACTGTATCAGACAGTGTTTCACTGCTATTTATAAGGTTTTCAATAGCCAATATTTTCAGAAATGGACCTAGCCATATCCTTCTTCCTAGTCTGTTTTAGTCTGAAAGTTCTGCTGAAGTCTGTCCGCCACCATGGATGACCATGCTAGTATTTGAAATACTTATAATACAGCTTCTGCCATCATAACAACATGCAAGCCACCACAGTGCGACAAACTGGCAGATGACCATTATTCATTTTACCATTTTACTTTAAGCTTTATAAAGACGGTGGTGGTTTTTTGTTTTTTGGTTTTTTTTTTTGGTGAACAATTTATTTTTTTGGAGTAGTTGTATGTTTAAACAAAAATGATGCAAAAAGTACAGTTTCCCATATACCCCTTCTCTCTTGAACATGTTGTTGTTGTTAGGTGCTGTGAAGTCAACTCTGACTCATAACAATCCTATGTACAACAGAATGAAACACTGCCTGGTCCTGCACCAGCCTTACAGTCCTTGCTATACCTGAGCCCATTCTGCAGCCACTGTGGCAATCTATCTCCTTAAGGGTCTTCCCCTTTTTCACTGCCTCTCCAGTTTACCAAGCATGATACCCTTCTCCAGGGAAAGGTCCCTTCTGACAACATGACCAAAGTAGGTGAGATGAAGTCTGGCCATTTCTTGCTTCCAAGGAGCATTCCCGCTGTAATTCTTTTGGGACAGATTTGTTAGTTCTTCTGGCAGTCCATGGGACTTTGAGTATTCTTCGCCAACACCACAACTCAAAAGCATCCACTCTTTGGTCTTGCTTATTCATTGGCCGACTTTCATATGCATATGAGGTGGCTGAAAATACCATGGCTTGAGTTAGGCTCATCTTGGTCTTCAAAGAAACATCTTTGCTCTTCAGCACTTTAAAGAGGTCTTTTGCAGCAGGTTTTTTCAGTTCAATACATCCTCTAATTTCTTGATTGCTTCTTCCATTGGTGTTGATTGTGGACTTAAGTAATATGAAATCTTGGACAACTTCAATCTTTTTACCCTTTATTTTGATGCTGCTTATTTGTCCAGTTGTAAGGATTTTCATTTTCTCTATATTGAGGTGTAATCCATACTGCAAACTGTAGTCTTTAATCTTCATCAGTAAATGCTTCAAGTCATCTTCACTTTTAGCAAGCAAGCTTGTGTCATCTGCATATCACATGTTATTAACGAGTCTTCCTCCAGTCCTGATTCCACATTCTTCTTCATATAGTCCAGCTTCTCAGATTATTTGCTCAGCATATAGATTGAATGAGTATGATGAAAGGATACAACCCTGATGCACACCCTTCCTGATTTTAAACCATGCAATATCCCCTTGTTCTGTTCGAATGACAGCCTCTTGGTCTATGTACAAATTCCTCATGAGCACAATTAAGTGTTCTGGAATTCACATTCTTCTGAAGGTTATCCATAATTTGTTATGATCCACACAATCGAATGCTTTTGCTAGTCAATATAACATAAGTAAACATCTTTCTGTTTTTTTTTTTTTTTCCCAAATACCTTTTATTGAGATATAATTTATATACAGTGAAATACACAAAACTAAAGTGACATGGGTCAATGCATTTTTTTTTGCAGTGTTCCCTTCCCCCACCCCCCCCCCCCCCCCTGATAACTAACAAAGAAAGTTTCCTTCCATGTATAAACCTTTCCTTGACTTTTTACAATAATGAACTAATACTGTATTTGTAAATGGTTGACTTACTTCATTCAGTGTAATGTCCTCTAAGTTCCTTCATGTTGTGCTGTGTTTTGTAGATTCTACATTATTCTTTAGTGTTGCGTAGTATTCCATTGTGTGTATGTACCATAGTTTGGTTATCCATTCTTCTGTTGATGGGTACCTAGGGTGTTTCCATTTTTTGCTTTTGTAAATAGTGCTGTGAGGAACATCCGTGTGCATATATCTGTTCTTGTCCTGGCTCTCACTTCTTTAGGATATATACCTAGTAACAGGATTGCTGGGTCAAATGGTATTTCTAATTCCAGCTTTTTAAGGAATCACCATACTGCTTTCCACAGTGGTTTTATCATTTTGACAGTCCCACCAGCAGTATATGAGAGTCCCAATCTCTCCACATCCTCACCAGCATTTGTTATTTTCTGTCTTGTTGAACTTTGCCATTAGTGCTGGGGTGACATAGTATCTCATTGTTGTTTTGATTTGTATCTCTCTGATGGATAATGATCATGAACATTTCTTCATGTATTTGCTGGCCTCCCGAATATCCTCTTTGGTGAAGTGTCTATTCATGTCTTCTGTCCATTTTTAAATTGGATTGTTAATCTTTTTGTTGTTGAGGTGTTGGAGTTTTCTATAACTCTTAGAGATAAGTCCCTTGTCTGATGATATGTCATTGCCGAATATTTGTTCCCGGTCTGTAGGTTCTCTTTTTACTCTTTTGGAGAAGTCTTTTGAAGCACATAAAAATTTAATTTTTAGAAGGTCCTATTTATCTAGTTTGGGAGCTCTTGGTAGAGTAGTACCTAAGACTACTAGGTACCCAGAAGGCTGCTACCCAGAAGGCTGGCGGTTCAAACCCACCAGCCACTCTTTGGAAGGAAGATGGGACAATCTACTTCCATAGTGATACTGCCTTGGAAACCCAAGGAGGGGTCACTGTGAGTCGGATCTGACTCAACAGCAGTGAGTGAGCTTCATCTAGTTTTTCTTCAGCTGTTTGTACATTTGGGGTTATGCTTGACAGTCTATTTATGTCATAAATTAGGGTCCCTAAGTTTGCCCCTGTTTTTTCCTTGAGGTACTTTATAGTTTTAGATTTCACATTTAAGTCTTTGATCCATCTGGACTTAGTTTTAGTGTATGGTGTGATTTTTTTGCAAATGAATATCCAGTTTTGCCAGCACCATTTGTTAAAGAGACTACCTCTTGCCCTTTAATGGATTTCAGATTTCAGCCCTTTGTCAAAAATAAGCTGGATTTATTTCTGGGTTCTCAGTTCTGTTCCACTGATCTATGTGTCTGTCATTGTACCAGTACCAGGCAGTTTTGACTACTGTGGCTGTATAGTAGGTTTTGAGATGCAGGAGTATGAGACCTCCTACTTTGTTGTTGTTTTTCAATATTGCTTTGCTTATTCGAGGTCTCTTTCCTTTCCATATAAAATTAGTGATTGGTTTTTCCATATCCTAAAAGAATGCTGATGGGATCTGGATTGAGATTGCATTGAATGTACAGATTGCTTTGGGTAGTACTGACATTTTTGCAATGTTCAATCTTCCTATCCATGAGCATGGTATGTTCTTCCATGTAATGTAGATCTCTTATGGTTTCTTGGAGTAGTGATTTTTTTTTAATGCATTTTATTGAAATATAATTTATGTTCGGTGAAATACACAAAACTAAAGTGACGTGGGTCAATACTTTTTTTTTTGCAGTGTTCCTTCCCCTCCTCTCATACCCCTGGTAACCAAACAAAGAAAGCTCCCTTCTATATACAAATTTTCCTTGACTTTTTACAATAATGAACTAATACTGTATTTGTCTTTCTGTGATTGACTTATTTCACTCAGAATAATGTCCTCTAAGTTCATTGATGTTATGTGGTATTTTACAGATTCTACATTATTCTTTAGGATTGCATAGTATTCCAGTGTGTATATGTACCAGAGTTTGATTATTCGTTCTTCTGTTGATGTGCATGTAGGTTGCTTCCATCTTTTTGCTCTTGTAAATAGTGCTGTGATGAACATAGGTGTACATATATCTGTTCTTGTCCTGGCTCTCACTTCTTTAGGATATATACCTAGTATTGGGATTGCTGGGTCAAATGGCATTTTTAATTCCAGCTTTTTATGGAATCGCCGTACTGTTTTCCACAGTGGTTGTATCATTTGACAGTCCCATCAGCAGTGTATGAGAGTCCCAATCTCTCCACATCCTCTCCAGCATTTGTTTTTTTCTGTCTTTTTGAACTTTGCCATTAGTGCTCGAGTGAGATAGTATCTCATTGTTGTTTTGATTTGCATCTCTCTGAAGGATAATGATCGTGAGCATTTCTTCATGAAAGAGAATATTCTGCCTGAATATCCTCTTTGGTGAAGGGTCCATTCCTGTCTTCTGCCCATTTTTGAATTAGATTATTAATCTTTTTGTTGTTGATGTGTTGGAGTTTTCTATAAATTTTAGAGATAAGTCCCTTGTCAGGTATGTAATTATCTACAAGTATGAATTTGTTGCTGTCATTTTGTTATGTGCTTTTTCATGGTGTTGATTTCTTTGTTCCATATAATTTTTTGTGCTGCTGTGGTGAATTGCTTGATGTGGCCCTTCTAGCCATTGTCCTCCATTCTGTGATGTATTGTAAATCCCATTATCTATGCCTGTTTGGAGTGGTGTGTTAGTTAAGGTCAGGTATCAACTTGGCTGGGCAGCTGGTAGTAGTCGTTACCTATACTGACTGGCAATGACTCTGTGATGGAATTTGTCTTGAGCTGCTGATTGTTAAAGCCATCAACTAGGTTATTTCTGTTGGGGCAACACAGGTGGCATGTGTCTTGAGTCCTGCCTTGCTGGAGGGTATAATTCAAATCACCACCCTTAGCTTCTTTGAGGATATACCTGTGAATCTCCTGGGAAGATTTCATCCTCCTCTTGCTCCGGTTTTGTGTCTTGGCTTGTCTTCATCTCACCCCTGGATTTGGGACATCAGCCGTCATCCAATCTGCTGATTGAGGTTCATCAAACCCCAAGAATTGGGAGGATCCTCCAGACCTACTCAGGGACCTGGGACTCACCAGCCTGCCAGCCTCCACCACTACTATGTGAGACAAACCCTTGGTTGTCTGTGAGTTCTGTGAGGCGTTACAGCGAAATACAGAACCCTAAGACTGAGGAAATTACTGGGAGTCGGAGGAGGAGTTAATGTCTGAAATGATGGAGTGGTACGGTAGTTCGGACATTTGGGAAATCTTTAACCTCTGCCTTGTGGGGACCGGCCTTGTGCTGATCTTTCTGAGATAAATTGTTCAAGCAACTGCACTTGTTTTATTTATGAGTCATGTTATCACTTCCTTCTTTGCTGTTGTTTTAGTATTTACTAAATATTTGTGCTGGTCCTCTTTTTTATTTTGATGTGAAGGTTTATAATTTTTCTTTGAGGTTACCCTGTGATTTATAATTTGTTCCCAAGTTCAGAACAGACCATTCTATCTAGTAGTTGTCTTGACTTCCCTACCGTCTAGAAGTTCTGTGACAACACTGTTTTTTCCCATTTTTTGGTTTGTAGTTGTCTTCATTTGTCAATTAATGTCTCTGGTTCCCTATTTACAATCTTGTATGCTTATTTACTTTGGATGCTTCCATAGCTGGGTTGTTTTCTGGGTTATGTCATGATATGTGTTAATGGTCAGTTGTTTTCTGTTGTTGGCTCCATGTACAAAGGACGCCCTTTAGCATCTCCTGTAAAATTGGTCTGGTTTTAACAAATTCCCTTATTTATGCTTATCTAGAAATGTCCTAATTTCACCATTATATTTGACGGACAATTTTGCCAGGTATGTAGTTCTTGGTTGGAAATTTTTCTCTTTCAAGGTTTTATATATACCATCCCATTGTCTTCTCGCCAGCATGCTTTTTGCTGAGAAATCCAAGTTTATGCTTATTTGTTGCCCCTTGTAGGTAACTTTTCACTTTTCCCGTGCTGCTTTTAGGATTTTTTCTTTGTCTTTGGTTTTGGTGATCTTGATGATGATATATTTTGGTGATTTTTCTTTTGGGGTTTATCCTGTTTGGGTTTGTTGGACTTCTTGAATGGATATATTCTCATCTTTCATTATACCAGGAAAATTCTCTTCCAACAAATCTTTAACAATTTTTTCTGTGGTTATATTTGTCTCTTCCTGTTCTGAAATTCCGATTACATGTAGGTTACTCCTTTTGATGGTATCCCACATGAACCTTAGGCTTTCTTCAGTTTGTTTTGATCTTTTTTCTGATTGTTCCCTTTCCAAAGAAGTATTGAGGTATTTGCCTTCAATCTCACTAATTCTGTCTTCCATTGATTCAATTCTACTTCATTGTCTATTCAATGTGTTATCTATTTCTGAGGATTTAGTATTAATCTTCTGGATTTTTGTCTGTAGGT
>NW_006921795.1:5201367-5211572 GCF_000298275.1 Orycteropus afer afer | reverse complement strand
CACTTTAAATATCCAAAATGGCCACTATGAGTAAACAATCAAAATGGTTACACCCTCATTCACTTTAAATATCCAAAATGGCTGCCACGTGTAAATAATCAAACTCCCTGTGCCCTCCAGACAGCCAAAAGTGCACAGCTCAGGTTGTCTCCCTCCTTGCTGTTTCCCTTGCTAGTCATAGGTCACCAGTGCAGTTGTCCCTGCAGCCCTTGGTGACCAGGGCTGATCTTTAGGTCAATTCTCAGATCCCAACAGCACTGGGAAATATTCAGGCTATTGGTCCTGTCAAAGTAGCTGACGGTCCACTGCTCTGACTGTCTCCATACTCACTGTTTTCGTTCAGGTTTTTCCACTAGTTCATGCCTAATCCACTTCTGTACCCTTTCTTTCAAAGCTCAGGGCTCCAGTATTATCTTCTGTATCTCTGTCAATTGGTTTCTCTTTTCTATATTGAAGAGGGTCTGTGGGGCTTGTCTGCCTATTCCACCATCTTACCAGAAGTCTTGGAGTAGTGACTTGTAGTTTTGTAGGGTCTTTTGTGTCCCTAATGAGATTTATTCCCAAGTATTTTACTTTTTTGATCGCTATTGTAAATGGCATTGATTTCCTTATTTCCTTTTCAGCAATCTCTTTGCTGATGTAGAAAAATTCAACTGATTTTTTTGTTTTATGTTGATCTTGTGTCCTGCCACTATGGTAAATATCTCCATTAGTTCCAGTAGTTTTTTTGCTGAATTTCTTGGGTTTCCTATGTATAAGATCATATCATCAGCATATAGGGACAGTTTGACTTCTTTCTTACCGATATGGATAACTTTAATTTCCCTTTCTTGCCTTATTGCCCTGGCAAGTACTTCCAATACAATGTTGAATACAAGTGGTGATAGAGAGCATTTTTGTCTGCTTCCTGTTCACAAGGGGAATGGTTTCAGTCTCTCTCCATTGACAATAATGTTGACTGTTGGTTTTGCGGATATGCCCTTTATTATGTTAAGGAATTTCCCTTCTATTCCAATTTTGCTGAGAGTTTTTATCAGGAATTGGTGTTGGATTTCATCTGATACCTTTTCTGCATCGATTGATATGATCATGTGGTTCTTTTCCTTTGTTTTATTTAAGTGATGGATGATGTTAATTGTTTTTCTCATGTTGAACTATCCTTGCATACCTGGTATGAACCCTGCTTGGTCATAATGAATTGTTTTTTTGATATGTTGTTGGAGTCTGTTGGCTAGGATTTTGTTGAAGATTTTTCCATCTATATTCATGAGGGATATTGATCTGTAGTTTTCCTTTTTAGTCATGTCTTTGCCTGGCTTTGATATCAAGGTTATGCTTGCTTCCTAAAATGAATGAGGGAGGATTCCATCCCTTTCTATGTTTTGGAATAGTTTGAGTAGGATTGGTGTCAGTTCTTCTCTGAATGTTCGATAGAATTCGCCAGTAAACCATCTGGGCCAGGGTTGTTTTTTTTTTTGTTGGTACTTTTTTTATGACCTGTTTAATTTCTTCTTTTGCTATGGGTCTGTTTAAATTTTCCTCCTCAGCTTCTGTTAGTTTAAGTAAGCAGTATGTTTGTAGAAATCTGTCCTTTTCTTCTAGATTTTTGAATTTGTTAGAGTATAATTCTTCATAGAACTGATGTTGTTGTTGTTGTTATTTGCCCTCGAGTCTGACCTAACTCATAGCAACCCCTCCTTGGGTTTCCAAGGTAGTATCACTGCTGAAGTAGCTTGTCCATCCTCCCTTCTGAGGAGTGGCTGGGGCGTTTGAATGGCCAGCCTTCTGATTAGCAGTCAAGTGTCTTAGGCCCTATGCTACCAGAGCCCCCCAGAATTGATATTATCCTTTTCATGTCTGTTGGTTCTGTTGTAGTTTCTCCCACTTCATTTCTCATTCATGTTATTTGTATTCTCGCTCTCTTTTCCTTTGTTAAGTCTGCCTGTGGTTTGTCAATTTTATTAATCTTTTCAAAGAACCAACTTCTAGTCTTGTAGATTTTTTTCCTATTGTCTTTCTATTTTCTGTTTCATTTATTTCTCCTCGAATCTTTATTACCTCTTTTCTTCTAGTAACTGTAGCCTCTTTTTTTTTTTTTTTTTTGCTGCTCTTTTTCTAATTGTTGGAGATGTTGGGTTAAAGTGTTGATTTTGGCTCTTCTTTTTAGATGTGTGCTTTTTTTTTGCTATAAATTGACCTCTCATCACTGCTTTTGCTATGTTCCAAAGATTTTGGTATGTTGTGTTTTCATTCTCATTTGATTCAAGGAATTTTTTAATTTCATTTTTTTTTCTTCTATTACCCAATTGTTTTGAAGGAGAGTGTTATTCAGCTTCCATGTGTTTGCTCTTTTTCCATTCATCTTCCTATTGTTGATTTCTAATTTGAAAGCATTGTGATCTTAAAAGATGCTTTGCAGTATTTCAATGTTTTAAAATTTATAGATGATTGCTTTGTGGCCTAATATATGGTCTATCCTGGAGAATGTTCCATATGCAATGGAAAAGAATGTATATTGTGCTGTTGTTGTGTGAAATACTCTGTAGATGTCTCAAAGGTCAAGTTGGTGGATTATATTGTTTAGTTCTACTGTGTCTGTGTTGAGTTTCTTTCCAGATGTTCTATCTGTGATTGAAAGTGGTGTATTAAAGTCTCCCACTATGACTGTGGAGTCATCTGTATGTCTTTTCAGTTCTTTTGGAGTCTGTTTTATGTATTTTGGTGCTCTTTCACTGGGTGCATAGACATTTATTATTGTTATGTCCTCTTGTTCAATCGATCCTTTCATCATTATATAATGCCCTTCCTTGTCTCTTTATGGTGGTTTTTCTCATAAAGTCAATTTTATAAGAAAGTAATATTGCCACTTCTGCTCTTTTATGATTGCCATTTGCTTGATATATTTCTCCAACTTTTGACTTTTAGTCTGTTTTTGTCTTTGTTGCTAAGGTGTGTCTCTTGTACACAGCATATTGATAGGTTATGTTTTCTTATCCAGTCTTCAACTCTCTGTCTATTGAGTGGCGCATTTAATCCATTGATGTTCAGTGTAATTATTGAGAAGTATGAATTTGTTGCTGTCATTTTGTTATGTGCTTTTTCATGTGTTATTGATTTCTTTGTTCTATATAATTTTCTGTGCTGAGCTCATTTTGTTTATGACTCGTGTTATAACTTCCTTTGTTGCTAGTATTCTGTTATTGTTGTTGTTATGTGCCGTCAAGTCGGATCTGACTCATAGCGACCCTCCCTGGGTTTCCGAGGCAGTATCACTACGGAAGTAGATTGCCCCATCTTCCTTCCAAAGAGTGGCTGGTGGGTTTGAACCGCCAGCCTTCTGGTTAGCAGTCAAGTGCCTTAGGCACTACACTACCCAGAGCTCCTGCTATTGTTCTAGTATTTGCTGAATATTTGTGCTGGTCCTCTTTTTTATTGTGCTTTGGAGGTGTATCATTTTTCTTGGAGGTTACCCTGTGATTTAGAATTTTCTTCCCAACTTTAGAACAGTCCATTCTATCTTGCAGTTGTCTTGATTTCCCTACCATTTACAAGTTCTGTAACTACACTGTTTTTTCCCTCTTTTTGTTTTATAGTTGTCCTCATTTGTCAATTGATGTCTCTGGTTTCCCTGTTTACAATCTTGCAGCCTTATTTATTTTGGATAGTTCCAAACCAACTGGTTGGTTTCTGTGTTATGCCATCAAGTATATTAATGGTCTGTTGTTGGTTCTCTGTCTAAAGGACTCCCTTTAGCATCTCTTGTATGGTTGATCTGGTTTTAACAAATTCCCTTAATTTCTGCTTATCTAGAAATGTCCTAATTTTGTCCATCATATTTTAGGGACAGTTTTGCTGGGTATATAATTCTTGGTTGGAAATTTTTTTTTTCAGGGTATTATATATACCATTCATTGTCTTCTTGCTTGCATGGTTTCTGCCAAGAAATCTGAGATTAGTCTTATTGGCTGCCCCTTGTAGATAACTTTTCATTTTTCCCATGCTGCTTTCAGGATTCTTTCTTTATCTTTGGTTTTGGTAAGTTTGATGATGGTCTGTCTTGGTGATTTTCTTTTGAGGTCTATCCTGTTTGGGGTTTGTTGGACTTCTTGAGTGGTTATATTGTCATCTTTCATCATACCACAGAAGTTCTCTTCCAACAAATCTTTTGAGTTTTCTCTCTGGTTACCCATGGTGGGCAGGTTTCAGCAGAGCTTCCAAGCTAAGACAGACTCAGAAGAAGAAAGAGGCCATCTACTTCTCAAACAAATGGCCAGTTAAAACCTTAAGAATAGCAGTGAAACACTGTCTCATATATTACTGGGAAACTTTATGAATAGCCCTGAAACATTGTCCGATATAATGCCAGAAGATGAGCCCATCAGGTCGGAAGACATTCAGAATTTGACTGGGGAAGAGCTGTCTCTTCAGAGTAGAGACAACCTTAATAATATGTATAGAGTAAAGCTTTCAGGACCTCCATTAGCTGATGTGGCATGACTCAACATGAGTAGAAACAGATGCAAACATCCATTAATAATTGGAACATGGAATGTACAGAGTATGAATCTAGGTAAATTAGAAGTTGTCAAAAATGAAATGGAACACACAAAGATCGAAATCCTAGATGTCTGTTAGTGAGCTGAAATGGACAGATTTTGGCCATTTTAAATCGAACAACCATATGATCTTCTGTGCTCGGAATGACAAGCTAAAGAGGAATGGTGTGGCATTCATCGTCACAAAGAGTGTTTCAAGATCTGCCCTGAAGTACAACGCTGTCAGTGGTAGGATAATATCCATATGGAAGACCAGTTAATACTACTATTATTCAAATTTATACACCAACCACCAAAGCCAAAGATGAAGAAATTGAAGATTTCTACCAACTTCTGCAGACTGAAATTGACCAAACATGCAATGAAGATGTGTTGATTATCACTGTTGACTGGAATACAAAGGTTGGAAACAAAGAAGAGATACTAGTACTTGGAAAATATGGCTTTGGAGATAGAAATAATCCTGGAGATTGCATGATAGAGTTTTGCAAGGCCAATGACTTATTCATTGCAAATACCCTTTTTCAATAACATAAGTGATGACTATACACGTGGACTTCACCAGATAGAATACATGGCAATCAAACTGACTATATCTGTGGCAAGAGGCAATGGAGACATTCAATATCTTCAGCCAAAACAAGTCCAGCAGCTGATTGTGGAACAATCAACTGCTCATATGCATGTTCAAGTTGAAATTGAAGACAATTAAAACAAGTCCATGAGAGCCAAAATATGACCTTGATAATTTCCCTCCTGAATTTAGAGACCATTGAAAGAATAGATTTGATGCAATGAACACCAGTGGCTGAGAGGAATTGTGGGATAACATCAAGAACATTATGCATGAAGAAAGCAAGAGGTCATTAACAAGACAAGAAAGGAAGAAAAGACCAAAATGGATGTCAGAAGAGACTCTGAAACTTGCCCTAGCACAGAGAGTAACTAAAACAGATGAAAGAAATGACCAGATAAAAGAACTGAACAGAAGATTTCAAAGACCAGCTTGAGCAGACAAAGCCAATTACTATAATTAAATGTGCAAAAACCTGGAGTTAGAAAACCAAAAGGGAGGAACCGCTCGGCATTTCTCAAGCTGAAAGAACTGAGGAAAAAAATTAAGCCTTGAGTTGCAATATTGAAAGATTCTATGGACAAAATATTGAATGATGCAGGAAGCATCAAAAGAAGCTGGAAGGAATACACAGAGTCACTGTACCAAAAAGAATTGGTCAATGTTCTTCCATTTCAGGAGGTGGCATATGATCAAGAACTATTGAAGGAAGAAGCCAAAGCTACACTGAAGGAATTGGCAAAGAACAAGGCACCAGGAATTGATGGAATGCTTATTGAGATGTTTCAACAAATGGATGCCCTGCTGGAGCCACTCATTTGATTATGCCAAGAGATTTTGAAGACAGCTACCTGGCCAACTGACTGGGAGAAATCCATATTTGTACCCATTCCAAAGAAAGGTGATCCCAACAGAATGTGGAAATTATTGAACAGTATCATTAATGTCACATGCAAGTAAAATCTTACTGAAGATAATTCAAAAATGGTTGCAGCAGTATATTAACAGAGAACTTCCAGAAATGCAAGCTGGATTCAAAAGAGGACATGGTACGAGGGATATCATTGCTGATGTCAGATGTACCTTAGCTGAAAGCAAAGAGTACCAGAAAGATGTTTGCTTATGTTTTATTGACTGTGCAAAAGCATTCGATTTTGTGGATCATAACAAATTATGGATAACATTGAGAAGAATGGGAATTCCAGAACACTTGATTGTACTCTTGAGGAACCTGTACATAGATCAGGAGACTGTCATTTGAACAGAACAAGGGGAAATTCATGGTTCAAAATCAAGAAGGAAGTGTGTCAAGGTTGTATCCTTTCCCCATACTTATTCAGCTTGTATGCTGAGCAAATACTCCGAGAAGCTGGATTATATGAAGAAGAATGTGGCATCAGGATTGGAGGAGGACACATTAACAATCTGAGATAGACAGATGACACAGATTTGCTTGCTGAAAGTGAGGATGACTTGAAGCACTTACTGATGAAGATTAAAGACTACAGTCTGCAGTGTGGATTATACCTCAATATAAAGAAAACAAAACTACTCACAACTGGTCCAGAAACAGGTTCATGGTGGATGGAGAAAAGATTGAAGTTGTCAAGGGTTTCATATTACTTGGTTCTACAAGCAACACCAATGGAAGCAGCAGTCAGTACATCAGACAACATATTGCATAGGGCCAATCTTCTGCAAAAGACCTCTTTCAAGTGATGAAGAACAAAGATATCTCCTTGAAGACTGGGGTGCACTTAACCCAAGCCATGGTATTTTCAGTCTCCTCTTATGCATGTGAGAGCTGGGCAGTGAATAAGGAAGACCAAAGAAGAGTTGATGTTTTTGAGTTGTGGTGTTGGAGAAGAATACTAAGAGTACCATGGTCTGCTAAAAGGACTGACAGATCTTTCCTGGAAGATATGTAGCTGGAATGCTTCTTGGAAGCGAGAATGGCCAGACTTCATCTCACCTACTTTGGTCATGTTGTCTGAAGGAACCATTCCCTGGAGGATATTATGCTTGGTAAAGTTGAGGGTCAATGAGGAAGGGGAAGGCCCACCCTCAACGAGGTGGATAGACACAGTGGTGCAACAATGGGCTCTGGTAAAGCAAGAGTCATGAGGCTGGCACAAGACTGGGCAGTGTTTCATTCTGCTATTCATAGGGTCGCTATGAGTTGGAGATGACTTGCCAGCACCTAACAACAACAACAACATGAGTTGGATTCAACTTGAGGACAGTGATATCATGAGATGGAACCCTGGTGGTGCTGTGGTTAAGCACGTAACTGCTAACTGAAAGATCATTAGTTCAGTCCCACTAGGCTGCTTCATGGGAGAAAGATGTGGTAGTCTGCTTTCATAAAGATCACAGCCTTGGATAATTTATAGGGCACTTCTACCCTGTCCTTTACACTCGCTATGAGTTTGCATTGACTCAAAGGCAACAGATTTGGCTTAGGGTTTTTTTTTCCCCTCCTAATATATGCAGTTGATTCCATAAATTTCTCTCTTTTTGCTTTCACTGAAACCCACAAATGTTGTTATGTTTTCATTTTCATTTAGTTTAAGATATTTTAAATTTTTCTTTGGACTTCTTTGATCCATGTTTTATTTAAAAGTGCTGTTTCATCTTGTATTTTGAGATTTCCCAGCTGCATTTCTGTTACTTATTTTTTGTTTAATCCCTTTGTTGTGTGAGACCTTACTTTGTATGATTTCTGTTTTTCAATTTGTTAAGGTGAGTTTTATGGCCCAGAATGTCATCTATCTTGGTGAATGTTCCATGAAAGCTTGAGAAGAATGTATATTCTGTTGTTGACTAAAGTATTCTATAAACGTCAATTAGATCCAGTTTCTTTATGGTGCTGTTCTTGCTTTTCTGCCTAGTGGATAGGTCAATTAGTAATAGAGAGTTGTGGACATCTCCCATTTTAATAGTGGATTTGTTTACTTTTTCTTGCATTTCTCTCAGTTTTTGCCTCATATAATTTGATCCTCTGTTGTTAGGCACATATACAGTATGATTAAAGAATTGACTGCTTGAAACCTTAGGGAATGGTCTCTAGTTTATGGCATGCTTGAACCCTGCATGTAGCCGTGTCATTGCTCAACAGCCTGCCATGCTCTGCCAACCTTGGGACTTTCAGTGGACTTGAATGAATGGCCTGTTGTGTGGTTTGGTAACATCAGGACTGTGCCTTTTTACTTGTCAACCTTGGGCTTGTCAGTCTCAGCAGCCAGTAGCTGTCTGAGTGACTCAGCAGCCAGTAGCTGTCTGAGTGAAGAAAAACCTCTAGCTCCAGTGGGCCAGGAGCAGGAGGCAGAGCTGAAACCCCTAGAGCCTGGCACTTTGAACTCAGACTTAAAGCCTCCAAACTGTAAGAGAATAAACTACTGTTTGTTCAAGAAAAAAAAAAAAATTGACTCCTTTATCATTATGTTTTACCCCTCTTTTTCACAGATAATTTTCTTCATTCTGAAATCTGTTTAGTGTATAGTTAATATAGCTACTCCAGCTTTCTTTAGGTGAGCCTGGTATATTTTTGTCCATCCCTTTCATTTTCATCTACCTTATTTTTTACACGTATAACATGTTTTATATATGTTGGGGTTTTTTTGTTTTGTTTTTTTAGTGAACATTGACCTCCCCCCCCATCATGTATTTTCCTAAGTGTGCTATACACTGATTTTTTACACAATGCTGTGTAAAAAATGCTGTAAAAATTTTTTTACAATGCTGTAAAAAATCAGCATATAGCACACTTAGGAAAATACATCATGAGGGGAGGATGTGGTTGCCAAAAAATGTATAACATGCATGTTATTTCCATAAAAATACATCTGTGTCATTATATTTAAAGTAAATTTCGTATAGGTAACATATAATTGGGTGTGGTTTTTTTTTTATCCTCTTCTGATAAACAGTCGTTCAGTTGGTATATTTAGGTCATTCATGTTTTAAATAATTATTAACATATTTGAATTAATAGTACTGTATTTGTGACTGTTTTCTATTTGTTGTCCTTGGTCTTTGTTCCTTTTTTGACTTCTCTCTTTTTTTGCCTTCTCTGGTTTCATTTATTTTAATTTATTGTATTTTTATTTTTTGTTGTTATTGTTAAGAATATTCACATCAAAACATACACCAATTCAGCCATATCCACATGTACAATTCAGGGACATTGATTGCACTTCGAGGTGTGCAGCCATTTTTACTCTCCTTTTCTGAGTGGTTTCTGTCTCATTGTTTCCTGTCTTCCTATCTGATCTTTCAAGTAGCTGTTGTCAATATGACCTCGTATAGGTAGATCATATAAGAGCATAATGCTTAAGGCAGACAATTTTTACTAGTTAGGCTAAACTATTCTTTGGTTATAAGAAGACTTCAGGAAATATTTTTATCTCAGGGCAGTAGTTTCAGGGGTGTAGCCAGCCTCCATGACTCCAGAATGACTGGATTCTGTGATAATTTGAAATTCTGCATTTTACCCCTTTTAGTCAGGAAACTTCTGTAGAATCTTTGATCAAAATGTTCAAGAACGGTAGCCAGGCACCATCAGTTCTTCTGTATTCATGGCAAGGGAGTCAGTTGTTCATGGAGGCATTTAACCAGACATTACATATCCTCCTCCTATTCCTGACTCTCATTCTTCCTTTTTTACTCTAGGCAAATAGAGACCAACTGCGGTGCCTTGAATGGCAGTTTGCAAGATTTTAAGACCTAAGGCACTTTACAATGAACTAGGCAGTAGAACTGAAGCATTAAATGCATTATTAGGCCAATTAACTGGGATGTCCCCTGAAACCATGATCTATAAACCTTCAACCTAAGGTACTAAATCCCATGAGGTGTTTGGTTGTACATATGCAGCCTCATCAGCTACTTTTTGGTGTTGTCATGAAAATAATCTATCACACAACTTTTGCCAATTCAACTTTTAGTAGGTTTACAGTTTATTGACAATAATTACAGTAATTGACTGTATAAGCCTATATAACCCTGTCCTTATTGTTGTTATGTGCCGTCGAGTCGGATCCAACTCATAGCGACCCCTCCTTGGGTTTCCGAGG
>NW_006921795.1:5195929-5196952 GCF_000298275.1 Orycteropus afer afer | reverse complement strand
AATTTTCCAACTACCAGTGATTCTTCTTTGTTTCCAACTTTTGCATTCCAGTCACCAGTGATAATTAACACATCCTGATTGCATGTTTGGTCAACACCCACTAGGTTGGCTAATATCAGAAAAAACTGAAATTAACCAGTGTTGGCCAGGATATGGGAAAATTGGAACATTTGTGCATTTGTACTGGGATTATAAAATGGAACAGTCACCGTGGAAAATAGTTTGGTTGTTCCCCAAAAGGTTAAACACGGAATTACCATATGATGTAGCAGTCTCGCCCCTAGGTATATCACCAAGAGACTTGAAAGCATGGACACAAACAAATACTTGTATACCAGTATTCATATTGCAGCATTATTTACAGTTGCCAAAAGTTAGAAAAAACCTAAAAGTCCATCAACAGATGAATGAGTAAACAAAATGTAGTATACACATACAATGGAATGTTATTCAGCCATAAAGACAAATGAAATTCTGATACATGCTACAACATGTGGGTGAAACTTAAAAAGTTGCTGAGTGAAATATGCCAAAAGGACACATTTTATGATCCCACTTTTTGGAGATAATCTAGAATAAACACATAAGGACGAAAGTTTTTTAGTGGTTATCTAGGGGCTGGGGTGGGGAGAAGGGAATTGGTGTTATTGCTTAAAGCATACTGAGGTTCTAGTAAAGGTGATGTTAAACTTTTGGAAATGGGTAGTAGTGATGGTTGTACACCATGTTGAATGTAACTTATGTCACTGAATTTACATTTAAAAATGGTTAAAATAGACTTCCAGTAAGATGGAGGAATAGGCAGGCAAGCAACACAGACCCTCTTCAACAAAGAAAAGATAAACCAATTGACAGATACCAAAGACAATCCTGAAGCCCTGCGCTTTGAAAGGAATTACACAGAAGTGGATTAGGCACCAACTAGTGGAAAAACCAGGAGCTCTGGTAGCATAGTGGCTAAAGCACTTGACTGCTAACCAGAAGGCTGGCGGTTCAAACCCACCAGCCACTCCTCGGAAGGAA
>NW_006921795.1:5185439-5195829 GCF_000298275.1 Orycteropus afer afer | reverse complement strand
GCCAGCCTTCTGGTTAGCAGTCAAGTGCCTTAGGCACTATGCTACCAGAGCTTCCAACCCTGTCCTTAATCAGTGCAATTTTTCCGTCACCATAAACCAGAACACTTCAAGCATTAACACCTTGTTTCTTGTTCCTTCCTGTCCCTGGTAACAACTAATAAACTTTGTTCTCTATTCATTTCCCTGTTCTTTTTACATAGTGAGGTCAAACAATATTGTTCTTTTGTGATTGACTTTACTTCACTGGCCATAAGATCTTCAAGCTGTACCATAATGCAGCATGTATCAGATCCTCAATTTTCTTCCTGGCTGGGTAGTTTTCTGTTAAACCACATTTTGTTTATCCATTCACCATTATTGGGCATTTAAGTTATTTCTACCTTTAGGCTGTTGTACATAGTGCTACAATAAACACTGGTTGGTATATAGTAACTGTTTGAGTTTCTGCTTTCAAGACTTTTGGGTCAATGCCTAGGAGTGGAATGGCTGGGTCAT
The DNA here is from genome assembly GCF_000298275.1 of Orycteropus afer afer. Taxonomy (NCBI): domain Eukaryota; kingdom Metazoa; phylum Chordata; class Mammalia; order Tubulidentata; family Orycteropodidae; genus Orycteropus; species Orycteropus afer. The sequence continues at coordinate 5,195,334 of NW_006921795.1, read as the reverse complement.
GTCATAGTTCTATTTTTAGTTTTTTGAGGAAATACCACAGGTTTCCACAACAGCTGTGCCATTTTCCATTCCTACCAGCAGTGGGTAAGTGCCCAATTTCTACATATCCTCACCACCATATATTAATTTATGTGGGGTTCCCCCCCGCCTTAATCATCCTAATGGGAGTGCAGTGGTAACTCATGGTTTTGATTTGCATCTCTCTGATGGCTAATGATATTAAGCATCTTTACATTTTTTATTGCTGGTGTGTAGAAACCCAAGCGATTTTTTTTTTTTTTAATTGAACTTGTACCCTGCAAATTTTCTAAGTTCCTCTACTAGCTCTGGAAATTTTCTTGCTGACTATTTGGGAATTTGTATCTTTTAAGATCATGTCATTTTCTAATAAAGATAATTTTACTTCTTTTCCAGTCTGGATACTTACTATTTCTTTATCCTGTCTTATTACTCTGGCTGGGAGCTCTGGTGGTGTAGTGCCTAAGGCATTTGACTGCTAACCAGAAGGCTGGCAGTTCAAACCCACCAGCCACTCCTCAGAAGGAAGATGGGGCAATTGACTTCTCTAGTGATGCTGCCTTAGAAACCCAAGAAGGGGTCACTATGAGTCAGATCTGACTCAATGGCAGTGAGTATTACTCTGGCTAGAACTTCTACTACAGTACTGAGTAGAAATGGTAAGAGCAGGTACTCTTGTCTTATACCTGATTTGAAGGGGAAAGCTCTGTCTTTTCACATTAGGTATAGTGTTGGCTGTTGGTTTTTCATATATGTCCTTAAACACATTGAGGAACTTCTCTTTCATTCCAGTCTTGAAGTTTTTTCCAAGAAAGGATGTTGGATTTTGTTTAATGCCTTGTCTATAACCATAGAGGTGATCATGTGGATCTTTTCCTGTGTTCTGTTGATGAAATGTATATGTTGATTGATTTTCTAATGCTAAACCATCCTTTCGTTCCTGGAATAAATCCCACTTGACATGATTTAAATTTATTTTACTTGCTATTCATGTGCACTGGAGTAGAATGTCTTTTGTGCTTCTGTTAGATGGAGTATTCTATATATGCCTGTTAAGTCTGGTTGGTTTATGGTATCATATAAGTCCTGTTTCCTTTTTGGTCTTCTTTCTAGATGTTCTGTCCACTATTGAAAGTGATGCATTGAAGTCTCCAACTATTGTTGTAGTGCTATCTATTTCTCCCTTCAATTCTGTCAGCATTTGCTTTATATATTTAGGTGCTCTGATGTTGGGTGTATCTATTTACTTATTATTGTTAATTCTTCTTGATGAATTGACCCTTTAAAAATAATGTAATGCCCACCTTATATCTTCTAATGAGGGGAGCCCACCTTATCTCTTCTAATGAGGGGAGCTCTAGTGGCATAGTGTCTGAAGCACTTGACTGCTAACCAGAAGTTGGTGGTTCAAACCTACCAGCTACTCCTCAGAAGGAAAGTTGGGCAATCTACTTCCATAGTGATACTGCCTCAGAAATCCAAGAAGGGGTTGCTATGAGTCAGAGATGACTCAACGGCACATAACAACAACAATAATCTCTTCTAATAGATTTTGTCTCAGTTTCTACTTTGGTATTAAGACTGCCATCCCTGATCTCTTTTGGTTATTATTTGCATGGAATATTTTTTTCCATCTTTTCATTTTCATTCTATTTGTGTCCTTTGGTCTAAGCTGTATGTCTTAGAAATAGCATATCACTGTGTCATGTTTTCTTTTAACATATTCTGCCACTCTCTTAATTGCAGCATTTAGTCCCTTTATAATCACTGTGATTTTTGATAAGAAGTGACTAACTTCTCCCATTTTGTAATTTGTGTTCTTGTGTTTTAAGCCTTCTTTGTCGTTTACTAGGAGCTGTGGTAGCATAGTGCCTAAGGCATTTGACTGCTAACTAGAAGGCTGGTGGTTCAAACCCACCAGCCACTCCTCGAAAGGAAAGTTGGGCAATCTACTTCCATAGTAATACCACCTTGGAAACCCAAGGAGGGGTCGCTATAAGTCGGGTTCAACTCAACCCCAGTGAGTTTTTTGTTGTTGTTGTCCTTTACTACTGCTTGCTTTTGTGTTTTGTTGGTTTATTGTACAGAGACATTTCAGTTCCCTTCCTCATTCCTTATGTATATGTTTATTAGATTGTTTATATCCTTATGTATATGTTTATTAGATATTTTCTTAGTGATTACCATGAATATTACATGTAACAACTTGTATTTATAATATCCTAGGGTAAGTTGTTACCAACTTAACCAGTAACATACAAGAAATTCTATACCTATAGCATTCTTCCCTCTTCCCCCTTTTGTTGTTCTTATCACTAATTACATCTTTATATTTCATGTGTCCTGTAACATAATTTTATCCTTGTTTTTCGTAAATTTGTTATTAAAAAGCATGAAAGATGAAACAAAATTATCAAGCATGAATATCTCATTGGTAGCATTTATAGTTTTCCATGTACTTCCTTTTATGATTTATTATTATTATTATTATTGTATGTCTTTAAATTACATTCTAGTGACTTTTCCCTTCCATTTGCAGAACTCCCATTAGTGTTTTTTGTATAGCTATTCTGCTGAATATGAACTCTTTCCACTTCTGTTTTTCTGGGGATGGTTTATTTTCACCCTCATTGTTGAAGGATGGTTCTGCTAAGTATAGTATTCTTAGTTGACAGCTTTGTTCTTTCAGCTTTTAAATATATGCTAAAGGGGCAAGGAGGCCGCATCTTCTGACCTCCTCTAACCCGACAAGAGGAAGACAGAATCACCATCAGCAGCCCAAGGCCTATCCCTGTGAGGCCAGACATGCTGTCTCCCTCCAGCCCTTTCACCAACCCTGACACCAGCCTTTCCTCCCACAGCACCAACCACCTTTCTGCTGGGTTTGATAATTCGCTGCAGTGGCCACACAGAACTCACAGATTATGGGGTTTACTAGGGAAGCACCAGGCTACAATTCAAGTTCAGGAAAAACACTCAGTCTCTCTCAGCCTACTGTCTCTCAGCCAACAGTTTCTCACAGTCTCTCTCCCAGCAGTGTGTTCTCTTGATGTCTCTCTCAGCAATGCCTCTCTCTTGTGTCTCTTTCTCAGCAGCATGTGTCTCTCAGGAGCACATTTCTCTCAGCAGCACGTCCTTCCTCAGCCAGCAGTCAGAGAGACTTCTGCCTCTAGGAGGCCTCCTTTTGAGCCTGGCAGAGTGGCCAAACTAACCAATCATAACATCAGAATTCTAAGCACTTGAGAGAGAGCAAATTTCCCAGAACATTACTTTGAGCTGCTCCCAACAGAAATACCCCAGGTGGATAATTTTAACAATCAGAAGCTAATCAGTTTCTCACAGCAAATTCCACCATGGAGTTTACAAAGACTTATGGCTAGAAAAGCCATACCAGGTAATTTACTACACCACAATATATCATTCTTTTGCTTTTTGAACTCCACTAAATCTGAGGAAAAATTGACACTTCATCTTATTGGAGATCCTCTGCATGTGACTGTTAGCTTCTCTCTTGCTGCTTTCAGATTACTCTCTTTGTCTTTACTTTTTGAGAGCCTAACTATGATGTGCATTAGTGTAGATCTCTTTAGAGTTACCCTGCTTGGGGTTCTTTGAGCTTCTTAGATTTGTAGATTCATGTCCTTCATCAGATTTTGGTCATTATTTCTTCAAATGTTCTTTTTGCCTCTTTCTCTCATCTCCTTCTGGAATTCCCTTGATGTGTATATTAGGTCTCTGGTCATTGTCCCATAATTCCATTAAACTGTGCTCAGCCTCCTGAAGACTCTGTTCTTGTTGTTGTCAGTCTTTGTAATTTTGACTACCTTATCCCTTAATTTATTGATTCTTTCTTCTGCCTAATTATATCTATTGTTAAATTTTTCCATTGCGTCTCTCATTTTAGTTATTATTTCTTACAATTGCAATATTTCTATTTGGTTTCCTTTTTTAAAAAAAAATCTCTGTTTTTAGTTACTCATTTTGTTCTTGCATTATTTTCCTCATTTCTTTGAGATCTTTATCTGTGTTTTCCCTTAATTCTTTAATTATGTATAATGCTGTTGGGTTATACTCTTCCATTCTTTTCATTATTTGATTTTCTATAGATGCACTTGCAGACCCTTTATCATGTGTGTTTCTCTTTTCTTTATGTATCTTGGAGCACTGGAATTTTCAAGAATGTTAACTTTATCAGTTCTCCCTTTATTTTTTTATTTTCTTGGTGTTTTTTAATGAACTACTTTCTACAATAGAGTTTAAGTTGGCTGAGCCTTTGATCTTTGCATATCATTTCCTCTCCCTGTCTATAATATCTCTTTCTCTCTCTAGTTTTATTATTGAAAGTTTTAGATCTCAGTTTTCAACTTTTATTGTCTCCCAAACACACCAGGGAACATACTGTCTTCAGTCTGTCCATCAGCAAGCACTACCATTTGGATGCGATATCACACAGTAATCAATCTCTCTCTGGTTATTACTCCCTTCCCTTCTGTGTTTTTGCAACCACAGTTTCAATCAGAAATCCAGCCCCAGTGAGCCACATTCTGGGCTTGGTATTCCCCTCCAGTTTTGCCAAGGCTTCCTTCCCTGCTCTATAGGAGCTCCTTATATCTGAGTTGGCATTCACAAGAAGCACAGGTAAACTTTCCTCCATTTCAGGAGGAGGAGGGGTTGGCACTCTTGAAGAACCTCTAAGAGATCTTGTTGGTTTCAGAACCTCTCATGACCCTGTGGTGGTTGGAGGCAGTCTCAACTTAGGGACCCTTCTCCTGCCACTGTTATGGGAAATGTTCTGTATCTGTTCCTATCAGTCCAGCAGCTAAGTTATCTGTTGGAGGACAGGTTGTTACTCTCTGAACAGATCCTTAGGGAGGTCTCTTTTGTTGTTGTCAGAGCCTGTCCCATAGTCTTTTGACTACAGGTGTAGCCTCCACTCAAGATGCCTACTTCCTGGCACACAGCAGCCTCAGTCAGCAGGCCTTGGTACTAACCACAAAGGGAAGCAGACAGATCCAAACTTATCAAAAGGGAGATCTGTCCCACTGGTTTTAGAGGCCTGAGGTATGGAGTGCACCAAGAAGCAGTTAGAGCAGACTATAGGAGCAGACTCCACTGCAGGGGCCTCTTATAGTAGTTTGCAACAGCCTGGCAACCACCAGTTACAAAGTGGAGGAGGGGGGTTTCACACTCCAATCAAATCACCATGGAAATCTGCCTTGTTACTATCAGATTTCCTCCCAGTAGATTGTTGGCTATGAGTGCAATCTCCATTCAAGATGCTTACTTCCTAGCACATAGCAGCCTCAGTCAGCAGCCCTTAGCATCGACCCGAAGTAGGGACAGACTAACCTGAATTGACCCTCAGGAAGGTTTGTCCTGTTAATTTTGGACACATATGCTGTTGGGTACACAGGGAGGCAGGTAGAGTGCTTAACTTTTGTGAGCAGACTCTTACCAGACATCTTCTGTACTAATTTGCAACAGCTTTGTAGCTGACAGTGCCCATGCTGGTGAGGGGCTTTCACACTCCCAGTGGACCCAAAGGGAGAGGTCTGCCTTGTTGCCATCACAGACCCTCCTGTGGTATGTTGGCTATGGGTGTAACCTCTGCTTAAGACACCTGCTTCCTAGCACACAGTAGCTTCAGATAGCATCCTCAGCCCAGACCAAAAGAGAGAGCAGATAAATTTGAGCTGACCCCCAAGAAGGACTGTCCTGTTGGTTACAGAGGCCTGATCTATGGTACATAGGGAGGCAGGTAGAATGTTGCCCGTGAGGGCAGACTCCACTACAGGGCGCTTCTGTAGCAATTTGCAGCAATTTGTAGCTGACAGTGTCTGAATGAGGGAAGTGCTGATATGCTCTGAATGGATCCAGGGGAGATCTGACTTGTTGGTTTTAGAGCAGAAGCTTGTGGTCCTCTCTCTTTGTACAGGTAGGCGGTATGGTGGTCAGCGAAGCAGGCTCTTTTACTGGGGCCACTGGCCTAGTTTACAGCTCCCAGCAGCCCACATGGCTGGGAGAAGAGGCATGGATGGTGAGAGAAGTGGTTTTCCTATTCTACGCAACTCGTTGATTTGTTTGTTCTTACCTGCCTGCAGTTCTCTGCTGCTTTCCTCTGCTTCCTAATTCAGAATCTCTCAAAATGAGCACTATTTCCTTGTTGAATTTGTGGGGGAAGGTCAGCATGATGTTCTGTTTATGCCACCCTCATCCCAGAATCCCCACACATTATCCCTTTAATCATAATTTTATAGTGCTTCCTATTTAGGAGTTGTCTGGTGGTCTAACTGCTTTTACAAACCATTCCTTTGTCTTTATAGGGAAAGATATAAGGGCTTTTCTACATGAATTTTATGGTTAGCTGTCTCTCAGTCAAAACAGATACTTGTGTACATGGTTTCTGTCAGTGTGAGTGGGTATAAATTAGAATATACTTGTAGTAAGGGCAAAACAGGACTGTACGTTGCCCATGTTTACAGAGTCAAGACTGCTTGTGATGCTTATTTGAACATGTTTATCATCAGATATTTAGAACGGGTCTTAGGTTTCTGGATTGGAATAGAAGATAAGATATGTAGAGATGGAATAGAAAAGTAGGTCATTAAAAGGAAGTCTTGATTTAAGCTTTAAGCATTTTGAAGAATAGAGGAGCAAGTCTTACTATCAGACAAGGCAGAATTGCTCAGGCTGCTCAACCAAAGATTTAGTTCTGACTCAAACCTTTCTCTCTGCAGCAGAACCAAAGCCAGAAATCCAACTCTGTCCTTTTTGCCCTCTGGATTTCTCCAGTCAGAAATTCCACATGCAACATGTGCTATGCAGTCATCCCCCTTGGATGTTCACATGCTTGTGTGCTGAAAATCATGTCCAACCAGGGAATTCCTGCCCAGGGGAACAGAAGAAGCAGCATCAACTCTCTGGTGAAAGTTCTTGGAGTGATAAATCAAAAGGTCAAGAGAGAGAAGGTGTAAAATCTATGTTTGGAAGGACAAAGAAAAAGCCTTTAGGAACATTCTCCAGGCCACCCCAAAGACAGCCAGTCAAATCTAGGAATGGCATCAGATGTGTGGAAATAGAGGCCAGCCCAGCTCAGAGGGGAATCCCTGAGGAAACAGACAAATTATTGAAGAGGATAGAAGTTCTAGGCTTTGGAACAGTCAACTGTGGAGAGTGTGGACTAGGCTTCAGCAAGATGACAAACCTACTTAGTCACCAGAGGATACACTCAGGGGAGAAGCCTTATGTGTGTGGCGTGTGTGAGAAGGGCTTTAGTCTAAAGAAAAGCCTTGCCAGACACCAAAAGGCACACTCAGGGGAGAAACCTATTGTGTGCAGAGAGTGTGGGCGAGGATTTAACCGGAAGTCAACACTCATCATACATGAGAGGACACACTCAGGTGAAAAGCCTTATATGTGCAGTGAGTGTGGGCGAGGCTTTAGTCAAAAGTCAAACCTCATCATACACCAGAGGACACACTCAGGGGAGAAGCCTTATGTGTGCAGGGAGTGTGGGAAAGGCTTTAGCCAGAAATCAGCTGTTGTTAGACACCAGAGGACACACTCAGAGGAGAAGACCATTGTGTGTAGTGATTGTGGACTAGGCTTTAGTGATAGGTCAAACCTCATCTCACACCAGAGGACACATTCAGGAGAGAAGCCTTACGCTTGCAAGGAGTGTGGGCGATGCTTTAGGCAGAGGACAACCCTTGTCAATCACCAGAGGACACACTCAAAAGAGAAGCCTTATGTGTGTGGTGTGTGTGGGCACAGTTTTAGCCAGAATTCAACCCTCATCTCACACAGGAGGACACACACTGGGGAGAAGCCTTATGTGTGCGGAGTGTGTGGGAGAGGCTTTAGTCTAAAGTCACATCTCACCAGACACCAGAACATACACTCAGGGGATAAGCCTATTGTGTGCAAGGATTGTGGTCGAGGCTTCAGCCAGCAATCAAATCTCATCAGACACCAGAGGACACACTCAGGGGAGAAGCCCATGGTATGTGAAGATTGTGGGCGAGGTTTCAGCCAGAAGTCAAACCTGATTGCACACCAGAGGACACATTCAGGGGAAAAACCTTATGTGTGCAGGGAGTGCGGGAGAGGCTTCAGTCACCAAGCAGGTCTCATCAGACATAAGAGGAAACACTCAAAGGAGAAGCCTTATACATGCAGGCAGTGTGGACTTGGCTTTAGCAATAAGTCAACTTTAATTACACATAAGCGGTTACACTCAGAAGAGAAGCCATGTGTATGCAGAGAGTGTGGTCAAAGTTTTATACAAAAGTCACACCTCCTCTTACATCAGATGGCACACAAGGGGGAGAAGCCTTATGTGTGCAGGACATATGGGCAAAGCTTTAACCACAAATCTCACCTCAACAGACACAGGAAGATAAAGTCTATCCATCATAAGCCATCATTCCAAGCTGACTTGGAGACTTGTTCAGGGCAATCTTCTGTGCCCTTGCACTCCCTGTGAAAGTGAAGATGGCAATGTGGACTAAGCAGTCAAAATTTTTCCACTTTCTTGAAATGGAGTAGAAAAATGCATTCCTTAAGTGGTCAAAGGACATTTGACTTAGTTTATTTTTTCCATACTAAGTCTTTTCCATGTTTTGTGGCCTTTTGTTTAATAAACATTGCTTCTTTATAAATCTGTAACCCTGGCTGTGTCTCTTATTCACTCAACCAGTCTGTAAAGATAGGGAATAAGGATTGGTACAGATATTTTGAACTCCTAAATCCTGCATGCATTGTTCATGCATTCAATTTCTTAGAAGATAAGAACTGACCTGAGACCTCTTAAACACACTTTCTCAATAGTTCTTCAGTTCACAGGGCTAAAGGTATTTAACCATGTTTATGGATATTCCACTATATTTCTTTCATTATATTCCAGAACAAACCGATTTTACTCAAAATTAAAAAATGGCTTCATGAAGGCACAGCAAGATGGTGGGGCAGTTCAAACTCTTATCTCCTCACAGAGACATCAAAAAAAAAACAAGCAGAAATGGACAGAATCAACTCTGTCAGAACTATGAAAATCAGTCAAAGATTTATAGCAACCAAGAGAGCACCAAATCAAGAAAGAGATGACATCAAAGTTGCAGGGAATTTCTTGGCATTTTGCTTGCCTTTACTCCTACCTCCTCCTGGGCATGGCAGCAGTCTTAAAGTGGTGGTAGCCCATGTTTTCAGAGCAAGACCATGTCCCTGGCTCCAGAGGAAGCAGACCAGACCTTATTTACAAATTATTGTATGTTTCTCTTCTAACCTGTCTGAGGGCTACCTGAAGGACTGATGCAGGCACTCATCTCTGTTTTGCCTAACTCAGAACTCAGGCTGGGAAAACAATGGACACTGCTTGGAAGCACTGCAAGCTGTTACCCACAGATGCCTGAGCAAAAGATAATGGTTGAAAAATACAAAAGATCACCTAAAACCTTGAAACAAAACCAGGAGGATTTCTTTGGGAAATTATGACAATATAAAGAATTTAGAAGGCTACACATATACCACAGGCAACACCCTACACTTAGACCTCAGACAGATTCCAGGCACTGGGTCAGTGTTGAAGGAGTACCCCAGCCCAGCCAATTTACAAATACTAGAGAGGTTTTATATTTATTTATTTTTTTAACTACCCTCCCTTAGTTTCTGGTGCTCAAAGAAATCTCATCAAAACACTAGCTAAGCCAATAAACACTGAAAAAGATACTCAAGTTCATTAGTGAAATGCAAATCAAAAACCACAGTGAGATGCCATGTCACACCCACTGTTGTTGTTGTTGTTAAGTGCCGTCGAGTCGTTTCTGACTCATAGCGACCCCATGCACAGCAGAACGAAACACTGCCCGATCCCGCGCCA
>NW_006921795.1:5174442-5182092 GCF_000298275.1 Orycteropus afer afer | reverse complement strand
GAAGGAAGGTTGGGCAATCCTACTTCCGTAGTGATACTGCCTCGGAAACCCAAGGAGGGGTCGCTATGAATTGGGGCCGACTCGATGGCACATAACAACAACAGTGGAAAAACCTGAACAAAAACAGTGAGTACAGGGATGGTCAGAACTGCAGACCATCAGCTACTCTGATGGGACCAACAGCCTGAATAGTTCCAAGTGGTGATGGGACCTGAGAATTGACCTAAAAAAGATTAGCCCTGGTCACCAAGGGCTGCAAGGACAACTGCACTGCACTGGTGGCCCATGACTAGGAAGGGAAACACCAAGGTGGGAGACAACCTGAGCTGTTGACTTTCCACTGTCTGGAGGGAGCAGCCATTTTGATTGTTCACACGTAGCAGCCATTTTGGATATTTAAAGAGACCGAGGGTGCAGCCATTTTGAATCTTTACAAGTGGCAACCATTTTGGATTTTAAAGTGAAAGCATCCTCATTCGGATTCCAGGGACCTAAGAATAGGCTGTTTGCCAAGGTCAGCAGGGACATACAAGAGGCTGACAATAGGAAAAGAGACAGGTGGTGAGTGTATAAGTGCTGCCCACTAGCAAATAGAGGAGCACAGCACAGTACCCTGCTTGCATAGATAACATACAAACAAAACAAAGGGAATGAAAATTGTGGGCAAGTCATTCCAACATACAATCACCAATTAAATATAAACACAAAAACAACAATGCCTCGGAGACAACAGAGCATCACAGTCCACACAAAGAAGCAATGAAGCAGGAAAAACAAGGGACCAGGATATAGACCCAAAACACATCCCTGAGGAAGATGCAGCATTGGAACTCCCTGATAAGGAATTCAAAAGAATTATATTTAGGTATCTTCAACAAATTGAGAGACAGATCAAGGAAAACACAGAGAAAACCCCAGAACAATTTTGAAACACAATACAAGAACAAAATGACAAAATAAATGAAAAATTAGAAATGATACAAAATCTACACACAGAAATCCAGAAGATTAATACTAAATTTTTGGAAATATATAAGACATTGAATGGGCAATGGAACAGAATTGAATCGATGGAAGACAGAATTGGGGAGATTGAAGGCAAATACCTGAATACTTCTTTGGAAAGGGATAAATCAGAAAAAAAGAGCAAAGTGAAATGAAGAAAGCCTAAGGTTCATGTGGGATACCATCAAAAGGAATAACCTACATGTAATCGGAATTTCAGAACAGGAAGACACAAGTAAAACCTCAGAGAAAATTGTCAAAGATTTGTTGGAAGAGAAAGATGAGAATATATCCATTCAAGAAGTCCAATGAACCCCAAACAGGATAGATCCCAAAAGAAAATCACCCAGACATATCATCATCAAACTTGTCAAAACCAAAGACAAAGAAAGAATCATAAGAGCAGTGCAGGAAAAAACTAAAGTTACCTACAAGGGGCAACCAATAAGCATAAGCTTGAATTTCTCTGCAGAAAGCATACAGATGAGAAGACAATGGGATGGTATATATAAAACACTGAAGGAGAAAAATTTCCAACCAAGAATTATGTACCCAACAAAATTGTCCCTCAAATATGATGATGAAATTAGGACATTTCCAGATAAGCAGAAATGAAGGGAAACAGACAAACCTTTCAAGAAATGGTAAAAGGAGTCATTTGGACAGAGAAGCACCAACAGCCAACAACAACTGACCATTAACACACATGTTGATAATACACCACCCCAGCTATGGAAGTATCCAAAGTAAAGAAGCCTACAAGATTGTAAACAGGGAACCAGAGACATCAATTGACAAATGAGAACAACTACAAACCAAAAAGAGGGAAAAAAAACTGTATTGTTACAGAACTTCTAGATGGTAGGGAAGTCAAGACAACTACAAGATAGAACAGATTGTTCTGAACTTGGGAGGAAAACTATAAATCACAAGGTAACATCAAAGAAAAATGATAAACCTTCACATCAAAAAAGAGGACCAGCATAAATAGTCAGCAAATACTAAAACAATAGCAATGAAGGAAGTGATAACACGATTCATAAACAAAACGAGCTCAGCATAAAAAATATGGAACAAAGAAATCAACACCATGAAAAAGCACATAACAAAAATGACAGCAACAAATTCATATTTGCTGATAATTACATATCTGACAAGGGACTTATCTCTAAGATTTATAGCGCAAGAGTGAATGACCAAACAATGGTACATACACATAATGGAATGCTATGCAGTACTAAAGAGTAATGTAGAGTCTGCAAAACACTGCATAATATGGTTGAACTTGCAGGACATTATGCTGAGTGAAATAAGTCAATCACACAAGGACAAATATAGTATTAGTTCATTGCTGTGGAGGGTCAAGGAAAGGTTTATATATGGAAGGAAACTTTATTTGTTGGTCGCCAGGGGTGGGAGGGGAGGGGTGGGAACACTGCAAAAAAAAATATGCATTGACCCATGTCACTTTAGTTTTGTTATTTCACTGTACATAAATTATATTTGAATAAAATGCATTTAAAAAACTTGTTAAAATGGCTAATTTTATTATATCTCTACGGGCCTATTTTTCAGACAGCCATACATAATGGCTTCTAAGAATTTTAAGGCTGTGATCCCAAGCACCTGACACTCAGCCCAAACCGGAGCGGGGTTATCTTGAAGAGCTTTCTTACATTGTTAATTCTAATGGGGTGAGTTCTAACAATACCCAAAACCCACTGCTGTTGAACTGTTTCTTACTCATAGGGACCCTACAGGACAGAGTAGACTGCCTCATAGGGTTTCCAGTGCTGTAAATCTTTATGGAAGTGGACTGCCACATCTTTCTCCCACAGGGTGGGTTTTGAACTGCTTGATGACCTCTTTGTTAGCAGCCAAGTTCTTTAACCACTGCATCACCAGGGCTCCTGAATTCTTAACAAGATGCATAGAAAGTCCGTGTCATTTAAAAGAGATTTGTAATAATAGAAACACTGTTAGTTTGGTATAAAAAGGTCAAAGAAAAATCCTAAGTTTCTATGGGCAGAGATACAGGCTGCAAACACAGGCCATTTCCAAGGGAAAAGGAAAGATATTTCAGAATACAGGCACAAAAGCTATAGAGAATCATTCTTATGGAGAAGTAATGGGTATTAATGAAGGTGGCATATGCTCAGCTGAATTTCAGAATTTCTATGATCCAGTGCCTGCTTGTGTCACTATTTCCCTTTTTTTTTCAATGGAAGGATTTATTTTGGTTATTCTATCCCTGAATCAACATTGAATGTTAGATACCCTCTTTCAGTCCATAGGTCTTCAAATAAAAAGGAGCTGCATCAGAAAAGTATCTACACCTTTACCTGCTTTATACAACAAGATCCTGAACTTTAAGCCAATGCCATAATGGAATGTGACTGGATTATCAGGAGAAAGGATGAACGTGTACATCACATGGGGTAGACATGAGGTTTGGTGTTCAGATGATAGACTAGAGATAATCTCCAAGATGGATACAATCAATTCCATCCCAATATGTACAGCACGAGGTAGAGTCTAGTTACTCATGAGGTTTGGATAGTTTTAGTGACTTGTTTGATCAAGAGAATGTAGCAGAAGTAAAGTTAAGGGACTTGTGAAGGTAGTATATAATAAGCCTTGCAGTGTCTATATTTCAGACTTGCTGTCTTCTTGAAAATCTAAAGCTTCATGGAGAGGCACTCTGGTCAACATTCCCAACTGATCTAGCCAACATCCAATGTCAACTTCAGTTGTGAGTGAGCCATCTTGGAAACCCCGTCCTGTCAAGCTTTCAGATGACTGCAGCCCCAGCTGACATCAGCAACCACAAGAAAACTGAAGTGAGAATCATTCAGCTGAGCTCAGTCAACCCACAAAACTGTTTGAGATAATAAGAAAGTTGCTTTAAGCCCCTAAGTTTTAGGGTGTTATGCAGCAAGAGATAAGTGGAACACCTTTATAATATAAGACTAATTTCACATTATGACTAAAATTTTTGAAGCTATGAATGAAAAAAAGGATGGGCAAAACTACATCATGTAAGGCAACTCATACCTTAAGTCAAAACAAAGGGCTGACTAGGGAAAAACATTGCATCTGATATCACAAAGGGATCAGCATAGTTCTAGAAATCAAGCTTTTAAAAAACTCATATTAAAGCAACATCTTCAAAATAGAACAAACATCACAGTATTGGATGTCTTTTTTTCATTTGATAATATCCTTAATATCAGTAAAGATACACATGATAAAGCTGCATAGAATTATCATTTGGCACCTGTCAGATTGTCAAAACTTGAAGATACACTCTATTGTAGACTGTGGGAACAGGCACACACATTAATCTTGAGAATATGAATTGGTACAAGTCCTACGACAGAAAACTTGGTAATATCTACCAAAATTAAAAATCCATATTCCCCTTGAGCCCATAATCTCACTTAATGGAATTTATTCAATAGTTACACATGCTCATGTGCAAAATGATTTATATAAGCTCTTCATTACATTGATAATTTGAAATTTTAGTTAAACTGTTAGTTAAACTAGAGATCCAGGATAGAGTGGGAGGAAAAATGTGGAACACAATCCAAAAACACAATAATGACCAGAATTACTGGTCAGATGGAGTCTGGTGAGACCCCCAATACTATGGCCCTTGCATACATTTTGGGCCTGGAATAAAACTCATTCCCAGGGGCTGGCTCTTAGCCCAATAGTAAACAAGATGTACATGCAGACCACTCAACCCAGGGTGACACACCCACATAATCTATGGAAATGCATCCCTTGGAGCAATCAACCATGGGGCACCAGAGGGGCAACATTTGCACAGAGGAAATGAAGGACACATAGAAGTGCATAACTATGATGGGCCCAGGGGTGGGAGGGGCCACTGGGCAGGGAGGGGAGGAGAGTGGGTTAGGGTTGGAGATGGTAATGGGGAGTGAAACTAAATGTACACAAAACATTGAATATAAAACACTCTGCTGTGTAAATTTGACCTAGAACACAATGAAAAAAAAAAAAGGATCAGTGAAAAAGGGAGACCCTCAAAAAAAAAAAAAGTTCACCAACAGGGAGCTCTGCTGGTGTAGTGCCTTAGGCATTTGACTGCTAATCAAACCCACCAGCCACTCCTCAGAAGGAAGGTTGGGCAATCTACTTCCATAGTGATACCACCTTGGAAACCCAAGGAGGGGTCACTATAAGTTGGATCTGACTCAACAGCAGTGACTGGTTTTTTTTTCAGTTTTGGTTCACCAATAAGTTGCCATATCAAAGAATGAAAAACATCACTATGTACTTGTATTAGAGGATCCAGGAATAAACAGTGAGGAGTACGCTGTACTAAGTTTTCAGTTAAAAGAAGGTAACAGAACATATTTTTAGAAAAACAAAGTTGGAGGACTTACACTTGCCAATTTGAAAACTTACTGTAAAGCTACAATAATCAAAACAAGGAAGGCAGTAGTGGTTCATTGGTAGAATTCTTGTTCTCCATGTGAGAAATAGGTTAGATTACTGGCCATGCACCTCATGTGCAGGCAACACCTACCTGTCTGTGAAGGCTATGTTGATATCATGCTGAATAGATTTTGGTGGAGCTTTCAGACTAAGATGGACTACAAACGCCTGGCTATCTACTTCCATAAATCACCCAATGAAAACTCTGGATCACAAAGGTCCAGTCTGCTGCTGATCATGGGATGATGCCAGACCAGACAGTTGTTTTGTTCATTATGCAAAGGGTCGACATGAGTTAGGGGCCAGCCCAGTGGCAGCAAACAACCACAACATCAAGAAAGAGGACTTATTGGACATAAACTCTGTAAAACAATTTCTTTTCTTCCAAAATAGCCCAGGAAATTCAATTTTTCATCTAAATGGTCAAAAAGTTTGGTTTTTGCAAACTAAACGTATGTGATTTGTCTAAAATGACTCAAATGTGATGTTTTCATCTACATTTGCTAATAGTGTTAGAACATTTGCTCATATGCTGTATTTTTTTTTTCCTCAAAGTTGCCTTTTCACCCAGTTTCATTCAAATCATGGTTTTTTGATGGGATAAAAATTATCTTTTTTTTCCTTCCCCATAATTGATAAGAAACCATTTTTAAAATACAAATTTATAAAAATGGGGTTTTGCAAATAAGCAATTGCCTGATACTTATTCTCAGATGCCCTGCTAACATGTTTCCTTCAAAATCTCAAATTTGGGGGCTTATTGAAACGAGGTCCTAGATGACAGTTTTGAAAGATATTGAGATCATTTGAACGTAAGTCATATGCAGAACTTTTCATCTCAGTGGCCTGAAAATGCAGTTTATCAAATTGGCTGAAATGATGAAGGTTTTTGGACATAAATTCTGTCGTATTTTTCTTCCTAAGTGGCCTAACTATGCGATATTTCATCCAAATATGATAAATTATGGTTTTTGTTTTGCTGTTGTTGCAATTACTTTTCCTCTTCTTTTTCTCCTTCTTCATGTCCTATGCCAGATTATTCTTATGAAATGGCACAAAAATGCAATATTTCATCCAAATTCTAAAAAATTGGAGCTCTTTTAATATAGTATGCCAGATTTTTTTCTTCCCAAATGGTTCAGAAGCATGATTCTTTGAATCAAACTTTCCCCCAAAAGTATTTTGGGGTGTAATTGCATGCCACATTTTTCTCCAAAATGTGTGAAAATACAATTCTTAAATCCCAATTTGAAATTTTGGTGTGGGGCGGGGGCAGAGTTAGTCATGAATTCTGTGCCAAAAATTTTTCCCACTCTGGCCAAAAATGTGTTTTTAAATTTAGATGCAATTTTTTATATAATTCTATGGCATATTCTTTCGATATGGTATGGAAACTCCATTTACAATAACATTTAAAAGAATAAAATACAAGAGATAAATTTAATCAGAGAGGTGAAAGATTTGCCTGCTGGAAACTATAAAACATTGCTGAAAGAAATAAAAGACCTAAATAAATGGAAGGAAATCCTGTTTTCATGGATTGGAAGACTTAATATTGTTAACATGTGAATACTACCCAAAGCAAACTATAGATTCAACACAATCCCTATCAGAATTCCAAGGGCCTTCCATGTATAAGTGGAGAAGTTTCGATCTTGAAATATGTAAGGATATCATGAAGCACTGAATAGCCAAAGTAATCTGGAAAAAGAAGACTGAAGTAGAAGGACTCAAGCTTCCTGGTTTCAAAATATACTATAAAACTAGTTACCAAATCAGGTAGATATGCTCCTTAGAGTGATCAATCATGGGAGAACAGAAGGACAGTGTTTGCACAGAGAGATAGCTCATGGGGCAGGAATGCATAGGAAAGAAGGACACGGGGAAGAGGTAACTATGGGGAAGAAATGGGAAGAGAGCTATTACATTGTGGGGAATTGCAGTCAATGTCATGAAACAAAATGTGTATAAACTGCTGTACGGAAAATGAATTTGCTCTGTGAACTTTCACCCAAATCACATATCATAGCTGTTGTCAGATGGATCTTGGCTCAAGGCAAAGAATACCAGAAAGATGTTTCCTTGTGTTTTATTGACTATGCAAAGGCATTTGATTGTGTGGATCATGACAAATTATGGATAACATTGAGAAGAATGGGAATTCCCGAGCACTTGATT
>NW_006921795.1:5168949-5173467 GCF_000298275.1 Orycteropus afer afer | reverse complement strand
TGAAAGAGGGGGAGGCCTTCAACGAGATGGATTGACATGGTGGCTGTGATGATGGGCTCAAGTATAGCAGGGATTGTGGGGCTGGTGCGGGATCGGGCATTGTTTCGTTCTGCTGTGCATGGGGTCGCTATGAGTTGGAAATGACTTGACGGCACTTAACAACAACAACAACAATGGAACAGAGATAGATATATGGGCTGTGGCTCTTCTCTGAGCTTGCACCATTGGCTGATCTTTTTCACACTGTACACAAGAGGCAGACACCTGTATCCTTCTCTCTTGGAGGTGCCCACTCACTCCAGGATTCTTTCACCTCCATGGGCACACACCCCAGTGGATCAGCAGTTTGTGCCACAGCCACCTGGTCCCAGGGCTATTGGCTGACCATAACTGTGAAAGTCCCACCTCTGAGCAAATTGTTGGACCTGTGGGCTTGGGACCATGGTCATGGGGGACATCAAGCTTAATTGGCATAACATACTACACAGAAACATTGTTCTACATCCTACTTTGGTAGGTAGCAACTGGGGTCTTAAAAGCTTGCAAGCAGCCATCTAGAGGCAACCAATTGATTTCTCCTCATCCACAGCAAAGAAGAGTCAAGAACACCAAAGACGCATGGAAACAATTAGTCCAATGGTCTAGTGGGCCTCACGAAAACCTCAACCTATATGAACATAAGACCAAAAAAACTAGATGGTGCCTGGCTACCACTGTCAGCCACTTGAAAAGAGATCAGAGCAGGAGATTCCAGATAGTGTGGGACAGCAATATGGAACAAAACTCAAAATCATAAAAAAAAAAAAAAAAAACTAGGCTTACTTGTTTCCTTAAAAATATCGTAGACACTCATAAAGTCTGGTGAAACCCCTGAAACTATGGCCCCTACTTACCCTTCAGGCCTAGAATTGAACTTGCTCCTGTGGCTTCCAGCCAAATGATAGGCACATAGGGTAAACACTTATGCCAGGTAGATACACTCCTTAAAACAATCAATCACAGAGATCAGAAAGGCTGTATTTGCACAGGGAAATAGCTCAGAGGGCAGGAATGCATACATATGAAAGAAGGACATAGGGAAGAGATAAATAAAGGGAGAAATTGGAGAGAGAGCTGTTACATTGTGGGGACTGCAGTCAATGTCATGGAACAAAATGTGTATGAACTGCTGTATGGAAAATGAGTTTCCTCTGTAAACTTTCACCCAAATCAAATCACAATAAAAATTGAGAGAAAAAAAAAAAAGTCCCACCTCCTCAGCTTCCTTACTTTCCCCAGTTTTCCTTTTTTATCTGTTCCTTTCATCTCTTCCTCTTGCTCTTCTTCTTCTTTCATTTTTGCCAATCTTTCTTCTCATACACCTCCCCTTTTCTTTTTCTTCTTTCTTTTTCCTACCCCCATCCAATGAGAGGAGTATATTCTTAACTCTTCCCTAGACAGCCATATATACTGCAACAACAACCTCATCCACTGGACAAGCACCACTACCACCACCTCCTGCACCACTGGGTCAACAACAGACAGTATACAAACACCTGCTTATCCCAACCACAGCTCCGCTTCACAGCAAACAAACCTGCACCCACAATCCCACCAATTATTCCACCAACATAGGAGACAGCTGGGGTGTGCCTCAGTGCTGCCAAACTAATAAGCTAAGAAGCACACCTGTCCCATCCATACAAACATATTAAATCAGAGCAAACCAAACAAAGAAAAGTGAAAAAAAATCAACAAAAACAATTTCAAAATATCTCAGAGACAACAGACAACTTCAATTCAAACAAACAAGTGACCAAAATAAATAATCAGGAACACTTTCTGAGGAAGAAGAGGTCAGAGTAGTATCTGATAAAGAATTCAAAAGCTAATGTATACATATGACCTTCCAAGACCTCCAAACCAAAAAAAAAAAAAAAAACCCTCACTGCCATCAACTCAGATCTGACTCATAGTGACCCCATCTTGGGTTTTTGAGGTGGTATCACTACAGAAGTAGTAAACCATAAACAAAAGCAAAGAACAGCCAGACAATACTTTAAAGAATTCAGGAAAACAATAAAAGCAAAATGACAAAATGAATACACAATTGGAAATCCAGAAGATTAACACTGAAATTATGAAGATAGATAACATGCCAGAGGAACAAAAAAGTAGAATTGAATTGGCCAAAGAACGCATTAGCCAGCTCAAAAACAAATCCCTTGACACCAACTTGTTTTAGTAAAAATCAAAGATAAAGAATCTTGAGAATCAGGAAAAACAAAATTTCCCTACAAAGGGTAACCAAAAAGACTTCTGATTTCTCTGAAGAAACCATGCAGGCAATAGGATGACATATATAAGACCTTGAAAGAAAAAATTGCCAAGCAAGAATTATACATCCAGCAAAACTGCCCCTCAAAATGAATGGTGAAATTCATACATTCCCAGACAAACAGAAATTAAGGGAATATAAAAATCAAACCAACCTTAAAAGACATGCTGAAGGGAGTCCCTCAGACAGAGAACCAATGACAGAAGACAGCAAATTAAGACAGGAGAAATCCACCCAGAAACTAACTCACAAAAATAATTCTTAAAACTACAGTAAGCTTACAAAATGGAGAATAGAGAACCAGAGGCATCAATCTGTAGATGACAAGAATTATTAAGCAAAAAGAATAAATGGTATAATTACAGAACTTCCAAATGGAGAGAAAGTTAGGAAGATATCAATATAGAACAGACTGTTCCAAACTTTAAAAACAAAACAAAACAAAACCCACTGCCATCTAGTCAATTCCAAAACATAGTGACCCCCATTGGGTTTCCGAGGTGGTAAATCTTTATGGAAGTAGATTGCTCCATCTTCCTTCCATGGAGTGGCTGGTGGGTTTGAACCACTACCTTCGGGTTAGCAGTTAGATGCCTCAGGCACTGTACTTCCAGAGCTCCTGTTCCAAACTGAGGAAGATAAAAATTTACTACAGGGTAACCACAAAGAAAGTTAATAAGCCTTCTACCCAAAATAAGGGAGCTCTGGTAGCATAGTGCCTAAGGCACTTGACTGCTAACCAGAAAGCTGCCAGTTCAAACTCACCAGCCACTCCTTGGAAGGAAGGTCAGGCAATCTACTTCCATAGTGATACCACCTTGGAAACCCAAGGAGGGATCACTATGAGTCAAGTCCAACTCAATGGCACATAACAGCAACAACAACCCAAAATAAGAAAGAAGAAAATCCTAAGGACTTAGTAAACATAAAATCAACAACAATGAAGAAAAAGAAAAGAAACCTGATCAAAAAAATGAACTCAGCACAGAAAAATATTCAAAACAAAGAAACCAACACCATTTAAAAAAAAAAAGAATGAGAGCAGTAAATTCATACCTATCTGTGATTACACTGAATGTGAATGGATTAATGCTCCAGTCAAGAGAAAGGGATTGGCAGAATAAACAAGAAAATAAGACCCACCAATATGCTGCCTACAAGAGACTCACACACAAAAATAAAAATTAATTAAAAATCAAGGATGGAAAAAAATATTGCTAATGGCAAGCAAAAAGAGCAGGAATGGCAACATTAATTTCTGATTAAAATAGATTTTGAGACAAAAACCAGCATAAGGGACAAGGAAGGACATCATATGATGATAAAGGGGTCAGATGACCAAAAGGACATAACCATAATATCTATGCATCCAATGAAGGAGCTCCAAAATACATAAAGCAAATATTAACTTAAATGAAAGGAGAAATAATTCTACAATAGTAGTAGGAGATTTTAATACATCACTTTTGATGAAGTATGGAACAATTAGAAAAAAACAAAGGTACAGAGGATCTCCATAATAATCAATCAACTAGACCTCATAGACGTATACAGAAGACTCCACCCAACAAAAACATAATACACTTTCTTTTCCAATATACATAGATCATTCTCCTGAATAGACCATATGTTAGGCCACAAAACAAGCCTCAATAAATTTAAATACATAAGCATACTACAAAGCATATTCTCAGATCATAACACTATAAAATTAGAAATCAAAAATAAAAAGACCAAGGGAAGTCAAATACATGGAATGTGAATACCACACTGCTCAAGAAATAAGGTGTGAAATAAGAAAAAGAAAAATCATAGAAACAAACAGGAATGAGACCACAACACACCAAAACCTTTAGGACACAATGAAATCAGTACAAAGAGGTCAATTAATAGCAATAAATGTGCAGATCAAAAAGAAGAAAGAACCAAATCAGCACCTTAACTGAACAACTACAACAAATAGAAAAAGAGCCACAAAAGAAGCTTACAGCATCCAGAAGAAAGGAAGTAAAGATGAGAGCAGAAATAAATAAAGCAGAAAACAGATTGAAAAATAGAGAAAATCAATAAGACTAGAAGATGGTTCTTCAGAAAGATGAACAAAATTGACAAACCCTATCTAAATTAATACAGACTGAGTTAGAAAATTTGAACAGACCTATCACAAAAGAGCGAGCTCTGGTAGTGTAGTGCCTAAGGCA
>NW_006921795.1:5160835-5168849 GCF_000298275.1 Orycteropus afer afer | reverse complement strand
ACCCACCAGCCACTCCTCAGAAGGAAGGTTGGGCAATCTACTTCCGTAGTGATACTGCCTTGGAAACCCAAGGAGGGGTCGCTATGAGTCGGTCCGACTTCATGGCACACAACAATAACAACAACATCACAAAAGAAGAAATTGAACAAGTCGTGAAAAACAAATCACCACTCAAAAAAAGTCCTGGCCCAGATGGCTTCACCAGAGAATTCTATCAGAAGTTCAGAGAAAAGCTGATGCCTAGGCAAACTATCTTAGAACACAGTCACCCTTTGGGCCTAGAATCAGACTCACTCTCATTGCTTAACTCTCAGCCAAACAATAGACAAGGCCATGAACTGGACAATTCCACCAGAGTGATCCACTCCTTAGAACAATCACCCATGGGAGATTAGAAGGGCAGTATTTGCACAGGGAGAAGGCTAGGGAGGCAGGAATCCATAGGTAAGAAGGAAACAAAGAATAACCACAGAGAGGAAGTGGGAAGACAGCTGTTACGTGGTTGAATTACAATCAACATCATGAAACAAAATGTGTATGAATTGTGGAATGGAAAATGATTCTGTTCTGTAAAATTTCACCAAACTCACAATAGAAAGGTTTTTTTTTAAAAAAAAAAATAGAAGAATATATACAGTCAATAAACACATGAAAGGATGCTCAACATCATTAACCATTGTTTTTGTGATTATGTGCCGTTGAGTCGGACCCAACTTGTAGTGACCCCTCCTTGGTTTTCCGAGGTGGTATCACTACAGAAGTAGATTGCCCAACCTTCTTTCCAAAGAATGGCTGGTGGGTTTGAACCTCCAGCCTTCTGGTTAGCAGTCAAGTGCCTTAGGCACTATGCCACCAGAGCTCTCTCATTAAATCATTAACCATTAGGGAAATGAAAATCAAAACCACAAAAATGAGATACTGTTTACCACCACTGAGATGACATTACCAGAATAAGGGAAAACAAGTGTTGGTGAAGGCATGAAGAAATTGGAACCTCATTCATTGTTGGTGGGAAACATGAAAAACAGCTTTGCAGTTTCTCAAAAAAAAAAAAAATTAATTAAATAGACATATCATATGACCCTGCTATTTCACTCGTAGGTCCAAAAAACAAACTCACTGCTGTCGTGTAGTTTTCGACTCATAGCAGCCCCTTCTTGGGTTTCCGAGGCAGTATCATTACAGAAGTTGATTGCCCGATCTTCCTTCCAAGGAGTGCCTGGTGGTTTTGCACCATCGGCCTTCTGGTTAGCAGTCAGATGTCTTAGGCACTATGCCACCAGAGCTCTCACATTCCTAGGTATATATCCAAAATAAGTGAAAATAGAAACACAAACAGATACTTGTACACCAGTGTTCATTGCAGCACTATTTGTAATAGCCAAAAGTGGAAACAACACAATGTCTGTCAACAAGTGAATGGAGAAACAAAATTGTTATATCCATACAATGGAATGTTATTCTGCCACAAAGAAAAATTAAGTTCTGATGCTACATGGATAGACCTTAAATAGCATGACAAATGGAGAAAAGATTTTTGTTGTCAAGGATTTCATTTTACTTAGATCCACAATCAACACCCATGGAAGCAGCAGTTAATAAATCAAATGACAAATTGCTTTGGGCAAATCCAGTGCAAAAGACCTCTTAAGTGTTAAAGAGCAAAGATGTCACTTTGAATACTAAGATGCACTTGACTCCAAGCCATGGTATTTTCAATAACTTCATATGCATGTGAGAGCTGGACAATGAATAAGACCACAGAAATATTGATGCATTTGAGTTGTCTTGGCAAAGAATATTGAATGTAACACAGACTGCTAGAAGAATGAGCAACTCTGTGTTGGAGGAAGTAAGTTGGAATGCTCCTTAGGAAGCAAAAATGACCAGACACAGTCTCTCATACTTTGGGCATCATGCTATGTAAAGTAGGTCAGTGAAAAAGAGGAAGACCCTCAACAAGATGGTTTGACACAGTGGCTGCAACAATAGTCTCAAGCACAGCAATAATTGTGAGTATGGCAGAAGACCAGACAATGTTTGTTCTGTTGTACATAGGGTTGCAATAAGTCAGAACCAACTCAATGCCAATTAACAACAATAACAGCTTATATGGAATATCTAGAATAGGCACATGCAAAAAGACCAAAGTTGGTGGTTACCAGTCACAGATTGGAGGAGAAGGAGGAGTTACTGCTTAAAGGGCACTTGGTTTCTGTTAAGGGTGATGAAAAATTTGGAAATGAATAATTGTGATGATTGCACAACATGAGAACATAATTAATGTCACTGAATTGTACATGTAAAAATGGTTGAAATGGCAAATGTTTTGTTTTATATATATATATATATATATATTTTATATATATATAAATATATATATACATGTTGTTGTTGTTATGTGCCGTCGAGTGGGCCCCAACTCATAGCGACCCCTCCTTGGGTTTCCGAGGCAGTATCACTACAGAAGTAGGATTGCCCATCCTTCCTTCAGAGGAGTGGCTATATATATATATATATATATCCACCACTTGTCTGTTAGTTTGTCGTACTGTGGTGGCTTGTGTGTTGCTGTCAGGCTGGAGGCTATACCACTGTGCTCCAAATACCAGCAGGGTCAGGAAATCAGCTGTCTTATTGCTGCACCAGGCAAATCTGCTGCAAAAGACATCTTTAAAGTTCTGAAGACCAAAGATGTCTCTTTGAAGACTAAGGTGAGCCTAACCCAAACCATGGTGTTTTCAAAAGCCTCATATGCATGTGTAAGCTGGACAATGACTAAGGAAGACCAAAGAAGAGTTGACTCTTTTGAGTTGTGGTATTGGCAAAGAATACTAAAAATACCATGAACTGCCAGTAGAACTAACAAATCTGTCCTGGAAGAAGTGCAGCCAGAACACTCCTTGAAAGTGAGAATGGCCAGACTTCCTCTCATCTGCTTAGGTCATGTCATCAGAAGGGACCATTCCCTGGAGAAGGATGTCATGCTTGATACAGTGGAGGGTCAGCAAAAAGGGGAAGGCCCTCTACAAGATACGTTGGCACAGTGGCTGCAACAATGGTCTCAGGTAGAGCAAGGATTGTGAGGCTGGTTCAGGACCAGGCAGCGTTTCTTTCTGTTGTACATAGGGTAGTTATGAGTCAGAGCCAACTCGATAGCACCTAACAACAACAACAACAACATATATTTATCACCATCTTTAAAAAATGAAGAAATACATTCCCAAATAAACAAAAACTATGTTCATTTCTAGCAGACCAGACCTAAAAACAAATGACACAGGGATTAAAAATATATTTAACACAAAAGAAGGCAATATCCGAAAAACAGAGGAATAAAAAAATACAAGATGTATAGAAAACAACTAGGGAGGAAGGTTGGGCAATCTACTTCTGCAGTTATACTACCTTGGAAACCCAAGGAGGGGTTGCTATGAGTCGGGATTGACCAGAGGGCAGTGAGGGTTTTTTTAGTATAGAAAACAAACATTTAAAATGACAGATGTAAGTCCTACCTTTTCATTAATTAGATCGAATATAATATATTACTCTCCAATTAAAAGGCCAAGGCTGGCAGAATGGAATTTAAAAAAAAAAAAAAAAAAAGCCATGGTCTAATTACATGCTATTTAAAAGAGACACACTTTAGATTAAAAAACACAAATAGGTTGAAAGTAAAGGATGAAAAAAAAAGAGCTACAGTGGCTGTATTAGTATCAGACAAAATAGATATTAAGTAAAAAAAAAAAACAATGTTACCAAACACAAAGAGGAGTTATGTGATAAAAGGGCCAATTCATCAAGAAGATACAATAATTATAAACAGATATATGCCTAACAACAGATTCCTAAAATACATGAAGCAAAAATTGACAGGATAAAAGGGAGAAATAGATAATTCAGTAATCGTTGTTGAAGATTTTAGTACCACACCTTAAATAATGAATAAAACATTTCGGTCATCAAAGAAATAGTAAACTGAACAACAGTGTAAACAACGTAAAGTTGTTTCTTTACAAAGATCAACAAAATTGACATAGCTTGACTAAGAAAAAAAGAAGATTCAAATAAGTCAAATTAGAAATGAAAGTATATTACTACAACCTTACAGGATTAAAAGAATTATAAAAAGATTATTTACAATTATATGCCACCAAATTAGATAACCTAAATGAAATGGGGAAATAATTCTAAAAGGACTAACTACAGAGTATGACCAAAAAAAAAAAAAAAATCTGAACAGACCTAGAACAAGTAAAGGCATTGAGTTAGTAATAATAGTAATAAAAATTCCAACAATTTGTGATGGTTGGACAACATGATGAACATCATTAATGTCACTGAATTGTACATGTGAAGAAACTTGAAATGGCAAATGTTTTGTTACATGAATCTTTACCATAATTGTAACAAAAAGTATCAAAGAGAAAAAAAAAAAATCTTTCTCAAAGAAATGGCCAGGAAGCCCAAGAGCAGATAAATTCCCTGGTGAATTCTGCCAAATATTTAGAGAATTAAACATTGTTCCTGCACAAAGTCTTCTAAGATATAAAAGAGGAGGAAGAGTAGGAAACATTTCCCAACTCTTAGTGGTCAGTGTTACCCTGATTTCAAACCCAGACAGATAGCACAAGAAAACTACAGATCAATATTCTTATGAATATAGATGTAAAATTCCTTAACCAAATACTAGCAATCTGAGTCTAGCAACATATGAAAACTTATAATCAGGAATGCAAGATTGGTTTAGTATATGAAAATCAATCAATAAAATAAGAGAATTAAGGGAGAAAAAAACCCACATACTCCTCTCAGTACATGACAAAAATCCAACACGTTTTCGTGGTAAGAACTCAGCAAACAAGGAATGAAAGGGCGCTTTCTCAACCCAAAGAAGGATGTTTGTATTTGTTTCCTTGAGCTACTGTAACGAAGTACCACAGTTTGGGTACCTTAAACCACAGCAATTTATTCTTTCATAGTTTAGGAGGCTAGAAGTCTGAAAAGGTATTGGTTGAGATCCGTGCTCTCTCTGAAGGCTCAACGAGAGCAATCATTTCTTTAGAGGAGAATCCTTTCTTCTTTTATCTTGTGATGGTTGCCAGCAATCCTGGGCATTCCTTGGCTTGCAGTTGCAGCACTGCAATCTCTGCCTCCATTGTGTCATAATGTTCTCTTTGTGCCCATGTTTCTTCTCCTTTTCTTATAAAGACATTAGTCAGATTAAGACTCAGTTCAATATGACTTGGTCTTTTTTTTTTTTTCCTTCCTGCTTTAAAATACTTTATTGGAATCCATTTTATAAAAACAAAAAACAGGCACTTATATAAGACAAAGTAAATATAAGTGAAAGCTATCTACTTGTCACTAAGTGACCCAAAACTTCTAGGCAGTTTTTTCACAAGTTGTCAGCTACTCATACAAGCAATACAGGAAAAAACTGATGTCAAGTTCCTAGAATCTGTCCAACACCAGATATGGAGCATTCTTTGTGCAATATGACTTGGTCGTAACTTGATGACATCTACAAAAATTCTGTTTCCAAATAAGGTCACATTCACAGGTACTGGAGTTAGGACTTGAATGTATCTTTTTGGAGAGCATAATTCAACTCACAACAGCATCTATGAAAACCCATGGTTAATGCAATATTTAATTATAAAATCCTGAAAGGTTTTTTCCTTAGTATCTGGACTAAGACAGGGATATCAATTTGGACTACTTATGTTCAACATTGTACTGAATGTTCTAGAAAGGGCAGTTAAGCAAGAAATTGAAATAAAGGCATCCAAATTAGAAAGAGAATTAGTAAAACTCTATCCACAGATGACATGATCTTACCTATAGAAAATACTAAAGAATCCACACAAAAACTATCAGCATTAATAAACAAGTTCAGCAAACTTGCAGGCTGTATGATCAACACAAAACTCAGTTACATTTCTATACAGTAGCAATGAACACTCTAAGAAGGAAATCGGAACACTATAAATTCCATTTATAACAGGATCAAATAGAATATTTAGAAATAAATTTAGCAAAAACAAAACACTGAAAACTACAAAATATTGCCAAAAGAAATTAAGGAAGACCTAAATAAATGGAAAGGAGCTCTGGTGGTATAGTGGTTAAGACATTGGACATCTAGCTCAAAGGTTAGTGGTTCAAACCCATGAGCTGCTCTATGAAAGAAAAATGAAGCAGTCTGCTCTTGTAAAGATTTACAATCTTGGAAACCCAATAGGGCTCACTCTGAGTCAGAATAAAGTCAATGGCAGTGAGTTTGGTTTTAGTTTTAAATAAATGGAAAGACAACCTGTGTTCATGGCAGGGCTTCGAACCCATTCAAAACAATTCAGTCATGGAAAATGGAAACAAGGGTAGTATATGCGTTGCACAGCACCTAAGTCTCTTGACCCAAGTAGGAAACATGCAGTGATACCCTGTTCAAAGACAGCAGCTGACAATGTTGCTTTAAATGTGTATCACTGTCCACAGTCCTTCCAATAACCCAATCTTCTGCATCTATATGTGAAATAGAATTGAAAGTATATAAATAAACCTACATATGGACAACTGATTTTCAGCAAGGGTGCCAAGATGATTCAATGGGAAAAAATAGTCTTTTCAACAAATGGTGCTGGGGCAAGTGGATGACCACTTGCAAAAGATACATCACACCATATATGAAAATCAACTCAAAATGTATCAAAGACCTAAATATAAGTGCTAAAACTATAAAACTCTTAAAACATAGGTGCAAATATTTGTGACCTTGTATTAGACAATGACTTCTTTAGAAACAGCAACTAAAGCACAAGTCACCAAAGAAAAAACAAATAAATTGATCTTAATAAAAAATTTGAATCTTCTGTCCTTCAAAAAAAAAAACACTACCAATAAAGTAAAAATGCAACCCGCTGAATCCAATAAAATATGTGCAAATCTTCTATCTCCTGAGGGTATAGCATCCAGAATATATAAAGAACTTTTACAACTCAGTAATAAAAAGACAAAAAAGTTGAGTAAAAAGTGGACAAAGAATATGAGGAGACATTTCTCAAAGGAGGTATACAATAGCCAATAAGCATATTTAAAAAAATGATTAACATCATTAGTCATTAGGGAAATGCAGATCAAAACCACAGTAGAATGCCACTTTGCACCCACTATGATGTCTGTAACAAAATAAAACAAAGTAACAGGTTCTGGCAAGGATGTGAGAAATTGGAACTCTTCCACATTACTACGGGGCCTGTTAAATGGTGTCACTACTATGGAAAAAGTTAGAATTTCTCAAAAAGTTAAACAGACTTACCACATGAACCCAGCATTCCTCTCCTAAGTAAATACCCAAGAAAACTGAAAATATACATTCACATGAAACCTTGTACACAAATGCTTATAGTAACATTATTTATAATAGCCAGAAGGTAGACAGATCAACTGATCCGTCCACTAACTGATGAGCTGATGTTTTGGTTATTTTGTCCTGCTCTAACAGAAATACCACAGGTGGATGGCTTTAACAAAAAAGACTTTATTCTCTTTCAGTTTCAGAGGCTAGAAGTCCTAGTTCAAAGTGCCAAGCTCTAGGGGCTGGGTAAAAACTCCTTGACCTTGGACTTCAGCTCTGCCTCTTGCTCCTGGCCCACTGAAGCTGAAGGTTTTCTTCCTTCAGGCAGCTGCTGGCTGCTGAGGCTGACAAACCCAAGGTCGACAGGTGAAAAGGCACAGTTTCAATATTACCAGTCCTCACAGCAGGGCACTGATTCAAATCCATTAACAGTTCCAAGATCAGAAAACAACACATCAAGCCACTGAATGACAACTCAGCCACATGCAGGATTCAAGTGTGTCAAAAGCTGCAGAGATCTTTCTCAAAACTTCTCCTTATGAGTTCTGGCAAGATGGTGGACTAGGCAGAAAGACTGCACAGACCCTCTTCAACAAAGAAAAGGGAAACCAATTAACACAGACACAGAAGATAATCCTGGACCCCTGAGCCTTGAAG
>NW_006921795.1:5135924-5154545 GCF_000298275.1 Orycteropus afer afer | reverse complement strand
CTAAGGCACTTGACTGCTAACCAGAAGGCTGGCAGTTCAAACCCACCAGCCACTCCTTGGAAGGAAGGTTGGGTAATCTACTTCTGTAGTGATACTGCTTTGGAAACTCAAGGAGGGATTACTATGAGTCAGGTCTGACCCGATGGCACATAACAACAAAAACAACAGTACAATGAAGGAAAAACCATAGAGGGGAATAGGAAGTAGGAGGGAAAATATAAGAGATACTGAAGTTTCATCCCTGTATTACAACAACAAATTCACAAGAGAGAACACATGGAAAGAACAAAATTCATAAGGGGAGAACAGAAATAGAGAGGAAGAAATCATTAAGAGATAATAAAAGAAAACCTTCAAAATCTGAAGGTAGGAAGAAATTCTCAGACCAAAGGTGCTCATGAGAAGCTGACCAGCTACAATGCCAAAAAGTCACGTTCTGGTGAAACTTCAGGCCTCCAACAGTAAAGATAAAACTTTGTTGTGCAAAAAGAACCACATGTAATAAAAAATATACTGGGTTATTCTGTTCATATGAAGTTTAAAAACACATGTTACTATTCTGTGGTGAAAGAAGTCAGAATAGTGCTTCCCTGTGACTGGAAGAGGGAGATAATGGATTACTCTTTATGTTCAGTATCTATATATTGGGTGGTTATATGGCTCTATTAATTTGCCACAATTCTCCAGACTGTGAATCAAACTTTATACCCTTTATTGTAGGTATATTTTACTTCAATAAAAATTTGAGGAAAAATACAATTCTACCATCAAGAAATACCAGTCATTAAGGAAAACAACATCACTAATGAGAGTAACAGGAGGCTCTGGTAGCATAGTGCCTAAGGCACTTGACTGCTAACCAGAAGGCTGGTGGTTCAAACCCACCAGCCACTCCTCGGAAGGAAGGTTGGGCAACCTACTTCCGTAGTGATACTGACTCAGCAACCCAAGGAGGGGTCACTATGAGTCAGGTCCAACTCGACGGCACATAACAACAACAACGAGAGTAACAATCATGAACAAATAGAATCTTTAGATTCTTTGTTAGAAGGGTTTTTTTTTTTTTTTTTTTAATGTACTGTACCTTCATAATGGAAATGAAGAACAGTATATGCTTTTTCATTTTATAAACTAGTGAGCAATTCTGGGTTGGCCACAAAGAGAGAACTTACACCTGTTAGGTCACCAGGAACAGGAATGCCATGTTTATGGAACTACATTTCCTCACCTGGTTAGTTGGGTTTTAGAAGACCTTTTAAAGTAACATAATATTCAAGAGATTCAGACAAAAAAATGTTGAAGGACAAAACCATGAAGGACAAGATAATTTTGGCTTTTGGCAAATCACCTATTCTGTCCTTCAGATGGGGCCCAGGGTAGCACCACAATGGCAACCAAAAACAATAGCATAGAGCCTCAATTTGGAGAGTGTCTATCCAGTGCTACTATAACAGAAATACCAGAAATGGTTGACTTTAACAAACTAATTTATTTTCTCATAGTTTAGGAGGCTAGAAGTCCAAATTCAGGTGTCTGGTCTAGGGGAAAGCTTTCTTTCTCAAAACAGATTGACTCAAGGTACACCCTGCACTGATCTTGCCTCATTAACACAACAAAGACAGTACAATCCCAAATGGAATTATAACATTCCCAAATGGCATAGAAGTTAGTATTTACAACACATATTTTGGGGAGACACAATTCAGCCTATAATATTGCATGCTTTGATCCCCTGAAGTTCATGTCCCTGCTACATATAAAACACATTCACCCCATCACATCCTCCCAGAAGTCTTAAATCAACTCCAAGTCCAAAATCTTATCTTCTGAATCAAACCAAAAAAAAAGCAAACTCACTGCCATCAAGTCGAACCTGACTCATAGCAACCCCTCCTTGGGTTCCCGAGGAGGTATCACTATGGAAGTAGATTGCCCAAACTTCCTTCCAAGGAGTGGCTGGTGGGTTTGAACCTCCAGCCTTCTGGTTAGCAGTCAAATGCCATAGGCACTATGCTACCAGAGCTCCTAAATCAAATATGGGTGAGACTTCAGGTGAAATTCCTCTTCATCTGTGAACCTGTGAAATCTAGAATACATATTATCTGCTTACGAAATCCAGTAGTGGAACAAGCCTAGGATATAAATTTCCATTACAAATGGGAGGAATCGGAGGGGAAGAAGGGATAAGGAGCACCAAGCAAGTCCAAAGCCCAGCAGAACAATTTTCATTGGCTCTCAAGGCTTGAAAATATCCTTTGTTCTCTGACACCATCTGGGAATGGCCCTGCCCTCCAGACTTGGTGTGTTGGCCATGCCCTCTGGATTCTGGGTTTTGGCACCAGTTTCCTGGCTCACTGGGATGGAAACTTTGCTCCCTTGGTTTTTGGCATCCTCATTCTTCTGGTCCATCTGAGTGGTGATCCCACTCCCTTGGCCCAGACAAGCCCCATTCTTCTGCTCCTTGGGCATGGCAGCCCCACCCCCCTTTGTTTTGGGCAGACGTCCCCATTCTCTTGGGGATGGAATGACACCCCTACACTTGAACTGAGTTACTGAAAAGTTCCAAGAGACAGACAATTTTCTTTCCTTTGTCCTGTCTATTGCCCCTTCAATCTAAGCTGATGGGTTTTTTTTGCTGTGATAATTGGTTAGATCCATCAGTCACAGGCTTAATCTTTTTAACAAAAGATTATGTAGCAACATCCTTGATGAAAATTCTAGGAAATGCATGTATCCTTAGTGTGTACAACAGAATTTTCCAAATCTTTAAGTTTTGTTTTCATTTTGCACAGTCATTTTAAGTCGATCCTTTCTGCTCACATTTTATTATATAGTCAGCAAGAAGAAACCATGTGAGCTCTTTAAGATCTTGCTTAGAAATCTCATCAGCCAGATATCCAACTTCATCACTTACAATTCTACCTTCTACCAAACATTTGAACATACTTCAAACAAGTTCTTTGCCACTGCACAAAAAGTGTTGCCCTTCCTTCATTGTCCAATCACATGTTCATCATTTTCTTTTAAAAGCTCACCAGAAGCACACTGTTTAGCAACATTTTCTTGATAGTACCATATGTATTCTCTAAAATGACAGAGACTTTCTCTATAGTTTTTTTTTTTTTTTTTCACTTCCTTCTGAGGCCTCACTAGAATAGCCTTTGATGTTCATAATTCTCATTACAATCTCTTCCAGGCAATCTAAGCTTTTACTATTAGGCACCTTAAAACTCTTCTAGCCTTTACCCATTACAAAATTCAAAAACCAGTCCTAATTTTTAGGTTAGAGCAGGACCCCACTCCCGGTAATTCTGTCTTAGTTATCTACTCACTGCTGTCATACCACAATTGGCTGCCTTTAAAAAACAGAAATATTAAATGTGTTTTAGGAGCTTAGGAGGCTAGAAGTTTGAATTCAGGATGCTGGTTCAAGGGGAAGGCTTCTTTTCTCTCTTGGCTCTGAAGGAAGGTCCTTGTCTCTTTGAGCTTCTGCTCCCAGGCAATACTCATGTGGCTTGGTGTCTCACTTCCCCGATCTCTGCTCTGCTTGTTTAATCTCTTTTATATCTCACTAATCCTGCCTCAGCAACATAACAAAGACAACCCATTCCAAAATGAAATTATACCCATGGGTGTAGAGGTTAAGATTTACAACACATGTTTTGAGGAACACAATTCAATCCATAACAGAAGGGCAAAAGGAGAGTTGAAGAATGACAAAGGTCGATGTCCTCCTACTTTCCTTAGCTAACAGTCATTTCTATAATTCACAGTTAAAAGATAGTCCTTTATCTCAGCCAACAACTCTCCTTCAGGCGGATCCAACACATAGCAAACCCTCCTTGGATTTCTGAGGCTGTATCACTATGGAAGTAGATTGCCCAACCTTCCTTCTGAGTTTTTTGTTGTTTGTTTTGCAGTTAAAAGACTATCCTTCATCTCACCCAACAACTCTCCTTCTAACAATTGTTGCTAGATTTCATAGTGTACATACTTGTGTGCACTTCATTTTGCTCTTTAAATGATACATTACATCCTTGTGTACCAGAGGCATGTCTTATTACATTCTTATTCGATGTAGCTATAATTTCCCAGCATCCTCACACTTCATTTAGTGCCTCAGAGAATTCAGTGAAATTACCTAGCAGAGTGAGGCTTCTGCTAGGAGCAAGGGTATCATTCTGGCATTCACCTCCTTGCAGGTAGGGGTGGCAGAAGGGAAAAACTGGGGATTATTGGCCTCTAGACCTGTTCATCAGATGCTATTAACTGTCACAAAACCCCCAATGGCAATTGTGAAGGGAGAAGCAGGTGTCAAGTGAAGCAAGGAAACCAGTCCTAAAGAATCCCTTTGCCCATAGCCAGCTACCCTGAGGGAGCAAGTAGTTGGAACTGTGGGCTCGGGACCATGGTCAAAGGGGACATCAAGCTCAATTGCCATAACATACTACAAAAATATTGTTCTACATCCTACTTTGGTGAGTAGCAACTGGGGTCTTAAAGCTTGCAAGCAGCCATCTAGATGCAACAATGGGTCTCTTCTCATCCAGAGCAAAGAAGAATGAAGAAAAGCAAAGACACATGGAAACAGTTAGTCCAAGGGACTAGTAGACCAGGTGATCCTCAGCCTGTATGACCATGAGACCAGAACAACTAGATGGTGCCTGATTACCACTGTCAACCACTCGGAAGGGGATTGTTGCAGGAGAGGAGATCCTGGATTGAGTGGGAGAACAATGTGGAACAAAACTCAAAAGCACACACACACACAATGAAAAAGACCATATTTGCTGGTCTGATAGAGTGTGATGAGACCCTGAGACTATGGCCCATAGTTACCCTTCAGGTCTGAAACTGAACTTACTCCTGTGGCTTCCAGCCAAACAATAGACAGGCATATGGGCTGAACATTTCCATCAGGTAGATGCATTCCTTGGAGCAATCAATCATGGGAGAACAGAAGGGCACAGGGAGACAGCTGCCAGGGGTAGGGGGAAGTGCATGGGAGGGAAGAGATAACTACAGGGAGGAAGTGGGAAGAGAGCTGTTTCATTGTAGGGAATTGCGGTCAGTGTATAAAACAAAATATGTATGAACTGCTGTGTGAAAAATGAATTTTCTCTGTAAACTTACACCCAAATCATAATAAAAAAAAGTTTTAAAAAATCCCTTTTGCTACTACATGTAACATTCATAGAGATCATTCCATATAGATAGCCTCAAAATGAAAAATTGTGTGGAATATTGGATCATCATCATCAGTTCAAGAGTGGTAATGATAAGAAATAGCTGTTTCTTTAATCAGGAATGAAAAGAGAAAAAGATGAATGGAAAAAAATATTGAGCTCTAAAGGAGAAGATCCATTGAGTGTGGTCACCTTACCCCTTCAATGAAACCTGGAATTATCACTCATGGAGGAGATGGGATGTGTATGCACCCTTTCCTTTGTACTTCTAACCACAGTGGACTATTTAATTAAAAAATCAAAATCTCACACCTGGCAGCAACCATCATTGATCAAAGAATAGTATTTGCAGACTTCTGGTAAGATGGAGGAATAGGCAGACAAGTGACACAGACCCTCTTCAACAAAGAAAAGAAAAACCAACCGAGGGGATACAGAAGATAATCCTGGAGACCTGAGCTTTGAAAGCAACTATACAGAAGTGGATTAGGCACCAACTAGTGGAAAAATCTGAATGAAACAATGAGTACAGAGACAGTGAGAGCTGCGGATTGTCAGCTACTCTGATGGGACCAACAGCCTGAATATTTCCAAGTGGTATTGAAAATTGACCTAAAGATCAGCCCTGGTCACCAAAGACTACAGGGATGACTGCACTGGTGGCCTATGACTAGAAAGAGAAACAGCAAGGAGGGAAACAGCCATTTTGATTGTTCACATGTTGCAGCCATTTTGAATATTTAAAGTGACTGAGGGCACAGCCATTTTGAATCTTCACAAGTGACAGCCATTTTGGATTTTAAAGTGATAGTATTCTCATTCAGATTCCAGGAACTTAAGAATAGGCTCTGCTTGCCAAGGTTGGCAGGGACATATGGGAGGCTCACAACAGGAAAAGAGACAGGTGGTGAGTATATAAGTGCTTTCAACTAGTGAATAGAGGAGCACAGTACCCTGCTTATGTAGATAACATGCAAAGAAAATGAAAATAGTGGGCAAGTCACTCCAACATACAATCACCAATTAAATATAAACACAAAAATGTCACAATGCCTCAGAGACAACAGAGCATCACAGTCTACACAAAGAAGCAAGATGAAGCAGGAGAAACAAGGGACCAGGATACAGACCTAAAACACATCCCTGAGGAAGATGCAGCATTGGAACTCCTTGATAAGGAATTCAAAATAATTATATTTTGGTATCTTCAACGATTGAGAGACAGATCAAGGAAAACACAGATAAGACCCTAGAACAACTTAGAAAGACAGTACAAGAATAAAATGACAAAATAAATGAAAAAATAGAAATGATACAAAATCTACACACAGAAATCCAGAAGATTAATACTAAATTTTCAGAAATAGATAACACATTGAATGGGCAAAGGAGCAGAATTCAGTCAATGGAAGACAGAATTAGGGAGGTTGAAGGCAAATACCTGAACACTTCTTTGGAAAGAGATAAATCAGAAAAAAAAGATCAAAGCAAAATGAAGAAAGCCTAAGGTTCATGTGGGATACTATCAAAAGTAATAATGTACATGTAATCGGAATTCCAGAACAGGAAAAGAAAAATAAAGCCACTGAGAAAATTGTCAAAGATTTGTTGGAAGAGAATTTCCCTGGTATGATGAAAGATGAGAATATATCCATTCAGGACACTCAATGAACCCCAAACAGGATAGACCCCCCAAAAAATCACCAACACATATCATCATCAAACTTACCAAAACCAAAGGCAAAGTAAGAATTGTGAGAGCAGCATGGGAAAAACGAAAAGTTACCTATAAGGGGCAACCAATAAGACTAAGCTCGGATTTCTCGACAGAAACCATACAGGCGAGAAGACAATGGGATGGTGTATATAAAACCCTGAAAGGGAAAAACCTCCACCCAAGAATTATGTACCCAGCAAAACTGTCCCTCAAATATGATGGTGAAGTTAGGACATTTCCAGATAAGTAGAAATTAAGGGAATTTGTTAAAACCAGACCAACTTTACAAGAGATGCTAAAGGGAGCCCTTTGGACAGAGAAACAATAGCCAACAACAACTGACCATTAACATACATGATGATATAACCCAGAAACCAACCCAACTATGGAAGTATCCAAAGTAAATAAGCCTACAAAATTGTAAACAGAGAACCAGAGACATCAATTGACTAATGAGGACAACTACAAACCAAAAAGAGGGAAAAAACTGTGTTGTTATAGAACTTCTAGATGGTAGGGAAGTCAAGACAACTACAAGATAGAGCAGACTGTTCTAAACCTGGTAAGAAAGCTATAAATCACAGGGTAATCTCAAAGAAAGATGATAAACCTTCACATCAAAAAAAGAGGACCAGCATAAATATTCGGCAAATACTAAAACAATAGCAATGAAGGAAGTGATAACACGATTCATAAACAAAACAAGCTCAGCATAGAAAATTATATGGAACAAAGAAATTAACACCACAAAAAAGCACACAACAAAAATGACAGCAACAAATTCATATTTGCCGATAATTACATATCTGGCAAAGGGCTTATCTCTAAGATTTATAGCAGAAGAGTAGATGACCAAACTATGGTACATACACAAAATGGAATGCCATGCAGCACTAAAGAATAATGTAGAGTCTGCAAAATACAACATAATATGGATGAACTTAGAGGGCATTATGCTGAGTGAAATAAGTCTATCACAGAAGGACAAATATAGTATTAGTTGTTGTTGTGGAGGGTCAAGGAAATGTTTATATATGGAGGGAAACTTCCTTTGTTGGTTGCCAGGGGTGGGAGGGGAGGGGAGAGAACACTGAAAAAAAAATGCATTGACCCATGTCACTTTAGTTTTGTGTATTTCACTGTACATAAATTATATTTCAATAAAATGTGTTAAAAGAAGAATAGTATTTGCTTCATGAAAATAGGGATACACTGAATAGCTTGCATCTTCAGAAAAAAAAAAAGACCACATATTGCCATTTTTTAAAATGAAAGACTACAATAAAATATTTTCTCTTGTGTGGTCAAAACTGCTCTTTGGGTTTCACATATTGCTAGACTTTCACAAAAATTTAGTGCCTACAAATTTAGACAATAATGGAAAAAACAAAATATTTCTATTTGTGAATATAGAAATTAATATACTCATTCCTCACTTATTGACATAATTAGGTGTCAAAGACTAGGTCATTGTGTAAATATCAGCATTATGTGACAATGGAGGATGATTGTTATTATATAACTGCCAACCCACTGAGAATCATGGCCCAGTCCCATTGACACATTAACTTTAATCATTACAGCCAGCATTACTCTCACTTTACACCTTGACATTCATTACTGCCAGATGTACACTATTAATGCACAAAAGTTGAATAGTAGATATTTTTACTACTGTCGTAAATGAGAAATGTCAAATAATGAGATAATCAATAGTGAAGAGTAGGTGTATTCAAAAATGACATGGAGCTTAGGCAGAGAGGAAAAAAATTCTTTAACAAACTCTCCCAACTGTCCTTTGGGTGCTAGTATATATATATATATATCCTTTTCTCTTTCCTTTTTATAGCATACCTTTATTTGTGAATTTACCTATTAAAATTGAGTTACATTCATTCCTATCTCCTTCTTCCTGTTATAGGATAAGTAAATATGTTGATAGCTTATGCTTCCTACTAAATTCAGATACACTGAATTTCAAAGAAAAATTTCTTGACTGTCTTAAAATAATTTTTTTCAATCTTAGGTCTTTGCTATATGTTCAGGGAATGAACATGTCCCATCTTATTCCAGAGTCTTATTCAATGGGATGAAAAATCACATAGTTATTCAGTGGTTTATTATATGCAGTATGTGTACACAGGTACAGCTGTGGGGAGACATTCATAACCATTTAGCTATTCCCCATTTTATTGGAAGTCTGACAAGTGCCAGGACTATGAGAGGACACTGGTTTTCTGTGGCAGCCCCTGATAAATGCCCTTCCCATAGTCTATATTTTTGCTTTTACCTTGACTTTCACCTTGGAAGATGTGGTAGTTAAGGTTATGTGTCAACTTGGCTGGGCCTGGTTTTGAGTGGCTGGGAAGCTGGATGTAGTTATTCCCCATGATGAGACTGGTAATCAGCTTCATGGTGGAATTTACCTGCCATGTTGCTTGATAATCTTGGGACTGTCCCATTTTCCTTGTTGACCTTGGGTTTGTCAGCCTCAGCGGCCAGCAGCTGCCTGACTTAAGAGAAGCCTCCAGCTT
This sequence comes from Orycteropus afer afer, assembly GCF_000298275.1. Taxonomy (NCBI): domain Eukaryota; kingdom Metazoa; phylum Chordata; class Mammalia; order Tubulidentata; family Orycteropodidae; genus Orycteropus; species Orycteropus afer. Next base: position 5,145,108 of record NW_006921795.1, on the reverse strand, counting down.
CAGTGGGCTGGGAGCAAGAGGCAGAGCTGATGCCCAAGGTTGAGGGGTCTTCACCCAGCCCCTAGAGCTGGCACTTTGAACTCAGACTTCTAGCCTCAAAAACTGTAAGAGAATAAATCCCTGTTTGTTAAAGCCATCCACATTGTGGTATTTTCTCTTAGAGCAGCACTAGAGAATGAAAAGGAGCTCTGGTAGTGTAGTGCCTAAGGTGCTTGCCTGCTAACCAGAAAGCTGGTGGTTCAAACCCACCAGCCACTCCTCGGAAGGAAGGTTGGGCAATCTACTTCCGTAGTGATACCGCCTCGGAAACCTAAGGAGGGGTCGCTATGAGTCAGGGCTGACTCGATGGCACATAACAACAACAACAACAGAGAATGAAAACAGAAGATATGTATTTGATTAGGTTAAAAGCTCAGTTTTTACTAATGAGAACAATGTTATTGGGTAATGCTTCCATAAAAGTATAGGTCTTCCTGATTAAGTAGGGAGAGTCAGCTGGCACAGTTTCCTGTTAATAACATGAGCATGGCATGTAGAGCTGGTCATTCTTCAGGAAAGTAAAAGGATAAAAGCCTTATACAATGACAGGCAAGGCAGAAAGACTGAAAGTGGCCGGAATCAGGACTGCTGTCTCCAGCTTCTTTAGTGAGAAAAAGAAACACCTCTTGGAATAAAACAGTTACTGGGATTTCTCTTGCAGACAAACATATACATACCTGACATACATGTTTTAAAATTAGAACATATGATTGTAGTTCAGTATTTTATAATCCTATACCACTAGCCACTCCTTGGAAGAAAGGTTGGGCAATCCTACTTCTGTAGTGATACTGCCTCGGAAACCCAAGGAGGGGTCGCTATGAGTTGGGGCCAACTCGACGGCAAATAACAACAACAACAACATACCACTATAGATAGTTTATTGAATATTAAACTGAAAAGCAAGTAAACCGACTATTTGCTCAAATAAATATTTAATTCCTGACTACATAAAATTGGGAAAGTCTATTCTTTGATTAGTTTCTGATTTTATGGACTAATTTTGAATTCATTGGTATATTCTATGAATGTTTGTAGTATTTGTAATTTTATTTTATTATGGTTTGGATGAAAGTTTACAGAGCAAAGTAGGTTTCCATTCAACAATTTATATACATTTCTTTTGGTAACATTGGTTACAATCCCCTCAATGTAGCAGCACTCTTCCCAGTTCCCCCATGGGTTCCCATTTACATTTTCATCCTTCTTTCCTGCCCCTTCCTGCTTTCTGAGCTGTTTTTGGGCAAATGATGCCCTTTTGGTCTCATAGGGTTGAGTGTAACATTTGTTATTTACTGTACAACAGTTTGTCTAAAGTAAAGCAAATATGTTACTGCTTTGTTATAAGTAACTTATTATAAAATGTTGTAATTATTACCAAATAAATGTAATTAAAATTTTCACGAGTCCTTAGAATCTGCCATTCTTTACCTTGTTTATCTATATTTTGGAAATATATGCCAAGGAATATATACTAGTAATCAGAAAATAAAAAAAAAAAATTATGAAAAATGCATGTTACTCCAATTACTATATGTTGTTGTTGCTGTTGTTATTTGCCATCGAGTCGGCCCCGACTCATAGCGACCCCTCCTTGGGTTTCTGAGGCAGTATCACTACGGAAGTAGGAATGCCCAACCTTCCTTCCGAGGAGTGGCTGGTGGGTTTGAACCGCCAGCCTTCTGGTTAGCAGTCAAGTGCCTTAGGTACTATGCTACCAGAGCTCCTAATCCTTTGCAGTGTGGGGTGAGGAGTACATAGTCCTAAAATGAGATGAACAGAATTAATTTAGAAAAAAATACTTTTGAATGCAGGAAGACACCAGCTAATATAAGTGAGAACTGATGACCCCAACTAAGGAACTTTTAACAAAGACATATAATCCAGAGAACAAAGAAATTGTAATACAGTCATTTGATTGATTAGTCTTTGGTTGAGGTAACAAGGATGGGTTAGGGGTGGAAAATAGGCTTTTATTGGATAATTGAGCATGGAGGCTTACAGTGATTGATTTTAGGAACTCATTACAGAGGCTTTGAATCACAGTCACATATCCTTTATGTGGGATCATAAAACACCCCTGGTGGATGTTTAAATTGCTTTAACCAGATGTCTCAGGAATGTGTAAAAACCTGTTTTGGTACCAGGACATCATTTCTCCAAAACAGCTTCTTAAACAAAAACTTTTTAAGTGGTCTGGGAAACTTTAGATAAGGCAAGCTCCAAGATCCTTTAAAATAATTCTATCATATCCTTGTCATAAATAAAGCTTTTTGGGGCCCACTTTATGTAAAAGACAGCTGTGTCAAGATTCCCTTTCTTAGAGTGTACTTCTTTTACATCCTGGCTTGATCATGGGGAGAAATTTCTTCTTAGTGTTTAGGGCTTCCAGCAATTAAACTGTCCAGATTACAGGTTCTTGTGAGAGGTTTGCATTGGCTGTAGCTAAGCAAATATAAAGTTGTAGGCAAGCAGACAAGTAAAACCTACTGCCATTGAGTTGATTCCAACTCATAGAGACCCAGTGGGACAGAGTAGAACTGCCCATAGGGTTTCCAAGACTGTAAAACTCTATGGAAGCAGAATGCCTTTCTTTCTCCCATGGAATGGCTAGTGGGTTCAAACTGTCAACCTATTGGTTAGCAGCCAAATGCATTAACCACCACACCATTTGTCAAAAAAAAAAAAAAAAAGCAAATATAAAGTTTTAGGCAAGCAGACAAGTAAAAGACCAGTTTAATTCAGCAAGAACTGAGTTTAATTCAATCATTTTAGTTTTGGTCAAAAAGGCTTATGAATTTTTCCTTTATAGATTAGTATGGGATCTGACTTGACGGCAGTCACACACACACACACGCACACATGGTAAACTTAGCACATACTTTCTTCCTTTTCCACTTCAAGTTATTCAAAATGAGAGAAAAGACAAGAGTTTTAAAAGAGTAAATTCCACTAGTAGAAATAGATACATACTCCTAGAAAATGAAAAGCTGGTTATACTCTGACAAAAGTAGAATAAACATCAGCATAAAACTAGCCAAAGGGGAAATTGCTGGAAAGGTAATATCATAAACAGAAATCAAATCCAGTGTGAAAGCACAAAGAACCTACCCTGTTCTGGTTACCTAGTGTTGCTCTGACAAGAATATACCACAAATGGGATGGCTTGAAGAAACAGGAGTTTATTCTCTTACAGATTGGAGGCTTTACATCTCAGTTCAAAGTGCCAGGCTCTTGGGGCTGGGTGAAAGCCCCTCAACCTTGAGCTTCAGCTCTGCCTCCTGCTTCCAGCCCACTGAAGCTGGAGGCTTTTCTTCACTGAGCTGCTGGCTGCTGAGGCTGACAAGGCCAAGGTTGAAACTAATAAGGCACAGTCCCCATATTACCAAACCACATGGCAGACCATTAATTCAAGTCCATTAAAAGTCCCAAGATTGGCAGAGCATGGCAGGCTGCTGAACAATGACTTGGCTACATGCAGGGTTCAAGTGTGCCATAAGCTAGAGACCGTTCCCCAAGGCTTCTCCTTATACAGGAAGCAGACTATATTCCTAAGGCATATCCCTAAGCTACTCAGCTACTCGCAGTGGATTCCAGCATGGAGTTGATTACCAGTCTTATCATGGGGAATACTACATCCAGCTGCCCAGCCACTCAACCAGGCCCAGCCAAACTGACACATGAACTTAACTACCACATACCCCAAGGCAACAGTCAGGGTAACTATTTTTTAAAACATTTTTTTTAACAGAGAGTTTGAGCAGACTCCATCCTTCTTTTTGCTTTAAGTTTTTAAGTTAAAACAAGTAGCAGCAGCTGTTGTTTTACGTAACAGGGAAAAAAAAGAAACTGTAAAACTTGTTCTAAATGTCACTTCCAATACAGCAGCCACTAGCCACATAGTTTAAATTTAAACTAATTAAGATAAAATAAAATTTCAACTCATTAGTCATGGTAGCCACATTACAAGTGCTCAATAGTTCCATGTCGTTCATCGCTACCATACTGGACAGCATGGATAACAGAATATTTCCATCATTGTACTGCTCTAAAAATATGTTCTACTCATGAGCTTTTCAGTATGGATGTAAAGGTCTCAGAGGCATAGAGATTAACCCCAGGGCACTCTGGGCCTCCTCAAAGCACAGGGACAGGATAATAGTAAGGAGGCCAGCTTTGTCCTGGAAGGAATCAGCAGATTTTTGTTTACCTGATGAATAGAATGGTGTACATGGAGAGGCGGTACTACCTGCCTGCTTGCTCCATATCCATGCTCCTTAAAGCCAAGCAAATGAACTGGTGCACCCAGTCCCCTTACCCTGGCTCAGCATCCTCACTGTATTCATTTCCTAGGGCTGCTGTATCAAAATACCACAAATTGGGTGGCTTATAACAATAGAAATGTATTGTCCCTAGTTCTGGAGGCTAGGAATCCAAATTTATGTCAGCAGCACCGTGTTCTCTCAATTTACTGAAAAGTGGGTCTTGACAGCAGGAAGGAGGGAAGAATCCAGAGGCACTTCTCTCTCCTTGGGTGTTACTCTCCCAGCCACCTTCTCCTTTGCTGGGGCACAACACAGCCATTTTTTGGGTCTGGTTGTGCCCTGGAAAAGTAGGAGACTGCCTGGTTCTTTGTACAATTCAAACCTAAAACGTCTGTGACTTTTGTCCTTTACTCCAAGGTCAAGCAACAGAGCAGGGGTGAGCAGGGATGGACCAACTGGGCCCATGCCTTTTATGGAGAGGAAAATTTCAAGTTATTGTGAATTTATTTGAGGGAAGAGAGCATTGGGAATAAGCTGAGAGTCCCTTTTCAATTTTGTAGTTGGCCAGGGAAAAGAAGAAACCTGAATCTGAGAAATTAAAAATAGTGAAGAGGAAAAAGCAAGCAGGGTAAGTTCTTGGGACTCTGCATAGAGGACAATTGGAGAACAATGAAAAATGATTCAGAGAAGTCAGTTTCATACTGAAGTGTATGTGATCCTGGTATCCAGATTATGTGAGACCCAGAATGCAGTGGCCTCTAGATATATTATTACATGAGACAGGTTTGGAACACTATATGCACAGGTGATGGGTTAAGTCGGCATCTGTGGGTGCTCTGTAAACCAGCCACAGTGAATACCATTTTAAGCAAAGATGTTTTAAGTTACAGATGGCTTACCAATATCCTTGTGCTGTTCTTAGCATCTTGACTGAGCAGTGTTAAGAGTAAAGAACCTCAGCGTGATGACCTAACTTCCCAGGCAGCTCCTCCTCTGTAACTGCCGCATAACATCAATTCCTTTTCCTCCATGTTTTCATTATAGCAAACCCCTAAATTGTGTTTTATTGACTATGCCAAGGCATTCAACTGTGTGGACCATAACAAATCATGGATAACACTGCAAATAATGGGAATTCCAGAACATTTAATTGTGTTCATGCAGAATCTGCACATAGACCAAGAGGCATCCATTCAAACAGAACAAGGTGATACTGCATGGTTTCGAATCAGGAAAGGTGGGTGTCAGGGTTGTATCCTTTCACCTACTTATTCAATCTGTAGGCTGAGGAAATAATCCAAGAAATTGCACTATATGAAGGAGAACAAGGGACCAGAATTGGAGGAAGACTCATTAACAGTCTGTCATATGCAGATGGCACACCCTTGCTTGCTGAAAGTGAAGAGGACTTAAGTATGAAGATCAAAGACTTAAGTATGGATTACACCTCAATAAAATACAGTGAAAACAAACAAAAATATGGTATTTTTTCTGTGTATCTGTAGCATCCTACTAGAAAATATCACCAAGAGAGATACTATCTAAAACAAAACAATGAAAATGAAGAAGAACATAAGGTTTACAGTAAGAAATATTAAAACTGGAAATGGTTAGTATGGTTTTTTGATGAGAAAGTGAATTCTTCCTGAAATACATCTCTAAAATCTATGATGTTTCCAATAAAATCCAAATAAGAATTTTAAGGGTTTTTATAAACAGATTCTAAAATTTTTGGAGAAGGGAAAACAAATTCTATGAATAGTAAACAATATTTTGAAACAAGACAAGAGGAGAGATTACCCTAAAAATATTTCCAGAACATTTAACAGAATTAGGCCAGGCTTTCAGATATAGGGGAATTTAGTAAGTGCTAACAGTGGCCTTTCCATCAGTGTAGAAAAGATGAACAATTGAAAAAACTGTATTAGCATAACTGGTAGTTGCCCAGTTGGGAAAAAGGAGATTTAGATTTCCCTACCATTTAGGAGATACATTGTAAATAAATAAAAAACTAAATAATGCAGGGAATAATTTATATATTAGGAGAAAATAAAGGAGAAACTGTTTTATTCCTGTAGTACCTAAGACCTTCTTCAGCAAGTCAAGGACCCCAGAAGTACTAAAAAAGAATGCTAATAGATAGGACAAAATAAGCCAACAAATAATTTAGTCAATGATAGACAATATACACAGTGGCTGCAACAATGGGTTCAAGCATAGCAACAATTGTCAGGATGGTGCAGGAACAGGCAGTGTTTCATTCTGTTGTACATTAGGTCACTATGAGTTGGAACCAACCCAATAGTACCTAACGACAACACACAAAACACACAAAGTAAAAGGCAAGTATGACAACATATCTGCAAATTTTATAACAAATGATTATTATCTAGAATATGTAAAGGAACCTGACAATAATGAAAAACAAATTATCCAATAGAAAAAATGGGCAAAAGGACATGAATAGGCAACTCAAAGGAGTACCCACTACCATTTAGCCTAAGAAAAGATGTTCTTCCCCATCCAAAATCAGGAACAGGCAACAATAATAATAATTTAATTAATAGCAATTATATGTGTTTGGATTACTAGATTGGGGACCAAAAACCAAACTCACTGCGATGGAGTCAGATCTGACTCATAGTGACCCCTCCTTGGGTTTCTTCTTCTTTTTTTTAAAATGCATTTTATTGAAATATAATTTATGTATAGTGAAATACATAAAACTAAAGTGACATGGGTCAATGCATTTTTTTCAGTGTTCCCCCCACACACTGATGGCAACCAACAAAGAATGTTTTCCACATATATAAAACTTTCCTTGACCCTCCACAACAATGAACTAATACTATATTTGTCCTTCTGTGATTGATTTATTTCACTCAACATAATGTCCTCCAAGTTTATCCATGTTATGCAGTGTTTTTCAGACTCTACATTATTCTTTAGTGCTGCGTAGCATTCCAGTATGTGTATGTACCATAGTTTGGTCATCCACTCTTCCACTGATGGGCAAGTAGGTTGTTTCCATCTTTTTGCTATTGTAAATAGTGCTGTGATGAACATGAGTGTGCATGTATCTGTTCCTATCCTGGCTCTCACCTCTCTAGGATATATACCTAGTAATGGGATTGCTGGGGCAAATAGTTTCTCCAATTCCAACTGTCTAAGGAATTGCCATATTGCTTTTCACAGTGGTTGTGTCACTTCACAGTCACACAAGCAGTGTATGAGAGTCCCACTCTCTCCACATCCCCACCAGCATTTGTTATTTTCTGTCTCATTGCACCTTGCCATCAGTGCTGGGGTGAGACAGTATATGTCATTGTTGTTTTTGATTTACATCTCTCTGATGGCCAATGATTGTGAGCATCTTTTCATGTATTAGGTGACCACCTGAATATCCTCCTTGGTGAAATGTCTATTCATGTCTTCTGCCCATTTTTCAATTGGATTGTTAATTCCTTTGGGGTTGAGGTGTTGGAGTTTTCCATCAATCTTAGAAGTAAGTTCCTTCCAGATATGTAATTATCAGCAAATATGAATTTGTTGCTGTCATTTTTGTCATGTGCCTTTTCATTGTGTCAATTTCTTTGTTCCATAGAATTTTCTATGCTGAGCTCGTTTTGTTTGTGAATCATGTTATCACTTCCTTCATTGCTATTGTTTTAGTATTTGCTGAACATTGATGCTGGTCCTCTTTTTTATTTTGATGTGAAGGTTTATCATTTTTCTTTGAGGTTACTCTGTGATTTATAGTTTTCTTCCCAAGTTTAGAACAGTCCGTTCTATCTTGTAGTTGTCTCGACTTGACTCCCTACCATCTAGAAGTTCTGTAATAACACAGATGTTTTTTCCCTCTTTTTGGTTTGCAGTTGTCCACATTTGTCAGTTGGTATCTCTGGTTCCCTGTTTACAATCTTGTAGACTTATTTACTTTGGATACTTCCATAGCTGGGTTGGTTTCTGGGTTATATCATCATGTGTGTTAATGGTCAGTTGTTGTTGGCTGTTGTTGATTCTCTGTCCAAAAGGCTCCCTTTAGCATCTCTTGTAAGGTTGGTCTGATTTTAACAAATTCCCTTAATGTCTGCCTCTCTGGAAATGTCCTAATTTCACCATCATATTTGAGGGACAATTTTGGTGGGTACATAAATGTCAGCCACATGGACCCAGGTAAGGGTGGTAGGAGAGGTTTCCAACAGGGAGACAAACTTGTCTGCTGGTTTGTCCTACCGTGGTGTCTAGTTGTGTGAGTTTTGAGGCTGAGCTACTGGTGTTTCAAACCCAGCGGGATGCACATGGTGCACAGGTATCAGCCCAGCTTACAAACTGAAACAGACTAGGAAGAAGGAGGAGGCTGTTCACTTCTCAAAGAATTGGCCAGAAAAAAACCTTATGAATAGCAAAGAAACACTGTTTGATACATTACTGTGCAACTTTATGAATACTCCAGTTAGGTTAGAAGGCTCTCAAAATAGGACTGGGAAAGAGCTGCATCATCTGAGTAAACCAGCTTTACTCATATGGGTAAGGTAAAGCTTTTGAGACCTCCATTTCCTGATGTGGCACAACTCAAATTGAAGAGAAACAGCTGCAGACATCCATTAATCATCGGAACATGGAATGTACAAAGTATGAAGCTAGGAAAATTGGAAGTTGTCGAAAATGAAATGGAACACATAAAGATTGATATCCTCGGCATTAGTGAGCTGAAATGGACTGGTTTTTGCCGCTTTGAATCAGACAACCATGTGATCTACTATGCTGGGAATGACAGTTTGAAGAGGAATGGCATGGCATTCATCATCACAAAGGATGTTTCAAGATCTATCCTGAAGTACAATGCTGTCCATGATAGGATAATATCCATATGTCTA
>NW_006921795.1:5134696-5135282 GCF_000298275.1 Orycteropus afer afer | reverse complement strand
CATGAAGAAAGCAAGAGATCATTAAAAAGACGAGAAAAGAAGAGAAGACCAAAAATGGATGACAGAAGAGACTCTGAAACTTGCCCTTGAGTGGAGAGAAGCTAAAGCCAATGGAAGAAATGACAAGATAAAGGAGCTGAATAGATGTCAAAGAGCAGCTCCAGCAGACAAAACCAATTACTATAATGAAATGTGCAGACTTGGAGTTTGAAAACCAAAATGGAAGAACACACTCAGCATTTCTCAAGCTGAAAGAATTGAAGAAAAAATTTAAGCCTCACGTTGCAATATTGAGAGATTCTATTGCAAAATATTGAATGACGCAGGAAACATCAAGAGAAGATGGCAGGAATACACAGAATCACTGTACCAAAAGGAACTCATTGATCTACATCCATTTCAGGTAGTGGCATATGATCTAGAACCAATGGTACTGAAGGAGGAAGTCAAAGCTGCAATGAAAGAATTGGCAAAGAACTAGGCTCCCGGAATTGATGGAATACCCACTGAGATATTTCAACAAACGGATGCCCCACTGGAGGCACTCACTTGGTTATGCCAAGAGATTTGGAAGACAGCTACCTGG
>NW_006921795.1:5110616-5126346 GCF_000298275.1 Orycteropus afer afer | reverse complement strand
TCGTTCTGCTGTGCATGGGGTCGCTATGAGTCGGAAACGACTCGACGGCACTTAACAACAACAACAACAACAACAACAACAACAAATGGCACAGAGTAAGAATGTTGATTGTTGTTCTTGTTAGGTACCAATGAGTCTATTTTGACTCATGGCGACTCAATGTGACAAGCAGAACTGCACCACATGGTTTTCTAGGCTGTGTCTGCTAACTGAAAGGTCCAAGGTTCGAACCTACCAGCCACGTGAGGGGGAAAAAAGTGGAGTCTGCTTCCATAAAGATTTTCAGCCTTAGAAACCCTGTGGAAGCATTTCTACTCTTTTTCCTAGAGTCACTATGACTCAAAATTGGGTCAACGGCAAAAAGAATCTTTACAGGAACAAACCATGAAGTCTTTCTCCGGAGGACCAGCTGGAGAAGTTTGAACTGCCAAACTTTCATTTAACAACCGAGCATTAGTCCACCAGGGCTCCTTGGAAGGTTGATTAGCTGTGCTAAATCTCTTAAAACATTGAGGATATGTCCAAACTTTGTAATATTTAAAAACACTTTAAAATAACTAATTTATAAATAATGGAAAGATCCCTGAGATGTGTAAATGAATCAAATCCATTACAGAATAATACATATCAATTTAATAAGAAAACTAGTCGGGTTTGACTCAACGGCACATAACAACAACAACAACAACATACTTTATCCAGACCTAAATTATAAAGAGAACTTTCCAAAGGCTACACAAACACTGTTAACTGTGGTTACTGCTGGGAATTATGGAAGCCCCAGGAAAGGGATTTCCCTTTTTCACATGATTCAAAATAGGTTTTTATTTCTTTTCCATTTTTGCCATAAATATTTAATTTCAGTTTTGTACATAAAAATTTAAAAACAACTAGTATTATGTATATAATTAAAACATTCTATCAAAATAAGTTATTTTCTAGAATGGCTATGATTTAAAAAATAGAAAATAACAAGTGTTAGTGAGGTTGTTGAAAAATTGGAACATTCAACCACTGCTGGTAGGACTGCAAAATGGTACAGTTGCTATGGAAGACAATGTGGCCATTCCGCAAAAGTTAAACACAGAATTACCAGATGACTCAGCAATCTCTATCCTAGGTATACACCCAAAAAGTTGAAAGCAGAAAAGCAAACAAAAACCCGTACACCAATGTTCATTGCAGCACTATTCACAATTGCCAAAAGGAGTAGACAAATGTTTACTCAGCAGATTATTCATCAGCAGATGAATGGATAAACAAAATGTGGTATATGCACATGATAGAATATTATTCAGCCATAAAGAGAAATTAAAATCCTTATACATGCCACAGTATGGGTGAACCTGAAAACATGCTGAGTGAAATACATTGGTCACTAAAGGATAAATACAGTATAATCTCACATATGAAACAGGCAAATATATAGAAACCAAACTTATTAGTGGTGACCCGTGGTGGGAAGGAGAAGAAACTAGACAGTCATTACTTAGGGAGTACTAAGTTTCTGTTAATGGTGGTGGAGTGATTTAGAGATAATGGTTATACAACATGATGAATGTAATCAATGTAATTGTAAAAATTGTTGTCCATGTAAAAATTGTTGGATTGGCAAATGTTTTGTTATATATAATTTTATCACAATTTAAAAAATGTATTTTAAAAGTAGTGAATTTATATGCTTATTAATAGAAATAAAGCAGGTAAAACTTATGTAATGTTGTTGTTATGGGCTGTTGAGTCGGCCCTGACTCATGGCGACCTCTCCTTGGATTTCCGAGGTGGTATCACTACAGAAGCAGGATTGCCCAACGTTCCTTCTGAGGAGTGGCTGGTGGGTTTGAACCACCAGCCTTCTGGTTAGCAGTCAAGTGCCTTAGGCACTATGCTACCAGAGCTCCTAATTTATGTAATGTAAGTAAATAAAATATTTTCATATGTTATTAATAGAATAGGGACAAAGTGAAAAGGAAATTTCAATCAGTTAATTTAGGTAAATAATGTCATGCATTAACATCTTTTCCCAAGAAAGCTCACAAAAAGGTACGGGAAGGCAGGCTTCATGGGTGGAGGGGGAGCATATCTGGGAGGTGGGGAGTATGGGAAAATGTGGAGGAGACTTGGCATCAGGCAAGGGGTTGTGGAAAATGGATAGGAAAAGCAAATGAGGGGAAGAAGTTGAAAAAGAGAATGAGGGAAGGAAAAGGAGAGGGAAGAGGTGAGAGAAAGAACTGTTTTTCACTGGCAATTCAATTAAGAAACTGATAGGTTTCAGAAGCATTCCCAAGGAATATTAAAATATTTTGCCTTTGCATTAGCCAGAGCAGATGCTGATATACTTAGGGAATTAAACATATTTATTCAGATGCTGGGGAGCTCTGGTAGCATAGTGGCTAAGGCACTTGATTGCTAACCAGAAGGCTGACAGTTCAAACCCACCAGCCACTCCTCGGAAGGACGATGGGGCAATCTACTGCCGTAGTGATACTGCCTTGGAAACCCAAGGAGGGGTCGCTATGAGTCGGGTCTGACTTGACAGCACATAACAACAACAACAACAACAACATTCAGATGCTGAGTATGGATATCAGGCTAAATATATATCCAGGTTGAATTCTCAGTACTCAGTTCACCACAGTTGTGGATCTTCTTCTACAGCAAGGGCAGCAGAAGGAAGGAACAGCCCCAGGCCACTCCTCTCTTTGATCTGAATGCTGCTCTTCTGACTGTGTCTCTGCTCCCTCAGGCTTCCTCTTCTTTTTGTGGGACAAAACCCCCTGGAGTTTAGAGCACCTGTGTGCACATCAAGAAGGTGAACACACTTTGTTTTCTGTTCACTGAGAGATCCAAGGTTTGTGTGGCCCTTTGGCCCTTCTTTGGGTCTAAGTGAAAGAGGAGACAGCACACAAAAAAATGGGTGTTTTACCTCACCTGATGCTCCTACAAGGCCACATACCCTGAGAAAGCCACAAAGGAGCTATGTTTGAAGTTACTTAAAAAACTTGACTGTGGATCAGAATCCATGAAGACTTCTTCATGTTTTAATTGGCCAGGGTGAGAGTGCAAGGAACTCTCTTTACATTTTATTTGGTCAGGGAAAAGCAGAAACCTGGCTTAGAGGTGGTCAGAGACAAAGTGGCAAGGAAGGAAGTGATGTGAACTCTTGAGATCTTCCCTTTGAAAAGATGTTTTAGGGGCAACTGGATGAAATGACCCTGTGAATTTTTCCAACAAGAGACCTTTCTCAGAATGGGCATGCTGGCCACAGCCCTGAGCTGAGACCTGCCACAGGCTCAAGGGAGGCACTTTTCCTAGATTGTACATATGGCAAAGCCACCCCCATAAAGATGTAGGCTTCAGGCTGCACATCTATGCGCCTAGGACTCAGCAGCATAGGACTCGGAATGCAATGACCACCACCCAGGTATACCTCCACACGTGGTAGGGAATTCTAGGACCATGTAGCCACTCACCACATGCAGCAATTGAATACTTAAAATATGTTGTTGTTGTTGTTGTTATGTGCCGTCAAGTTGGCCCCGACTCATAGCGACCCCTCCTTGGGTTTCCGAGGCAGTATCATTACGGAAGTAGGATTGCCCAATCTTCCATATAGTGAGTCTAAATGAAGATGTGCTCTTAAAGTGTAAAATACACACCAGATTTCAAAGAATTAATATTAAAAAAGTATAAAATATCTGAACTATCACATTACTAACTTTTCTATTGAAGGAAACAATCAATGAGACAGGTTGGGACAATAGTTGCAACAATGGACTCAAACATACCAACGATCATGAAGATGGGGCAGGACCAGGTAACATTTTGTTTTGTTGTATATGGATCACCATGAATCAGAGGCAACTCAGTGGAAACTAATAACAACAATTTGTATGTTGATCACATGTCAAAATGATAATATTTTGGATATAATGGAATAAATAAAGTTAAAAAATAATTTCACCTGTTGCTTTGTACTTTTTGAATATGACTGCTAGAAAACTTAAAATTACATGTGTGGTTTGCATTTCTGTTGGACAGTGTTCCTCTAAGTTCAAAATACCCTGATTCTAGAGGATACAGATAACTCCTCCCAATCAATAAGAAAAACATACAGAACCCAATTGGCCAGTGAACACTTGGAAGCTTGCTCATCTCAATGGTAAGGAGAGAATGGCAAACTCTAGGTGACTGGAGCCCTCTGGGGACATGGGGCAAAGCTACAAAGCAGGGATCGTCCCTCTAAGAAGAATAGCCAGACCTCAGGAAGGGTAAGCAGGGAGTCCAGATCCAGGAAGGACATGATGGCCTGAGCCACCGAATACTAGGCAGTTACTGATTGTTGCCCCTGCCCAGGCTGAGAGTCACTGAAAATGGCTAAGCAGGTCCTTAAGCCCTGAGCACCAATCACAGGTCCTGAGCTGAGCTTGTGGGTGAGGGCTCAAAGGTCAAGATCTCTGCTGCCCTCTTAGCATGCAGGTGCTGGCTCACCTGTAGTTGTGGGCTAACCTGTGAGTACACAGAGCCACAGCTTCTCCAACTCCCCCTGATCTCCTTCTGCAGCTTCTCTACATTCAGGGTCAGGAAATGACCCTGGCAGATACAGAAGTGCATGCCCATATCCTCCTTGGAAGAAGGACTAGAGGCCTTGCTCTCAGGAATGTGGTCAGCACAGTTTCCAGCCACTACCAACTTCAACGTCTGCCTGGGGCTGCCTTACCTGAGGTCTGACCCTGTGTTCTTGCATCTTAGATATTACAGTACCATCATGTTCAGTATCATTTTAAATGAGGTATGATCTGAAGGAGTAAAATTCAAGAGCAGTAATTTGCACAGGCTATGGGCTTTACAGAAATGAAAGAATCCTGATGTGAGGTATAAAGGGGCCCACAATTTGGATTCCTGTCTGGCAATCAGGCACTAGGAGGAGCTGTTGGGTACAGATGGCAGAGCACACCAGCAAGTATGGAAAACCCAGAAACACTGAAGATATGGTTCTTGCACTCAGGTTATGAAAGTTACCCTCAAGTGCCCTGAGAGCATTGTTTGGGAACTCATGGGTCCACAGGGCCTTCTCTGCTCCCTGAGGTCTGAAGGAAATTGTCTTGAACTCTGGATACTTGACTGGACCCACAATTCAGAGCCTGTGGTATGATGGAATTGCTTCACCCCACCTTCCAAATCTCATGCCATTTCTCTTGCTGCAAACCATAAATGGAAACACACAGGAAAAAGAATTCTGAAAACGTTCATTCCAGCTAAGCTAAATTGGCACACCGCAGACAACCATAGACACTAAATCAGATGATCCCTCTCTACTGGTGTCTCTGGTAAAAAATGCAATGGCCCCCCTTCCTACATAGTAAGATATGGGCTTCCTTCCCAATTCAGGGAGGGAAATACCAGAGTCTGCCATTGGCTTAACTTCGACTGGCTTTGCCCCTGTACTCTCCACTGATGGGCACCCCATCTGGGGCAATGAAGGGCAGGTAATAATAGTAATAACTGCCACAACAAAGCCCATTATTTATCGTGCTGAAGCCCAGAGCGTTAGGTGCTTACATCCGTTAAAGGAAACATTTTAGTGATGCCACAACTACAATGTTACCACTCGAACAATGAAATAAAAATCTGCAAAGGCAGTAAGTCAAAATTACCTATTCCTGGCAAAAGCTGATATGGTAACCAAAGAACAAACCATAACAAATAGGAATACCAATGAATTCAATATAAGAAAAAAGGAGGGGGTGAAAAAAAAAAGCTTTATTTTTGTGTACTAATTTATAACCTTCAATAGCCTTATATGCATGTGAAAGCTGGACAACGAATAAGGAAGACCCCAGAAAAATTGATGTATTTGAATTGTGGTGTTAGCAAATAACATTGAATGTAACATGGACTGTCAGAAGAACCAGCAAATCTGTCTTGGAGAAAGAATAGTGGAATGATCCTTAGAAGCAAGAATGGCTGAACTTAATTTCTCATACTTTGGTCATGTTGTCAGAAGGGACCAATCCCTAGAGAAGGATATCATGCTTGGTAAAGTAGAGGGGTCAGTAAAAAAGAAAAAGCTCTTCAACAAGTTGGATTGACCCAGTGGCTGCAACAATGGGCTCAATCATGACAATGATAGTGAAGATGGTGCGGGACCAAGCAGTGTTTAGTTTTGTTGTGCACAGGGTCACTAAGAGTTAGGACCAACCCAATGGCACCTAGCGACAATTCAGAGCCACCTATAAGATCTATTAAGCAAAAGGAACAAGATGGAGAAGTGTTGGTTTGCTACTATCTTTGGTAAAAGAGGGGAAAGAATGGGTATATTTTGGGTATATTCTATATGTATAGATATGCTTATATATTCCATACTCCCTCTAGAAAGGCACAAATGACACTGGTATCACTGGTGGCCTTTGAGGAGGGGAAGTAGGTCACTATGGGGCAGGAATGAGAGGGAGACTTTCCACTGTATAATAGTTTATATATTTTAGCTTTGATATACAATTATTGTCTACTGAAAAATAAATTGAAACTTAAAAAGAATATTCTTTAAAAACTAACAATACATCATTAAAAAAAAAAACAACATATATTGAGCTCATCACAATCCAAGATATACTGGGAAATGTCTATTTGGTATGAGGCGGTTTATATTGTCATATTATTAAAGAAAAAAAATCACATTAGTTCCTCTCAACCTCAATTCCCAACCTCAAATACACACTTCAGAAAGGAACAAAGGAAAGCTAGAGCTGGATGGTTTCTCAGAGAAAGCCTTGTGGTGGCCCTCAGGCTAAAAGTCATCTAGGCTGAGGCTCCTTGGTCGAGTAAGTTGGTCCAGGGGTCCTTGGCCATGCTTAGCAGCAAAGAGCGAGGTAATGAGATCATCCCCAATTTCCAGAGCCAAGTCATATGCTGTCTGGCCTTTCACGTTCTTCTTTTGGATGCTTGCGTTGCATCTGTGAAGGAAATGGCTATAAGCTGAAAAACTAGAGAACTTAAACCTAAGAGCCTGACTCTTGCCTGCCACAGAGGCCAGTCTGGGCACCTCTCAAGCCCATCTCCCAAACCAGTCCCCAGCAGGCCACCATGACATCAGCTTTCAGGGGTATTTTCACTCTGACATCTTTTGAGGGCTCTGTGATTTCAAAATAATCAATCAACAATCCTTCCCTTTGCATCAGAGTCTATAATTGAGTGTGTTTATCAAGAGCAACATTGTCATTGTGCTTTTAAAAGCCTTTAGTGTCCCATGACCTATGGTAGAATGGTAGCCTACATCACAGGGACTGGTCAGTAAGGCTCACTGTGGCCCTCAAATGTGTTCCCCAAACAGCATGGAACATACCCCAGTAAAGCAGCAATGCACTTCCTTCCTTCCAGGCCAAGCAGAGTTGCTTCATGAAGAGCTGTATTTCTGAGCCTGTTTAGGGGAGAGAAAAATCATTCTTGGCAAATCCTTGGTTAGCATCCCCAGAAAATTGGAGAGGGAGCACGGAATCAAAAGAGCTTTGGTTTCACCTATTGATCTACCTAACCAACCTTGGAAAAATCTCTTCAGTCTCCCTTCTCTGCCCCTTTCCTTAAAGAAATACAGTGATGGTGGTTAAACTTTGAGGCTAGATAGCAAGTAAAAAAAAATCTATAAACACATTAATTTTTTAATGTGAGAAACCATACAAGGATCTGATCTATAGTTGATTAATAAATGCTATAAAGACTATTTTAGTAAATTTCCTAGAATATGTGATATAACATTTTGGACCCAATCTCAACTTTGACTTGGATTTCTCTTGAGCATTGTCTACATGATAATAACTTTCAGGGGCTAAAAAAGCTTTTATTCTTGTATAGGGAAAATGACCTTGGTTTGAGTGAGTTTGATTTGTATGATGTAAAAATAAACTTCAATCTCAGAACCCAGAGGGCATACATATTGATGTATATGAGGTCATCTCTCCACCTTACATGGCCAAGTTGGAGCTAGTGAGTGAGGAGTGGATGGCTGAAATGGAGGGTGGGGTGATATCTGCATACGAGAACTCTTCGATGGCATCTAATTCCGAGGTGGCAGAAGTAATGGAAGGTGAGATTCATAACTGGAAATGAGATGAGCAATAGAATTTCTGCATTTTCCATATCCCAGCCCCTTCCACTGATACCACTATCACCCCTACCCTCATACCTGCAGATATACCTGTAGCCATAAATTTACCATAAGGGAGGAAATGTATGGTGGCCTCTTCTCTGAAGAAGATAAATAGACCCTCTTGTGAGAACCAAGTCAGCAATTCCCATATCCAGAAGGAAACCTTCCACTTTCTGGCACCCAAGAGTACCAGCCTGGGACAGCTCTATCTACCTGCAATGGCCCACAGTGGGTAAGTTCCAATCAGGCACACAGTTCCATCTCATTGTCAAATATGGATGGATGGATGAACAACAAAGGATTATATACATTTTAGAAAAACCTCCACCATCAAAGCAAAAAGTGAAGATACACAAACATAAATTTTATACAAAACAAAAACCTAATTGGTTTTTTCAGAATGATTCAAGGAAATATTGCATGTACAATATTTCCTTGAGGTTACGAATAAGAAACAATCAGAACAAAAGGTAGCTCTTGGAAAGCTGATATGATTGTTGAAATAAAAATTAAATAGATGGGATGGACAAACAGTTGAGGAAATCTCTTAAAACAGAAAATGAGAGATGGAAAATATGAAAAAAGAAAAAGACAGACATGGGAGATCAATTCAGGAGGTCTACCATTCAACTAATAGGAGTTCCAGAAAGACAGAATAGAAAAACTGAAGGGAACAAAATGCCAAAAGGATAAAAGATGAAAATTTCCTTAAGCTGAAGACTTTTCAGACTGAAAGGGCCAACTATATGAATGAAAACACCATGTTGAAAAACACCCTTATGAGACTTTAGAGCATAAACACTTCCAGAAAGAACAAACAAATAAAAAGTCACAAAGAAACAAGCATTTAGCAGAGAATTCTCATCAGCTATGTTATGACTAGCCATATGTCAGTCTGTCTGTCATACTATGGTGTTTGTGTGCTGCTGTGATGCTACAAGCGATATAACAAGTATTTCAAATACTGGCAGGGTCACCCACCGTGGACAGGTTTCAGTAGCGTTTTTAGACTAAGACAGACAAGAAAGAAAGGCATGGTGATCTACTTCTGAAAATCAGCCAGTTTAGATGTCCATCAACTGAGGAATGGATAACCAAACTATGGTACATACACACATTGGAATACTATGCAACACTAAAGAATAATGTAGAATCTGCAAAACACCACATAACGTGGATGAACTTGGAGGACATTATGCTGAGTGAAATAAGTCAATTACAAAAGGACAAATATTGTATTAGTCCGTTATTGTAAAAGTCAAGGAAATGTTTATCTATGGAAGGAAATTTTCTTTGTGGGTTATCGGGGGTTGGGGGGGAACACTGTTAGATAGAGATAAGTATTGATCTGGGTGAAGAGAAGGGCAATGTACCAAATGTGAGTGACCAATATAGTGGCATTGAGGAAGAGAAAGACATAGAGAGGTACGTGGGAGGTACAGACAACAAAGATGAACCCTTTTGCACATATAGTACGGCGTTGTCAGTGAAGGCAAACATGGGTATACAGGTGGACAGATGGGTGGACAGGCTGAACTATTAGGTATGTCTATGAAGCGGGGAGTGTACCCAAGAACATGTATAGGGTTGGCAGACAATGGTCCTATAAGTTTATGTGTATGATCTGAATTCCCAGGTGTATAGTAGAGCTGACAAGGAACAAGGTTGTGGTCACTGCTTGGTCACAGCCAGCTACCCAGAGGGACTGAGTAGTTGAACCTATGTGCTAGGGGCCATAGTTGCAGAGGACATCAAGCTCAATTGGCATAACATACTACACAAAACATTGTTCCACCTCCTACTTTGGTGAGTAGCAACTGGGATCTTAAAAGCTTGCAAGCTGCCATCTAGATGTAACGATGGGTCTCTCCTCATCCAGAACAAAGAAGAATGAAGAAAACCAAAATTCATGGAAACAATTACCCCTAGAGACTGGTACACCATCCGATCTGCAGCCTATATACTACTATGAGACCAGAAGAACAAGTAGATGGTGCCCGGCTACTACTGTCAACCACTTGGAAGGCGATCTATGTAGGAGATCCTTGATAGAGAGGGAGAACAATGTGGAACAAAACTCAAAATCATTTGGAGAAAAAAAAAGGGGGGGACCAGGTTTGCTGGTCCGATAGAGCCTGGTGGAACCACTGAGACTATGGTCCCTAGCTGCCCTTCAGGTCTGAAATTGAACCCATGCCTGTGGCTTCCAGCCAAACAAAAGATAGACATATGAGTTGAACATTTATCTGAGGTAGACACACTCCTTGGAGAGAATAATCATGGGAGAAAGAAGGGCTGTTTATACACAGGGAGACAGCTCAGGGGGCAGGAGTGCATGGGGGGATGGACACAGGGAAGAGGTAACTATCAGGAGGAAGTAGGAGGGGAGATGTTGCCTTGTGGAAAACTGTGGTCAATGTCACGAGACAAAGTATATGTGAACTGCTGTATGGAAAGTGGATTTGCTCTGTAAATTTTCACCCAAATCACAATAAAAAAAAGGAAATCAGCCAATGAAACCCTATGGATTTAGTCTCACTTGCTTTGGACATGTCATCAGGAGAGATCAATGAATAGAGGAGAAGGACACTGTATTTGGAGAAGTAGAAGGCATGAGAATTGCTCAGTGAGATGAATTGGCAAAATAGCTGCAACAATGAATTCAAATGTGTTCATGATTATGAGGATGATGCAAGACTGTGCAACATTTCACTCTCTTGTACAAAAAGTCACCAGGAGTCAGAGTTGACTCAATGGTTAACAACACTGTTGTTGCTGTTACGTGCCATGGAGTGGAACCTGACTCATAGTGACCCCTCCTTGGGTTGCCGAGGCAGTATCATTACGGAAGTAGATTGCCCAACCTTCCTTCTGAGGAGTGGTTAACAACATAATGGATGCTAAAAATCAATAGAAGACTTTCTAAGACTTGAGGGGAAATTATTTTGAACACAGAAATTTTTGTTAACATATTAATATAAAGACTAAAGAATGTCATTTTTAGACATCCAAGTTTATTTCTACTCACTCTTTCTGAAGAAGTTATGTGAAGCTACACTCTAGCATGACAAGGGTCAATGCCAAGGAAAAAGAAAATATAAACAACAAACACAGATAGATCCCAATGAGGGACAGGAGGAAACCATGATGACCACTGTGCACTGCAGCAGGCCTGGTAACCAGCAGGCCAAAACAAAATAGGAAGTGTATTCCAAGAAGAATGTCTGTAAGAAAAATAGCACTGAAAATGTAAGAAACCAGATGGGGTTAGAGATACGGGGATGCATGTCCTTTCTCCAACCACATAAAACAAAGGCAATCTGAAATTCCAGAAAAATAAAATACACAAAAACTGGACAAGTTATTCATAGTTCATGAAACAAAATGAAACATGACATGATTTTTAATAATTTACAAAGGGTAAAGGAATCCATTTGATATTTCTGCTAAGAAAATTCTACTTTGAATGGCTTATGGGTCATAATCTTAGACGCACAAACAATAAAATGTATTCACAGCATACCACTTAGTTCTGTAATAAACAATATTTATGTAGCTATTGTAATTAAATTGCTCTTTGTTGGTTTTTAACTTTTGGACAAAGAATGGAAGTCTCCATTATGTTAGCAAAAATGACTGTAAATGTGATTATCCTTGTATGCTAACAGAAGTTTTGAGGTAGTAGAGGTGAAGGTCGGGAGCATTAATATACGTGCAATCAAGATATACTGTTGAAAACTGATAGTCAAAAATAGGAATTTAAATATATTATTTATAGTTATAAAAGTAATGAATAAATTTTGGTAAACTGTGGTCAATGACATGAGACAAAGTATATGTGAACTGCTGTATGGAAAGTGAATTTGCTCTGTAAATCTTCACCCAAATAAAAATAAAAAAATTAAAAAAAAAAAAAAAGTAATAAATAAAGGAACCCAAAACAATAAGCATCAAAATGAAAATGTAGTGGGGTCAGTGAGCCAAATCATCACTGTTCATGTCTAAGGCTGCTAAATAGGGAATGATCACTTTAAGTGTATTATTAAGTAACAGAGACATAGGTGACTTCCAGAAGAACTTAAAAAAAAAAAAAAAAAGTAGTTGTCCCAGCGAACAAGAACTGGGGTGAAGAAGTGATGACACAGAAGGATTGTTTTTCATCTTCAGCTCTTCCATAGAATTTGAGCTTTTAAAAATTATGTGTAATATTTTACTTTGATAAAATTAAATTTTTAACTAAAAATTAAACCTTTCTTCCAGACTAATGATAAATAAGGCAATCTCACTCAGACTAAACCAAAATGAATGATGGTGTTGAACACACGTCCCCAACACTGCTCTATACCTAAAGCAAGTGTGTTTCTGTGAGTCTCTGGGTCCTCAGGAGGCCTTTCCAAATCACCCCCTCTACTATCTCACCTAGCTTTATTTTCTTTGTAGCACTTACTCTCTGAAATTATTTATTTATTTGTTTACTTGTTTATTGTCTGTCTTCTCCACTAAACTGTAAATTTCAAGAGGGAAGGGACTTTGTTTTCATCACTGCTGTATCCCCATCACCTAGCATGGTGACTGGCATCTATCAGGTGCTCAATAACCACTAGTAGATGGATACATCAATGAACTAAATGGACTAATGAAAGGATTGGGTGTTGCCAACAAGATTAAAACTCTAATGGGCAGTAATAATTTCAGGTAAACATACCCGTCAAACATTCTATCCAATGATGGAAGGGTAATCCTCTGCCTTAGTTGGGTTCCAAATTCTGGAATATGCAGTTGGGGAGATATCTTTCCATTTTCCAAGGTAAATGAGAAACTTAGTACTCTCACTGATTTTCGCTCCAGCAGAAACTTAAGCATTAAACCACCCATTCAAATATTTGAGATCTTATTGTTCACATAATTTCAGCTACTGAAATAATGTATTTGGTCAAAGATCCTGATACTAAGTTTATCTTAATGGTGTGATCAGATGGTTTTGTCTCATATTTCTCTAGAGGAAATGAATGAAAATGTCAAAACCATGTGCCTTGTAACAGATTTTCCATAAATCTCCAAAAATTTGCCCATTAGTTATACACAGTTTCCAAGAAACTAAGATTTGGGGATCAATTTTATTGTTGTTAATGGTAATAATAATATTTATTATTATTATTGTATCAACATAATTGACCTGCCAGCTACAGGAAAAAACAACCACTGTGTCCAGCACCACTTTTGTCTCCTTAACAAGGGCTATGTTGGCTTTTATCTGAAGAACTCAAAGTGTATTAAGAACATTTTCTAGATCTTTGCTACTCAAACCGTGGTCCCTGGAAATGCAGGATCACTGAAAAGTTGTTAGGAATGCAGAGTCTCAAGTACTACCCAATCAAAACCTGCATTTTACAAAGATCCTTTGGTCATTCATATGCACATTAAACTATGGGAAGCATAGTTCATGCTATGCTGATCTAGTTTATATTCTTAATTTGATGCATTAAAAGAATACATCATACTCTCTTTAATATGAAAAAAAAGATGTTTAGGAAGGCTGAGTGACATCTATTTACAGTAACAGGATTGAGATTTAAATGTACATCTTTCTCACTCCCCCTCCTCTGTCCCCCAGGCTTCTGTTATTTATTTATTCTTTTTAATTTTTATGATGATTTGGATTAAAGTTTATAGAGCAAATTCATTTACCATACAGCAGTTCACATACACTTTGTGTCATGATATTGACTGCAACTTCCCACAATGTAATAGCTCTCTTCCCCCTTCCTCTCCATAGTTACCTCTTCCCTGTGTCCTTCCCTCCCAGGTACTTCTGTCCCACCCCCCCGCCCCCGTCCCACCTGTCTCCCTGTGCATACACAGCCTTTCCATTCTCCCATGATTGATCTGTCCAAGGAGAATATCTACATAATCCAAATGTTCAGCTCATATGTCTGTCTTTTGCTTGGCTGGAAGCCACAGGAGTGGGTTCAATTCCAGACCTGAAGGGCAGCTAGGGGCAATAGTCTCAGGGGTTTCACCAGACTTTATCAATCCAGCAAACTTGTTTGTTTTTTTTTTTTAAATGATTTTGAGTTTTTGTACTACATTGTTCTCCCACTCTATCCAGGTTCTCCTATATAGATCATCCTCTAAGTAAGTAGTTGACAGTGGTAGCCAGGCACCATTTAGTTCTTCTGATCTGATAGTCATATAGACTGAGGATCACATGGTGTCCCAGTCCCCTGGACTAATTTTTTCCATTTGTCTTTGGTTTTCTTCATTTTTCTTTGCTCTGGATGAGGGGAGACCTATCTTTGCATCTAGATGGCTGCTTTACAAGCTTATTTTTATTTATTTGTTTATTTGTGATTTGGGTGAAAATTTACAGAACAAATTCACTTTCCATACAAGAGTTCACATACACTTTGTCTCATGACATTGACTACAATTTACCCCAATGAAACTGCTCCCTTCCCACTTCCTCCTGATAGTCGCCTCTTCCCTGTATCTGTCCCTCCATGCATTCCTGCCCCGTGAGCTGTTTCCCTGCGCACAAACAGCCCTTCTTTCTCCCATTATTGATTTCTCCAAGGAGTGTGTCTACCTCAGGTAAATGTTCAACTCATATGTCTATCTTTTGTTTGGCTGGAAGCCAGAGGTGTGGGTTCAATTCCAGACCTGAAGGGCAGCTAGTCTCAGGGGTTCCACCAGGCTCTCACAGACCAGCAAACCTGGTCCCCCCATTTTTTTTTCCAAGTGATTTTGAGTTTTGTTCCACATTGTTCTCCCTCTCTATCCAAGATCCCCTACATAGATCCCCCTCTGAATGGTTGACAGTGGTAACCAGGCACCATCTAGTTCTTCTGGTCTCATAGTCATATAGGCTGAGGATTGCAAGGTGTTATCAGTCACTAGGACTAATTGTTTCCATGAATTTTGGTTTTCTTCATTCTTCTTTGCTCTGGATGAGGAGAGACCCATCATTGCATCTAGATGGCTGCTTGCTAGCTTTTAAGATCCCAGTTGCTACTCGCCAAAGTAGGAGGTGGAACAATGTTTTGTGTAGTATGTTATGCCAATTGAGCTTGATGTTCCCTGCGACTATGGTCCCAAACTCACCATTCAACTACTTGGCCCCTCTGTGTAGCTGGCTGTGACCAAGAAGTGACTACAACCTTGTCCCTTGTCAACTCTATTATACACCTGGGAATTCTTACAGATCACACAAATACACTTACAGGACCATTGTCTGTCAACCCTATACATGGTCTTGGGTACACTCCTGGCTTCATAGACATATCTAATAGTTCAGCCTGTCCATCCACCTATCCACCCATATACCCATGTTTGCCTTCACTGACACTGCAGTACTGTATGTGCAAAAGGGTTCATCTTTGTTGTCTGTACTTCCCATGTACCTCTCTAAGTTTTCCTCTTCCTCAATGCCACCATGGTGATCACTCACATTTGGTACTTGCCCTTCTCTTCACCCAAATCAATACTTATTTCTACCTATCTAACTGTTCCCTACCCCCTCCTCCCACCCCTGGTAACCAACAAACAAAATTTCCTTGTATAAAAGATAAAACTTTCCTTGACTTT
>NW_006921795.1:5109100-5110516 GCF_000298275.1 Orycteropus afer afer | reverse complement strand
TTTTTTTTTTAATTGTGATTTGGGTGAAAATTTATAGAGCAAATTCACTTTCTATACAGCAGTTCACATACACTTTGTCTCATGACATTGACCACAATTTACCACAATGCAACAGCTCCCTCCCACTATCTCCTGATAGTTGTCTCTTCCCTGTGTCCACCCTCCATGCACTCCTGCCCCCTGACCTGTCTCCCTGTGCATAAGCAGCCCTTCTTTCTCCTATGATGGTTCTCTCCAAGGAGTGTATCTACCTCAGGTAAATATTCAACTCACATGCCTGTCTTTTGTTTGGCTAGAAGCCACAAGTGTGGGTTCAATTCCAGACCTGGAGGGAATCTAGGGGCCATAGTCTCAGTGGTTCCACCAGGCTCTGTTGGACCAGCAAACCTGGTCCCCCCCCGCCTTTTTTTTCTTCTCCAAATGATTTTGAGTTTTGTTTCACATTGTTCTCCCTCTCTACCAAGGATCTCCTACATAGATCCCCCTACAAGTGGATGACAGTGGTAGCCAGGCACCATCTAGTTCTTCTCGTCTCATAGTCATATAGGCTGCAGAATGTATGGTGTACCAGTCGTTAGGACTAATTGTTTACATGAATTTTTGGTTTTCTTCATTCTTTTCTCTGGATGAGGAGAGACCCAACGTTACATCTAGATGGCAGCTTGCTAGCTTTCAAGATCCTAGTCACTACTTGCCAAAGTATGTGGAACAATGTTTTGTATAGTATGTTATGCCAGTTGGGCTTGATGTCCCCTGCAATTATGGTCCCAAGTCCACAGGTTCCACTACTCAGTCCCTCTGGGTAGCTGGCTGTGACCAAGCAGTGACTACAACCTTGCTCCTTGTCAGCTCTACTATACACCTGGGAATTCTGATCATTCACATAAACTTATAGGACCATTGTCTGTCAACCCTATACATGTTCTTGGATACACTTTCCTTTTCATAGACATACCTAATAGTTCAGCCTTTCCACCCATCTGTCCACCTACATACCCATGTTTGCTTTCACTGACAACGCAGTACTATATGTGCAAAAGGGTTCATCTTTGTTGTCTGTACCTTCCATGTACCTCTCTATGTCTTTCTCTTCCTCAATGCCACCATATTGATCACTCACATTTGGTACATTGACCTTCGCATCACCCAAATCAATACTATCTCTATCTATCTAACAATATTCCCTCCCCTCCACTCCCACGCCTGGTAACCAACAAAGAAAATGTCCTTCCATAGATACACATTTCCTTGACTTTTACAATAACTGACTAATACACTACTGTCCTTTTGTGATTGACTTATTTCACTCAGTATAATGTCCTCCAAGTTCATCCACATTATGCGGTGTTTTGCAGATTCTACATTATTCTTTAGGATTGCATAGTATTCCATTGTTTGGATATCCATTCCTCAGTT
>NW_006921795.1:5098461-5106501 GCF_000298275.1 Orycteropus afer afer | reverse complement strand
TTTTTGACTGAGTCTCTTGGGTTTTCTAGGTATAGGATCATATCATCAGCAAATAGGCATTGTTTGACTTCTTCCTTACCAATTTGGATGCCTTTGACTTCCCTTTCTTGCCTTATTGTCCTCACTAGGACTTCCAATACAACGTTGAATAGAACTGATGATAGAGGGCATCCTTGTCTGGTTCCTGTTCTCAAGAGGGATGGTTTCAGTCTCTCTCCATTGAGAATAATGTTGGCTGTTGGTTTTGTGAAGATGCACTTTATTATGTTGAGGAATGTCCCTTCTATTCCTATTTTGCTGAGAGTTTTGTCAGGAATGGGTGTTGGATTTTATCAAATGCCTTTTCTGCATCAATTGATATGATCATCTCCTTTGTTTTATTAATGTAGTGGATCGTGTTGATTGTTTTTCTAATGTTGAACCATCCTTGCATACCTGATATGAACTCCACTTGGTCATAATGAATATTTTCTTGATACATTGTTGGAGTCTATTGGCTAGGATTTTGTTGAGGATTTTTGCATGTATATTCATGAGGGATATTGGTCTGTAGTTTTCCTTTTGAGTTATGTCTCTGCCTGGTTTTGGGATCAAGGTTATGCTTGCTTCATAAAAGGATTTAGGGAGGATTCCATCCTTTTCTGTGTTTTGGAATAGTTTGAGTAGTATTGGTGTCAGCTCTTCTCTGAATGGTTGGTAGGATTCTCTGGTGAAACTGTCTGGACCAGGACTTTGTTTAGTTGGTATTTTTTTATGATCTGTTCAATTTCTTCTTTTTTTTATGGATCTGTTCAACTTTTCCACATCAATCTGTGTTAGTTTAGGTAAGTGGTGTGTTTCTAGAAATCTGTCCATTTCCTCCAGATTTTCAAACTTGTTTGAGTACAGTTCTTCATAGTATCCTGATACTATCCTTTTTATTTCAGTTAGTTCTGTTGTGATGTCACCCATTTCATTTCTTATTTGTGTTATTTGTATTCTCTCCCTCTTTTTCTTTGTTAAATTTGACAGTGTTTTGTCAATTTTAGTAATCTTTTAAAAAAAAACAACTTCTAGTCTTGTTGATTTTTTTCTATTGCCCTTCTATTTTCTGTTCCATTGATTTCTACTAGAATCTTGATTATTTCCTTTCTTCTGGTGACTGTAGGCTTTTCTTGCTGTTCTTTTTCTAGTTGTTGGAGGTGTTGGTTTAAAATGTTGATTTTGGCTCTTTCTTCTTTTTTGATGTGTGCATTTATTGCTATAAATTGACCTCTGATCATTGCTTTTGCTGTGTCCCAAAGGTTTTGGTATGTTGTGTTCATTCTCATTTGATTCAAGGAATTTTGGAATTTCAATTTTTTATTTCTTTTCTTACCCAGTCTTTCTCAAGGAGGGTGTTGTTCAATTTCCATGTGTTTATTCTTTTTCCATTTATCTTCCTATTGTTGATTTCTAATTTGATAGCATTATGATCTGAGAAGATGCTTTGTAGTATTCCAATATTTTTAAATTTATCAAGGCTTGCTTTATGGCCTACCATATGGCCTGTCATTGAAAATGTTCCACGTGCACTGGAAAAGATCATATGTTGTGCTGCTGTTGGGTGAAGTGCTCTGTAGATGTCTATAAGGTCAAGTTGGTGGACTGTATTGTTTAGCTCTTCTGCATCTTTGTTGAGTGTCTTTCCAGTTGTTCTATCTTTCATTGAAAGTGATGTATTTAAGTCTCCCACTATGACTGTGGAAGCATCTATTTGACTTTTCAACTCTTTTAAAGTCTGATTTATGTATTTTGGGGCTTTCATTGGGTCCCTTGATATTTATTATGGTTATATCTCCTTGTTTAATTGATCCTCAATAAGTCCTTCCTTGTCACATATGGTGGTTTTTGTCTTAAAGTCAATTTGATCAGAAATTAATATTGGCACTCCTGCTCTTCTACTGTTGCCATTTGCTTGATATATCTTTTTCCAACCTTTGACTTTTAGCCTATTTTTGTCTTTGCCTCTAAGGTGTGTCTCTTGTAGACAGCATTTGATGGGTTTTGTTTTCTTATCCAATCTGCAACTCTCCATCTCTTGAGTGGTGCATTTAATCCATTAACATTCAGTGTAATTATTGACAAGTATGACTTGGTTGCCATCATTTTGTTATGTGTTTTTTCATGGTGTACCTGGTTTCTTTGATCCATATTATTTTCTCTGCTGAGCTCATTAGTCTATGAATCACGCTATCATTTCCTTTGTTGCTGTTGTTTTAGTATTTGCTGAATGTTCGTGCTTGTCCTCTTTTTTATTGTATGTGAAGGTTTATTATTTTTCTTGAAGGTTACCCTGTGATTTGTAATTTTCTCCCTGAGTTTAGAACAGTCCATTCTATCTTGCAACTCTCCTGACTTCCTCAGCATTTAGAAATTCTGTAACTACACAGTATTTTCCCTCTTTTTGGTTTGCAGTTGTCCTCATTTGCCAATTGTTGTCTCTAGTTCCCTTTTTTGAATCTTGTGAACTTATTTTATTTTGGGTATGTCCATATCTGTGGTTTCTGGGTTATGTCATCTTGTGTATTAATAGTCAGTTGTTGTTTGTTATTTTTGGTTTTCTGTTCAAAGGACTCCGTTTAGTATCTCTTGTAAGGTTGGTCAGGTTCTAATAAATTCCCTTAGTTTCTTCTAGGAAATCTCCTAATTTTGCCATCATATTTGAGGGACAATTTTGCCATATATATAACTGTTGGTTGAAAATTTTTCTCTTTCAAGGTTTTATATATATACCATCCCATTGCCTTCTTCCTTGCATGATTACTGCTGAGAAATCAGACCTTATTCTTCCTTGTTGTCCTTTGTAACTAATTTTTTGTTTTTCCCATACTCCTTTCAGGATTCTGTCTTTGTCTTTGGTTTTGATGAGTTTAATAATGATATGTCTTGGTCATTTTCTTTGGGGGACTATCCTGTTTGGGGTTCATTGGACTTCCTGAATGGATATATTCTCATCTTATCAGGGAAGTTCTCCAACAAATCTTGGCCAATTTTCTCCATGGTCTTATTTTTCTCTTCCTGTTCTAGAATTCCAATGACACATAGGTTATTCCTTTTGATGGTATCCCACATGATCCTTAGGCTTTCTTCATTTTGTTTTGATTTTTTTTCTGATTGATCTCTTTCCAAAGAAATATTCAGGTATTTGTCATCAATCTCATTAACTCTGTCTTCCATTGCATCAATTCCACTCCTTTGACCTTTCAATGTGTTTTCTAATTCTGACAATTTAGTATTAATCTTCTGGATTTCTATATGTAGGTTTGGAATCATTTCTAATTTTTCATTTATTTTGTCATTTTGTTCTTGTATTTTCTTCCAAAATTCTTCTAGGGTTTTGTCTGTGCTTTCCTTGGTGTGTTTCTCCATCCTTTGAAGATACCTAAATATAATTCTTTTGAATTCCTTATGAGAGAATTCCAATGCTGCTTCTTCCCCAGGGATGTGTTCTGGGTCTGTATTCTGCTCCCTTGTTTCTATCACTTTATCTTGCTTCTTTGTGTAGACTGTGATGGTCTGTTTTCTCTGAGACATCATGGTGTTGTTGTATTTAGATCTCTCTTAATTGCTTGTGAGGAGCAGCTAAGGGTGAATCAGGCTCTTCTTGATGGTGGTTTATTGTTGGCCCACTGGTGGAGAAGGAAGCGGTGGCTCTTACTCAGTAAGTGAAGTTGCAGGTGTGGGTGTAGTTGTGTCATATGGAGACTGTTGCTGTCTTCCACTCAGTTAGACAAAAAAACAATTGAATAACCATCAAAAAATTTGAAATGGACAAAACACATACCATGTAATCACACAGGAACAGTAACCAAAAAAGAAAAAAAGGGAAAAACTAAAAAAACAACAGTGCAATATCTGGGGAGAGGGCAATAAGAGAAAAAAGTAGAAAAGGAGAATAATGAAGGAAAAAATGGGAAAAATGCAAAAAGAAAAACAAGGATTGGGGTTAACCATGAAAAAGAAAAAAAAAAAAAATCAACCAGGAACAGGAAAAAGAAAAAAAGCTGAAAATTAGAACCTGGGAGGGAAGGAATAAAGAATAATAGTAAAAAGGACAAGAGTAATAATAATAGTAGTAGTTTTAAAACAGGCAAAAACAAACAAGGAAAAAAAAAAAAAGGCAGGGTAGGGCAGGGCACCCAGGCTCCGTCCAAGCACACAGACTGGGATGGAGTTCCTGCCAACTCAGAAGGTGGGTGGGAGTGAAGGATGGCCACATTCACCAAGAGGGAATTCACCATTCACCAAGAGGGTGTGGGGTATAAGAGTAACAAGGGGAATGTCGCACCTTTCCAGTCACCCGTGTCTGGAATGTTCCCAGCAAGTGGATCTTGTTCTTAAGTCCCTGGAATCTGGGAGAACGGTGTCACTTTAAATATCCAAAATGGTCAAATGGCTTGTAAACATTCAAAATGACTAGACCCTACATACAGGTAAAAATCCACAGCTCAGCCCACCTTCCTCTCTGCTGCTTCCCCTTTTATTCATCATCCACAAGAGCAGTCCTCCATTCAGTCCTTGGCTAGCAAGGCTGATTTTTAGGTTAATTCTTAGGTCCTACTACCACTCAGCAATATCCAAGCTGTCTGTGCCATCAGAATCGCTGCCAGACCACAGGTCCATATGTCTCCATTTTTGGTGTTTTCATGCAAATTCTTCTGCTAGTTGGAGTTTAGTCCACTTCTACATCCTTCCCTTCAAGCCTCAGGGGTCCAGGATTATATTCTGTATCTGTGTTAATTGGTTCCTCTTTTCTTTGTTGAAGAGGGCCTGTGCAGTCTTTCTGCCTATTCTTTCTGTCACCATCTTACCGGAACTCCAGGCTTTTGTTATTTAAGGTCCCACGCATGACTATTCTCCCAGCCCCAATTCATGCCCATCTAGGAGCTAACATTCTCCATATCCTATGACAATCATGGTACAGTAGATGCTTTCTATGCAAAGCTAAGTAATCCACATTTTTCATAATCATAACATCATGATGACTACCATTTATTAATGTCCAATTATTACTCTCTTCGTGGGTACTGAAAATATAAGAACTCATGTCATCCTCCAATCAACTCTATGACATAAGTATTATCTCCATTTTGCAGATGTGAAAATATGTTCACTCCTCCAGCATTTTGTTCTCTGCTGCTTTGTCTTCCTCTGATAACCACAGAGTCTACTGCCTCCTCCCCTTTTGCAAAATCCCAAACAATCACCTTCAACACTTACATTTCTCATAAGGTCTTTCAGATCACTTCTATCTGGCTCTCTGGTCATTCAGTCATTTGTCCATCTATTCAGTACACATGGGAGCTCTAGTGGCATAGTGCCTAAGGCATTTGGCTGCTAACCAGAAGGCTGGTGGTTCAAACCCACCATCCACTCCTTGGAAGGAAGACTGAGCAATCTACTTCCATAGAGATACCACTCGGAAACCCAAGGAGGGGTCACTATGAGTCAGAACCAACTCGATGACAGTGAGTTTGTTTTTTCTGGTTTTCAGTGCATCTTTGAGTGTCTGTCTAGTACCCTAATCTGTTCCTGGTCCAGCAGTACTAGGCATCTGTGACATAGTGTCTGTTCTCTTCTTAGGGAGCTCAGAGAATCTGGATAAAAATGCAGAATAAAGGGGTGCACAAAGTTTCAGGGTAGTTCAGACTAGGCATGTGTCAATCAAAACTCTTTATCTTTCATCCTTCCTTCTAGTGTCATGAAGCTTAACTGTCACTTCACTCCTTAAGTCTCTCAAGTTTTGATTAAGTGTTTACCATTTAAACTTGGATACATTCATGCCATTGACACATGTACTAAGTAGACTTATGGTCTTCTTCCTTCACATCTCTCCCCAAATTGACAGCAGAGTGTTCATTTCACATACTTCCTAATTGTTTGGCTAATACCTAGATTTTCTGTGCTATTTCCTGTAAGCACAGTTGATTTTGGAAAATGCTGAATTGTGACTCTGCCAATTCTAATATTGCATATTGCTCCTTGTTTTGGATACCTACTGCCACTATGACAGGAATAGACCACCAATGGGATGGCTTGCACAAACAGGAGTTTATTCTCTTACAGTTTGGGAAGCTAGAAGTCCGAGTTCAAAGTGCCAGGCTCTAGGGGCTGGGTGAAAGCCCCTCGACTTTGAGCTTTAGCTCTGCCTCTTGCTCCCAGCCCACTGAAGTTAGAAGCATCTCTTCACTCAGACAGCTCTGGCTGCTGAGGCTGACAAACCCAAGGTCGACAAGTGAAAAGGCACGGTCCTGATATTACCAAACCACAGACCAGACCATTAATTCAAGTCCATTAAAAGTCCCAAGATCAGCAGGAAAACATGGCAGGCTACTGAACAACAACTCAGCTACATGCAGGATTCAAGCATACCATAACCTGGAGACCTTCCTCCAAGTTGCTTCTTAAATACTGGAAGCAAACCACATCCCAAAAACAGCTACTCAGCTGCTCCAATAGATTCCACCATGGAATTAATTACCAATCTCACCATGGGGAATAATTATATCCAGCAACTCAACCAGACCCAGGCAAGTTGACACACAAACTTAACTACCACACTCCTCAAACAAATTAACTCCAATGTGGCAAAGACACTAGATGGAATAACAACTTGTTAACAGATCTTAACTCATGCCTCAGAACAGAAGTGGCACTCTGTGATTTTGTTCAACTGAATAAGCAGGCTTTGTGTTATCTCATCAGATCTTCTAGAGCCTGGTTTGGAGAATACTGTGGTGTTTTAAGAATTCCAACTCAAATCGTCTAAGCATGACAGTGGATTAAGGTATATTCTCTACTTAGAATTCTTGAGTTATCTAATTTCCACAGCTGAATCTCTAAGAAGTAGACTGATGATTGCATTTTTCTGCAATGAACTGGAACCTGGCTAAAAGATTGATCCTTTGTAACTTCCAGTGAAGTGAAGAAGGGCACCTATTGTCCAAAAACTAACAGCCCACTTCTCTTTTGCCCTCTTCCAATGGAGTCCTTGTGCTTCTGTAGTTGGCTAGTAAGAGGCATCAGCTTTGTAGGAAGATGTGTATTACTCCATACTCTCAAACTAATTGCTGTCAAGTTGGATCTGACTCATAGCAACTCCTCCTTGGGTGTCTGAGGCAGTATAATTACAGAAGTAGATTGACCAATCTTCCTTCCGAGGAGTGGCTGTTGGGTTTGAACCACCAGCCTTTTGGTTAGCAGTCAAATGCCTTAGGCACTATGCCACCAGAGCTCTTATTTCTCCATAGTAGCTCCCTTTCTGTTGAATATGTCATTTTGCTAGGTACGACACAAACAAAGTGATCAGAAACACTAGTAAAGGGCTTTCTGTCACCTTCCTTCCCACATACACTACATAAAGGAAGTTATCTTCTGTGGAAATCAACTAACCTGCTTCTCTTTGCTTGCTGAGCATGTTTGGTGTAGGAGTTGTTATTGTTAGGTGTCATTGAGTTGATCCTGATTCATAGTGACCCTATGCACAACAGAACAAAACACTGCCCAATCTGCACCATCCTCACAATTATTGCTATGCTTGAACCCATTGTTGCTGCCTCAGTGTCAATCCATCTTGTTGTTGTTAGGTGCTGTCGAGTCATCTCTGACTCACAGTGATCCTATGCACAGCTGAATGAAATGCCGCCTGGTCCCACACCAGCTCCATGATCCCTGCTATACTTGAGCCCATTGCCACAGACACTGTGTCAATCCATCTCCTTGAGGGCCTTCCACTCCTTCGTCAACTCTTCACTTACCAAGCATGACATCCTTGTTCACGGAATGGTGCCTTCTGACATGACCAAAGTAGGTGAGACAAAGTCTGGCCCTTCTCACTTCCAAGGAGCATTCTGGCTGCACTTCCTCCAGGACAGATTTGTTAGTTCTTTTAGCAGTCCATGGTACTTTCAGCATTCTTCTCCAGCACCACATCTCAAAAGCATCGATTTTTCTTCAGTCTTCTTTATTCATTGTCCAGCTCTCACATGCATATGTAGCAATTGAAAATATAGTAGCTTG
>NW_006921795.1:5074098-5095850 GCF_000298275.1 Orycteropus afer afer | reverse complement strand
GAAAGCTTTACTTTATCCATATCAGTAAGATTGGTCCTACTTTGATGAAGCAGCTCTTTCCTAGTCATATTTTGAAAGCCTTCTGACCTAAGGGGCTGGTTCTCCTGCATTGTATCGGATAATGTTTCTGGGCTATTCATAAAGGTGTGTGTTAATGTATCAGAGAGTGTTTCTCTGTTATTCATAAGGTTTTCCCCGGCCAAGTCTTTGAGAAGTGGATGGCCTCTTTCTTCTTCCTAGTCTGTCTCAGTCTGTAAACTGCACTGAAACCTGTGCACCATGTGCAACCCTGCCAGCACTTGAAACACCAGTGGCACAGCCTCAAGCCTCACAGCAACACACAAGCCACAATAGTACAACAAACTGACAGACAAGTTTGTCTAGCTTAGTTGTTTGAAACCTCTCTTCCCTCCCCTTACCCTGCAGCTGCTCTGCTCTGTTGTCCCCCTGGCTTGTCTTTCCCCCACTTTCCTGGCTCGTGGGTTGGGGTCTGGCTCCCTCCCCTTACCTGGATGCTTGGCTGCTACTCTGCTCTGTTGTCCCCCTGGCTTCTCTTTCCTGGCTGGTGGGGGTGGGGCCTGGATTGCTCCCCTTACCTGAATCCCTGGCTGTTGCTCTATTCTGGCATCCCCTCTGGCTTCTATTTCCCCTCTCCTTGAGGGTCTTCCTATTTTTGCTGACTATCTATCAAGTGTCTTGGTTCTCCAGTACTGCTAACAAAATACCACAGGTAGATGGCTTTAACTGAAAGTAATTTATTCTTTCACAGTTTAGGAGGCAAGCTCCTCAACCTTGGGCTCCAGCTCTGCCTCTTGTTCCAGGCCCACTGGAGTTGGAGGCTTCTTCTGACTCACTCAGCTACTGGCTGCTGAGGCTGATGAACCAAAGATTGACAGGTAAAATGGCACAATCCCAAGATCAGCAGGCAACATGGAAGGCCACTGGTTCAAGTTCAGGAACTACAGATGAAGACTCAGCCAAACACATGATCCAAATGTGTCAAAAAGCTACAAATTTAATCAATGCTTCTCCTTATATACTAGAAGCAGGCCACACCCCAAAGGCAACTAAATGGCTGCTAACAGCAGATTCCACCATGGAGGTGATTACAAACCCATCATGGGGAATAACTACAACCAGCTTCCAAGGCACTCAAAACCACAACCCAAACAAGTTAGCTACCACACCAAGCATGATATCCTTCTCCAGAGACTGGTCCCTCCTGACAACATGACCAAATTACAAGAACTGAAGTCTTGCCACCCTTTCTTCTAAGGACCATTCTGGCTATAACTCAACCAAGACAAATTTGTTTATTTTTCTGGCACTCCATGGTATACTCAATATAACCAAATAATATGAAGTCTGTGATAACTTCAATCTTTTCTCCATTAACCATGATGCTGCTTATTGACCCAGTTGTGAGGATTTTTGTTTTCTTTATAATAAGGTGTAATCCATACTGCAGACTACAGTCCCTAATCTTCATCAGTAAATGCTCCAAGTCATCCTCATTTTCAGCAAGCAAAGATGTGTCATCAGGGTATCACAGGTTGTTAATGAGTCTTCCTCCAATTCTGATGCCACATTCTTCACCAACACCATACTTCAAAGGCATCAATTCTTCTTTGGTTTTTCTCATTCATTGTCCATCTTTTGTATGCATGAGACATTTGAAAATTCCATGGCTTAGGTCAGATGCACCTTAGTCTTCAAAGTGACATCTTTTCCTTTTAATATTTTAAAGAGATGTTTTGCAGCAGATTTTCCCAATATAACGCTTGACTACTGCTTCCATGGGCAGCAGTTTTATTGACTATCTAAAGGCATACAACTGTGTGGATCATAATAAATTATGGATAACATTGTAAAAAATGGGAATTCCAGAAAATTAATTCTGTTCTTGGTCTATGTACATTTTACTCATGGATCCAAGCAAAATGAAACCCCTGACAATTTCAGTCTTTTCTGCATTTATTGTGATGTTGCTTATTGGTCCAGTTATGAGGACTTTTATTTTCTTTATGTAGAGATGTAATCCATACTGAAGACTGCAGTCTTTGATCTTCATTACTACATGTTTCAAGCTCTCTTTGCTTTCAGAAATCAAAGTTGTGTCATTGCCATCTCACAGGTCATTAATTAGTCCTACTCCAATCCTGATACTATCTTCTTCATGCAGTCCAGCTTCTCAGAATATTTGCTCAGCATACAGACTGAATAAGTATGATGAAAAGATATAATTCTTACACACACCTTTCCTGATTTTAAACCGTGCAGATCCCCTTGTTCTGTTTAAATGACTGCCTCTTGGTCTATGTACAGGTTCCACATGAGCACAATTAAGTATTCTGGAATTCCTACTCTTCATGATATTATCCATAATTTGTTATAATCTGCACAGCCAAATTCCTTAGCATAATCAATAAAACACAGGTAAACATATTTCTGGTATTCTCTGCTTTCAGCCAAGATCTATCTGACATCAGCAATGATATCCCATTCCCCATCCTCTTCTGAATCTGGCTTGAATTTCTGGGGTAGGAGAGAGCATTGCAATCCGTGTTTGTGAAGGAACAACTCTTTGAGCCCCTTGTACAGGAATGCCAGCCCTCTTGATGGCTTTGCAAGAAGATGGATGGAGGCATCAGGTCATGTGTCTGAATTACAGAGGCCCAGCTGTGGAGAAGAGGCCAGGTTAACCCAGGTCTAAACACTTGAAACAGATATAAACCAGACTGAGCAGAATTTGGCTAAGAAGTGGAAAAATTAACTTTCATCTATTGGCACACACTGAAAAGGAAGATCAGATCTCTGTGTTCTCTTTTGCAGGAGAGCTTCCAGTCCAGCTTTCCCTCCATCCACACACATGTGAGCTAGATACTGCTAATAATGACTGTGATAATGCACTGGGAGGCTATTATGCACAAAGTGGGCAGATGGGTATAACTGCAATGTTGTTGTTGTTGTTAGGTGCCATTGAGTCATCTCCAACTCATAGTGATCCTAGGCACAACAGAATGAAACACTGCCCAGTCCTGTGCAGCCTCATGATCCCTACTACACCTGAGCCCATTGCTGCAGCCACTGTGTCAATCTATCTTGTTGAGGGCCTTCCCCTTTTTTCTTGACCCTTCACTTTACCAAGCATGACATTGTTCTCCAGAGAATGGTCCCTTCTGACAACATGACCAAAGTAGGTGAGATGAAGTCTGCCTATTCTTGCTTCCAAGGAGCATTCTCACTGTACCTCTTCAAGGACAGATTTGTTAGTTCTTTTAGCAGTCCACGGTACATTCAGCATTCTTCACCAATGCCATAATTCAAAGGCATCAACTCTTCTTCAGTCTTCCTTATTCATTGTCAAGCTCTCACAGGCATATGAGGTAATTGAAAATACCATGGCTTGGGTTAGGCACATCTTGGTCTTCAAGGAGATATCTTTGCTCTTCAGCACTTGAAAGAGGTCTTTTGCAACAGATTTGCCCAATGCGATACATTTTTTTGATGTCCTGACTGCTGCTTCCATTGGTGTTGATTGTAGAACCAAATAATATGAAGTCTGTGCCAACTTCAATATTTTCTCCATTCACCATGATGCTGCTTATTGACCCAGTTGTGAGGATTTTTGTTTTCTTTATATTGAGGTGTAATCCATACTGCAGACTACAGTCCCTAATCTTCATCAGTAAATGCTCCAAGTCATCCTCATTTTCAGCAAGCAAAGTTGTGTCATCAGGGTATTGCAGGTTGTTAATGAGTCTTCCTCCAATCCTGATGTCACATTCTTCATATAGTCCAGCTTCTCACCTGACACACTCTTTCTGATTTTAAACCATGCAGTATCCCCTTGTTCTGTTCAGACAACAGCCTCCTGGTCTATGTACAGGTTCCTCATGAGTACAATTAAGTGTTCTGGAATTACCATTCTTCTCAATGTTATCCACAATTTGTTATGATCCACACAATTAAATGCCTTTGCATAGTCAATGAAACACAAGTAAACATCTTTCTGGTATTCTTTGCTTTGAGCCAAGATCCATCTGATACCAGCTATGATATTCCTTACTCCATGTCCCCTTCCGAATCCAGCTTGCACCTCTCAAAGTTCTCTGTCAATATACTGCTGCAATCATTTTTTAATTATCTTCAGTAAGATTTTACTTGCATGTGATATCAATGATATTGTTTGACAATTTCCTCATTCCATGCGATCACCTTTCTTTGGAAGGGGTACAAATATGGATCTCTTCCAGTCAGTTGGCCAGGTAGCTATCTTCCAAATCTCTTGACATAGCCGAGTAAGTGCCTCTAGCGCAGAATCCATTTGTTGAAACATCTCAATGGATATTCTGTCAGTTCCCAGAGCCTTGTTTTTCACCAATTCCTTCGGTGTTGCTTTGATATGGCACCTCCTGAAATGGATAATCATTTATCAATTCTATTTGGTATAGTGACTCTCTCTATTCCATCCATCTTCTTTTGATGTTTCCTGCATCATTCAACATATTGCCCCTGGAATCTCTAAATATTGCAATTTGAAGCTTAAATTTTTACTCAGTTCTTTCAGCTTGAGAAATGCTGAACGTGTTCTTCTGCTTTAGTTTTCTAACTACTGGTCTTTGCACATTTCATTATGATAATTGACTCTGTCTTCTCGAGCTGCTCTTTGAAATCTTCTGTTGAGTTCTTTTATCCTGTCCAGTCTTCCGTTTGCTTTAGCTACTCTTCATTCAAAGGCAAGTTTCAGAGTCTCTTCTGACATCCATTTTGGTCTTTTCTTACTTTCCTGTCTTTTTAATGACCTTTAGACATTTGACTGCTAACCAGAAAGCTGGTGGTTCAAGTCCACTAGGCACTCTACAGAAGGAAGACTGGGCAACCTACTTCTGTAGAGATACCACCTCAGAAACCCCAAGGAGGGGTTGCTATGAGTTGCAATCGACTCTACAGCAGTGAGGGTTTGGCTTTCTTCATGGATAATGTCCTTGATGTCATCCTACAAGTCCTCTGGTTTTCAGTCACTGGTGTTCAGTGCATCAAATCTGTTTTTTAGATGGTCTCTAAATACAGGAGGGATATAATCAAGGTCATATTTTGGCTCTCATGGTCTTGTTTTAATTGTCTTCAGCTTCAACTTGAACTTGCATATGAGCAGTTGATGGTCTGTTCCACAATCAGCTCCTGGACTGGTTCTGGCTGAAGATACTGAGCTTCTCCATCACTTCTTGTCACAGATGTAGTTCATATGATTCCTGTGTATTCCATCTGATGAAGCCCATGTGTATAGCCACCATTTGTGTTGTTGAAAAAAGGTATTTGAAATGAATAAGTCATTGGTCTTGGAACATTCTATCATGCGATCTCCAGCATTATTTCTATCACCAAGGCCATATTTTCCAACTACCGGTGATTCTTCCTTGTTTCCAACTTTTGCATTCCAATCACCAGTGATAATTAGCACATCTTGATTGTATGTTTGGTCAATTTTAGACTGCAGAAGTTGGTAAAATATCTTCAATTTCCTCATCTTTGGCTTTGGTGGTTGGTGCATAAATTTGAGTAACAGTAGTATTAATTGGTCTTCCTTGTAGGCATATGGATATTATCCTATCACTGATAGCACTGTATTTCAGGATAGATCTTGATACATTCTTTGTGATGATGAATGCTATGCCATTCCTCTTCAATTTGTCATTCCCAGCATAGTAGATCATATGATCATCTGATTCAAAATGGCCAAGACCAGTCCATTTCAGCTCACTAATGCCTAGGAGATTGATCTTTATGCATTCTATTTCATTTTTGACAACTTCCAATTTTCCTAGAATCATGCTTCATACACTCCATGTTCTGATTATTAATGGATGTTTGCAGATGTTTCTTCTCATCTTGAGATGTGCCACATCAGCAAATGGGGGTCCCAAAAGCTTCACATCATTAAGGTCAGCTCTACTCTGAGGAGGCCACTCTTTTCCAGTTGTGTTTTGAGAGACTTCTAATCTGAGGGGCTCATCTTCTGGCACTGTATCACACAATGTTTCAGGGCTATTCATAAAGTTTTCCAGCAATAGACAGTGTTTTACTGATATTTATAATTCTGCCAACTATGAATTAGCATTATTCTGGCCAAATCTTTGAGAAGTAGATGGCCTCTTCCTTCTTCCAAGCCTGTCAGTCTGGAAGCTCCACCAAAATCTGTCTACCATCGGTAACCCTGATGGCAGTTGAAACACTGGTGGAATAGCCTCCAGCTTAGTGACACTCGAGCCACCACAGTATGACAAAATGACAGACAAGTTTGTCTCCCTCCGCTGTTCCAAACTGCATTTCCTGGTCTTCCCACTCTGTTCCCTTACCCGGCCTGCCCTCTGGGCACTCCATGCATACAAACTCTCACCTTCCATTGGTCCCAGGGCTGGCTTACCACAATGTTAGATTTGTAGAAATGCATTGAATCACATGTGGATATATGTAAACTTATAGAGCGGTGATGAAGCGAATATGGAAAATGAAGAATATCAAAGCAAGACAGGGATCTGTTTAATGTCTTGAGTAGCTTCATCCTCTTAGCTGGACTTTTCATGAAGGCAGGATTCATCATACTTATGAATCAATTCAAAATATGTTCAAGGGATTTTTGCATCAAGCACAAATGCTATCAGAAAAGCTTGTCTGACA
Source organism: Orycteropus afer afer (assembly GCF_000298275.1). Taxonomy (NCBI): domain Eukaryota; kingdom Metazoa; phylum Chordata; class Mammalia; order Tubulidentata; family Orycteropodidae; genus Orycteropus; species Orycteropus afer. The sequence continues at coordinate 5,089,169 of NW_006921795.1, read as the reverse complement.
AGGAACAAAGTTGTGGTCACCTCTTGGCCACAGCCAGCTACTCAGAGGAAGTGAGTACTTGTACCTGTGTGCTCAGGACCATAGTCATAGAGGACAACAAGCTCAACTGGCATAACATACTACACAAAAACATTGTTCCACATCTACTTTGGCGAGTAGTGACTGGGATCTTAAAAGCTTATGTGTGGTCATCTAGATGCAACAATGGGTCTCTCCTCATCCGCAAAAAAGAATAAATAAAACCAAGGACACATGGAAACAATTAGTCCAAGTGACTGGTACACCATGCGATCCTCAGACTACATGACTATGAGACCAGAAGAACTAGATGGTGCCTGACTACCACTGTCAACTACTCAGAGGGGGATCTAAGCAGGAGGTCTTGGATAGAGTGGGAGAATAGTGTGGAACAAAACTCAAAATCATTAAAAAAAAGGGGGAGGATCAGGTTTGCTGGCCTGATAGAGCCTGGTGGAACCCCTGAGACTATGGCCCCTAGCTGCCCTTCAGGTCTGGAATTGGAATTGAACCCACTCCTGTGGCTTCCAGCCAAACAAATGACAGGCATATGAGGTTAACATTTATATTAGCAAGATACACTCCTTGGAGAGATCAATCATGGGAGAATGGAAGGGCTGTGCATGTACAGGGAGATAGCTCAGGGAGCAGGCGCACATGGGAGGGAAGGACACAGGGAAGAGGTAACTAAGGGGAGGAAGTGAAAAATTAACAAGTATTTATTTTTAATAAAAACTCGAGAGAAAATTTCAAAACAGCGAAAAATAGAAGTAAAGTTATCTAAATTCTGGCCACTGCAGTGCAGACATATTCAGCACCTCTCACTGGCCCGGCACGACCCTGTCTTAGTAATAGTTACTTGCAGTCATGCCAAATATCTGCCATATCACTGGAAGACTATTTCAACAACTTGTTCAGCAGGATACAGGCAGTTTTTCACCTTAAACCTGAATGATCCATACTTAGGAACTTTCCACCTTAGGTTACCAAAGCTATTTGCAAAATAAAAATCACAAGTCTGGGAGAGGAGGTCCTGAAGCAAGACCAAGCCAACACTACAAAAGTACGAATCAAAACATCTAACATGACTGGTGTCTCTCTGTCTGTCTGTCAACTTGGGAACCCAGGCATGAAGAAATGGTGGCGAACTCAGATGTACCAGCCTCCTCCCCAATGGCACTACAACCCAGAAATGACTATGTAATGTTTTTTGTCTACATTAACTTCATGGGCCTATTTCCACAGGAAAAAACTGGAGCCTCTCTTCTCTTAGTATACATCCTAACAGTTCAGATCACGGTGAAAATGTTTCTTAACATCTAAAGAACTAAAGGTTTGCCTGCTCCATACCAGTGTAAATTTCCAAGTTAACAAAATAAATCATCATTTATAAAGGCCACTAAACTTGGCAAAGCAATAGTCAATTATTTTCTCTTATTCAAATTTAGAAATTAGAAGCAAAAAAGCCTCTATGAAGGTTAAAATGGAGGAAAATGGTTCTTAGGCGGTTCTAATTGAACAGGCATATGTGTAGACAGATTCTGCTGCAGCAAAGCCCTGTGAGTTACTAGCTGCCTGCAACATGGCTAGAGCTCTCCTTTCAATGCCTTCACTTACAGTCCTGACTGTTGGTCAACATGTGCGCCTCTCTGCACAAGAACTGGAATTGCTGCATGGTGCTTGTTCATAACAGCCACGATGATAACAGGCCGGTCTTCATTATCACTGCAGTTGGGATCTGCCCCCTGCAGCACATGGAAAAGAAAAAGTTTACCAGAAAAGCCTGTACCCAACAACAGCTAATCACAATCCTATTGTGTGTAGCAAACAATGTATTATGCTTAATAGTTAAAGTTCTTATAGAACAAAATTGTTTTTAAGTCAAAGGAGAAGAGAAATAGAAAGCCTAAGCTGTTGTTAGTTGCTAGTGAGTCAGCTCTGACTCACGGTGACCCTGTGTATAAGAGAACAAACCTTGCCTGGTCCTGCACCATCTTCATGATCGTTGGTATGTTCAAGTGTATTGCGGCTATTGTGTCAGTCCATCCCATTAAGAGAAATCCTAAGACTCAACCTACAATGGACAGAGCTGCCAAATCACCTGGGTGATAAAGCTTCTGCTCCCCACATCTGGAGGAACAGACATCCCTGACAACTTCGTTTCTTTAGGAACTTCCAGGTGAAGGACACATGGAGGTCTCATGGGTCACAGACCAGGAATTATATCCATCTTCATACGTGTTACTTGGGACCATTTTTCCACCTATTTTTTTGTTATAAAAACTATTAACAAGTAACAATACAATACTCTTGATCACAAATTTAACTCATTCTCAAACATTTCTAAAAATTAAATGGCAGTGATTTTTACCACAGTGAACAAAACTTCCATCTGGAAAAGGCAGAGGGTACAACACAGGTCTGAAAATCCTCAGAGTCTTATGTTTTGGTTACACTCACTTCATCAAGTAGCTGTTCAATTACAGAGACTCTTCCTTCCCCTGCAGGTCCGACTTCCTTCAGCAGGTGTCTGTTTTCAGGCTGCAGAATTATAGAATGTGGTCATTGCCATGGTCTCAAAATAGTTTTACAGTTAAGTAGTCTTACTTGTCCAGGCCCAAATGTTTCCTTTCCAAGGATACAGCCACATTGTCATTTGTATTCTGAGCCACAGGGACAGGCAAGCATGAGTTTATGGATGTGTGTGTGCAGGTGTGTGGTCTCCAACAGCAAGCATCAATCTGAAGAGTCCCTGCATGATGCAAAGAATTAGTGTGCTGGGCTACTAATTGGAGTCCACTCACAGGTGCTTTGAAGAAAGATCTAGGAATCTACTTCTGAAAAATCAGCCATTGAAAACCCGATGAAGCACAGCCCTACTCTGACATGAATCAGACTCAACTCTATGGCAACTGGTAACTGGTAAAGTAAATTGTGCTGATCTCTGAAGCCCTACCTTGGGGAAAGACACTATACTGATATTGCTTTAAGTTATTAGGGACAGGGATGCAATAAGAAACCCACACTAGTTTTATTGTGAATATTTCTAGGCAAAGCCTCCAGATGGATCCTAAAACACTCCATAAAATGTTCAGTGTCAGCCTGAAGATGACAGTTCAAAACTGTGCTCACCTGAGGAGTGAACCAATAAAACTGACCTCTTGTTAAGGAAAGAAAGCTCACACTTATCATTAGAAATCTGAAGAATTTATTATAGTTTATATTTTCAAAATGCTTTGAAATTATTTTGATGAGATAATATTCACATTAAATCTAAATTCACTGTTGTATACAGACTTTCAAAGTACTGATTGCTAGAAAACTGAAGGAAGGAATCCAGAAAGCAGGAGACATTACTTTTAGTATGTTCGTGCCACTGGATTCCAGCATTAAGTGTAGAATGGTCAGGGGACCACCATTGCCTTGTTTCCAAAGTAGAAATAATACCTCCTCCCTCCTTGGCTCCCTGGGAAGCCATGAGGATAAGGATATGGGTCAAGCTTTGTGAGCATTTCAAAAGAAAATGCCAGATCCAGGTTGTGGTCTCCCTGCTTGAGGGAAGAGTGCCCCTGAACAAAGTACTTTAATCATTAACCCACTAGGCACTGTTCTAGGAGGGCCCTATTTCTGCTGATTTTAATTTCTTATTGGGGACATATACGACAATGCTCTAGAAAGTCAACCTCATGAGTTCTGAGACCTTTGTCTCTTTAGTTAATGTTTGTTTGTTTGTTTGTTTAATAAACAAGAAACCAATTATAAAGCACTGTAGTGGTTATTTGTCATGGCTTATGGCCATGATAAGAACTCTGTTTGAAAAGGCTTCCTACATTTTGAAAGTGCCCACATTATGTATTAGTTTTCTAGGCTCTCTTACAACTATGGCCTCTAAACATGTAACCTAGGCCTGGCTTCTCAGTAGATTTGAAAAGATCATGCCTAGCATATATTTGGGAGCTCTAATGGTACAGTGCCTAAGGCATTTGATTGCTAACCAGAAAGCTGAAGGTTCAAACCCACCAGCCACTCCTCAGAAGGAAGATTGGGCAATCTACTTCCATAGTGATACTGATTCAGAAACCCAAGGAGGGGTCACTATAAGTCGAATCCAACTCAACGGTAGTGAGTTTTTTTTTTTTTTTTTTCTTTTTGGCATATATATGCTCAAAATTATCACTGAATGACTGAATTGTTTTAGCTTTTGATACTTATTGCCAAAATGCAAATGAAATAATGACACACAGCAACAGAGGAATTCAGGTCACATGCAGAGTACGAGGGTAGAGTCTCTCAAATTGTTTGTTGTTATTAAGTTCATGGAACTCTACACTCCTCTTACATTCATTAACAGTATTTCAAACTAGAGGAAGGTAGAGAGTGCTAGGAATCACAGCAATGAAAGTTAAAACAACAAAAGCACAAATAGCAAAAGACAAAATAAATAAATGGGACCTCATAAAAATTAAAAACTTTTGTTCATCAAAAGAGTTTACCAAAAAAGTGATAAGGCAAGTTACTGACTTGGAGAATATCTTCAGAAACTATATATCCAACAAGAATCTAATAACTAAAATATATAAAACTTTGACAACTTAGCAACAAAAATATAAATAATCTAATCATGAAATTAGATTTCGTGATCTGAATAGATATTTCACCAAAGAAGACATTCAAATGGCCACCAGACATATAAAAAGATGCTTAGCATCATTAGCCATCAGAGAGATGCAAATTAAAACCATAATGAGATACCATTTCACTCCCACTAGGATGGCTAAGATAAAGTACAATTTAAAAAAAAAAAAATGAAAATAACAAATGTAGGCAAGGATGTGGGGAAATGTGGAACTCTAATCCATTGCTGGTGGGAATGGAATATGATACAGCTGTGGGAAACAGTGTGGTGGTTCCTCAAAAAACTAAAAATAGAACTACCATATGATTTAGCAATTCCACTCCTAGGTACACATCCAAAAGACCTGAAAGCAGAGACTCAAACAGAGACTTGTACATAAGTGTTTGCTGCATCACTATTCACAATAGCCAAAAGGTAGAAACAACCTATATACCCATCAACAGATGAATGGATAAACAAAATGTGGTGCATTCATATAATGGAATACTACTCAGCCAGTAGGAGAAATGAAATCTTGGTACATGCTGGTGGAATAGTGCCTAAGGCATTTGACTGCTAACCAAAAGGCCATTCAAACCCACCAGCCACTCCTTGGAAGGAAGATTGGGCAATCTACTTCCATAGAGATACCTCCTCAGAAACCCAAGGAAGGGTCGCAATGAGTCAAGTCGACTCAATGGCAATGAGTTTTTTTTTTTTTTTTCTTTTTCTTGGCTACACTATAGATGGAGTAGAAGACATTATGCTCAGCAAAATAAGTCAATCACAAAAGAACAAATACTGTATGATCTCACTTACATAAAAACTCAAGAAAGACAAAATATATAGAGAACAAAGTTTGTTAGTGGTTACCGGGGGTGGGAGTGAGGGGAAAAAATTGGTTAATGGTGATGGAAAAATTACATTAATTAAGCTCTGGTAGCATAGTGGCTAAGTCACTTGCCTGCTAACCAGACGGCTGGCGGTTCAAACCCACCAGCCACTCCTCGGAAGGAAGGTTGGGCAATCCTACTTCCGTAGTGATACTGCCTCGGAAACCCAAGGAGGGGTCGCTATGAGTCGGGGCCGACTCAACGGCACATAACAACAACAACAAAGGTTACACAGCCACTTATTTTCATTGCTGTCAGTAAATTATACACCCGTAAAAAAAGTGAATTGGCAAAAGTCGTGTGATAGATATATTTATAAAAATGACAGGAAAAAAAAAAGAGTAGGTGCTGAGGCTGCTTATGTACAGCTAAACATCTCATGGGATTTGGTTCTTTAGTTTCAAGGTTTAGGGTCATGGTTTCATGGGACATCCTAGTTTATTGGCTTAAAACGTGTTAGTGTTTCTGTTCTACCTCCTAGTTCACTGTGTAGTGCCCGGGGTCTTAAAAGCTTGCAAGCAGCCATACAAGACACAACAATTGATCTCTATTCACATGGAACAACAAAGGAAGGAGAGTCAGGAAGAGGAGGAGGATACTAATATACTGGTAATTGCCTCCATGAACAATTGGATGGTGTCTGGCTATCATTATTGAACATTTTGATCAATGATTCCATATAAGAATCCTGATCAAAATGGAGAAAATGCAGAACAGAATTTCAAATACTCATGGACTCTAAACTTTATAGAGCCATGGAGGTTGGATGAGCCCATGAAATTACTGCCCTGAAATTATCTTTAAGCTACAAACCAAAAATATTCTCTGAAGTCATATTAAAACCAAACAACAGTTTAGCTTTACAGGTAAAAAAAGGTCTACCTTGAGCATTCTGCTCTTTTAAAAACTATCTATATGAGATAAAATTGACAAAAGCAACTTGAAACATTAGTTAGGAACTCTAGAGGGCAGTAGTTTCATGTTAATGAGGTAGAAACAACTCAGAAAAAGAAAGTGAGAATGGCTGCACAACTTGAGGAATGTAATCAATGTCATTAAATTGTACATGTAGGAACTATTGAATTGATGTATGCTTTGCTGTGTATATTCTCAATAACAACAAAATAAGATTTAGAAAAAAAAAGTTCAAACAATTTTAAGGTCTTTCACCCAAATTCACTGGGTGAATTATATGCAAAATATATGGTGGGAAAAAACAAAATGAAAAATAGAGTCTGCCTCAGGGAAATTATAATGCAAGTCAGAAAACTAAGATGGACATTACTAAGGAAGCTTTGAGTGTTTAGCTTAACTGAAAAGCCACTGCCACTGCCATCAAGTCAATTCCAAATCACAGGGACCCTATAAGGCAGAGCAGAACTGTCCCATAGGGTTCCAAAGTCTATAAATCTTTATAGAAGCAGATTGCCTCATCCTTCTCCTGTGGAGAAGCTGGTGGGTTCACACTGCTGACCTCTTGGTTAGCAGCCCAACGCTTTAACAACTACTGCACCACCAGAGCTCCTTAGTATAACTGAAGGTGGAGGAAAAGAACTGACACTGTGCCCCATCTCCGTCTCAGGCCAGGAGATGCAGGCTTTGGGACTTGTTCCTAATTGCATGTTTTCATCATACTGCAGCCAAAAAGGACCAACGAAAAGTGAGGTGATGGACTGAACAAGGGCATCCACTGTTCCATTCTCCAAAGCTCCAATTGAAAGTGTTCATGGTATATTTCTTTAAAAAAAAAAAAAAAAAAAAAAAAAACTCTAATAACTTGATAAACTCGTGAAAGTGTAACATCAGTGGACCAGGAATTTTGAGAATATTGAGAGTAAATGAAATCTGACTGATATGGAAATCAAGGCAAAGAAAATCCCAGGGAAGATACCAGAGTTATGAGTGTTTTCTAGATAAGCTCAAAGTTAATCGATAAAGTGGGCAGTTGCGGTACAGGCTGAATTCATGAATGAGTGTATTATTAAAGGGTTTATAGCTAAGATAGCTGCTGCCCTCCTCACCCATGCAAGAAAAGCAGGAGACTTTTGCTCCTTACTTAAATCTCAGTAACTCTTTTTCAGACAGCATGTGGTTTGTGTGGCAAAGGTTTCTACTGAGAGCACTGGGGCTCAAGAAGGAAGGGGAACAAAGACCAGATCATCTTAACAGATACAGGGGAGGCAGCTCCATCCAAGAATGAAATATACTAGAATGTTTCACACCAACAGCACCACCACCACTTCCACAGTGACAATTTAGGGGACCCCTCAGCTTTCTCCCTACTCTTTGCTAACACACCTTCCAGGAAAGTCTGCCCAATAGCATGTCCTATCCACTCACATATGCCATGTGCCCATCTGAACACACATGCTAAACACCTGTACTAATCAGACTATTCCTTCATTTGTCATCATGACCAGACAACCAAGGATCATTGCATATTTAAGACAAACCAACATCAAAAAATGACCAAAATGGGCAGATAAAACTGACTCCAGAGGAAACAGAGGTGATTCAGAAACTCTTGAAATATTTGGGAAACTTCTGCCTCCATAAAATACACTATCATGAAAAATAGAGGGGGGAGGGAGAAAAAACAGAAAATAAGAGAGTATTCTTCCATTAACAAATGTGAAAATGAAACATTAAATAGACAGGTGGAAGAAGATAGCTACAAGGAGTACATACTATAAGCTGTTCTTTCTTTTCTTGAAGTGTCTTGGCCTTGAAGTTCTTTGTCCTCTTGACTTTTTCAGTGGTATATGAGGTACTCTGGCTGTAGTCACTCACTGAAATGACAAAAAGCTGAGGTCCAAAAGGATGCCACCTCACTCCCCAAAGATAAAGAGTTACTGTACTTCTATGCCACTCAAGATGACTTTGAGATATTTCTATGTGCTTAAAACTGGCAGGAAGGACTTCTGGCGCAATATTCCTCACTACAAGAACAGAGGGAGTGGGAGAGGGGAAGTAGAAGGGATTACAGTTTTTAGGCTCAATAGAGCACCCTTAAATGAATCCGCCCAAGTCCTGTGAAGAACTTCCAAAATCTCATCCCTGACTCTGGGAAACCAGAGGATTAAAAGGTCTGGAACATAAGATGTGTGGTGGGACTTACAAACTTTAAGCAATTTTCTGCTCTCCTTGCAAGTCCATCAATTGTTTAAAAATTCCCAGAGGGAAACAACTCACCTACGCTGGATCTGCTGCTGGATAGCCCATTACCACCCTCGGTAACACTGCTTAGAAAGTGGTCACTGAAATCCACCATCTTGTTGAAGTTATGGTTCTGGCCAATGAAAAAATTCAAGCACTGTAAGTGATAAGGCTGCTGTGTCCCAACAGAAAGAATTCTCTGTCCACCTGCTGCTCTTTTGTTAACAGTATCTCTAACTATCCAGTCAAGTCTGAAACCTGGACACCCTTCCTGACATCCCCTTTACTTCACCATGACATTTTGTCCATTTTGCCTTTTAAACAGCACTTCAGTCTGGCCCCTCCTCTTTATCACTATGGTAGTGACCCCTTGTCTCACATGGGGACCACTCCAAAGCTTTCCAACAAATTTCTGCCAGCCTACCTTATATGTGTCTGTCACCTTTGTACAATTTATAACTAACTGTGGCCCTCTCCTGCTTAAAACCCTTCATTGTCCTGGACTTAAGGTAGCAGGCTGGGGAGTCTCCAGATTGCAGTGTTTGAATCCTGTTTCTGTTACCTTCTTGTGACCTTGGAAGAAGCAAGTTACTTAACTTCTCTGAGCCTTGGTTTCCTTACCTGCAGAGTGGAAATACTGTGACCTATCTCAAAAGGATGTTGTAAAAGTAAAATGAGAGAAAATGGGTGCTATAAAATGAGGACAGATACATGGGCCAGACATGGAATTCTGTAACCACCTGGACTAGTTCTTCAGCATGGCATCCTGCTCCATATCTATGTGGCTGTCCTCCTACCATGGGCAACTACCTGCTACTTCCTGGACACTAAAACACAGAGGTTAAGGAAGAAGACTTGCAAGCTGGGGATAATTCTTTCCCTTCTGCTTGACAGACATTCTGTGATAGATGCTGTCAGTGCCCCACCCAGTCCTCCTTTCCTGATCAAGATACCAAATCCAGCTACAAACTGCTCACATTGGACCCTTCACCAAGGTCCTGCTCTCAGTAGGTGGGTGCTGCCTTGCTCTAGCGGTTATGGCTCTTCCTCACCTTGCCTCACACAGGGACAACTTGATGGAGTTACTTATGCTCCAGAGCTCCCTCTGGATCAGGCTAAAGCTAGAATTTGCTCAAGATCCATTCTCACTCAATTTCCCACCTTGTCCTGCTTCCTCCCTTCCCTCCCTCCCTTATCCTGAGAGCATCTCCTTGGCCCAGGCTCTGCTCTAAACAGCATTTAGTGCTTGAATTGGTTTCAAAGCACTTTTATGTGCATTATCCCATTTGATATTTCCACCCCCTTTCTGCGTTAGGCAGGGTCCTGTGGTGCAGTGAATAACTTGGTATGGCTTTTCTAGCCAGTCTTTGTGACTCCCACCAGATTACTGGGTCAAATCCAAAACCAACTCACTGCCATCAAGTCAACTCCGACACACAGTGACCCCTCCTTGGGTTTCTGAAGCGGTATCACTACAGAAGTAAATTGCCCAACTTCCTTCCAAGGAGTGGCTGGTGGGTTTGAACTGCCAGCCTTCTGGTTAGCAGTCACATGCCTTAGGCATTATACCATCAGAGCTGGGACCATGCAAATAAGGTGAATGGAACTCTAATGTGAGGATTGGTTAGTTTTGCTATGCTGGTGGGTTTAAATGAGCCCTCCTACAGGCAGAAGAGGGGATCTCAGTGCCATCAAGAGAGAAGAACCAGAAGTAGAGTGGAGTGCATCCTTGGACCCAAGACCTGTTTGCTGGACCTCCTCAGAAGAGAGATGGCAGAGATAACTGGCAAAGATGACCAGCAGAGACAACCACAGAGGAACTAAGAAGCATAAGATAAGAGTGGCAGGCTTGCCAGCCCATGGAGAAAGCTGAGTGCCTTTGGGTAGGAGGCTTGCTCGCAGAGGCGGGTGTACCTAGGTGTACCTATCAACAGAGCTCAAAGAGCTTTGTGACACTTACCTGAGCAGAGCAGAGGCCAAGCCAAGAGGCCAAGGGCCAGGGAGTCATGCCTGAGGGCATAGCAGAGGGGAGACTGTCCTGATCAAAGAATTGCATCTTGAGCACATTACTGAACCTGAATTGTAACCTGTAACTTCCCTAATGAACCCCCTAATTATGAGTATTGTCTGTGAGTTCGGTGTGGTCATTACAATGAATTGTAAAACCCAGTAGAGAAATAATGAGTACTGTGGGAGGCATGGTTGGTGTCAGAATTGGTAAAAAGGCTGGAGGTTGTGGCATGTCTAGCCTCATAGGAATAAGCCTTGGGCTGCTGATGATTGTGTCTCTTCCTCATGAAGTTAAAGGCGGTCAGAGGATGCCACTTCCTTGTCCTTTTTGCAGTTGGTGTCAGAAGTGGGATCCACTGCAATGGCTTCAGACTCATGGAAGCATGGGACTTTGTAAAAGAAAGAAGCCAGAGGCCTGAAAAATGAAATTTGATTCTTAGATGGTTATTTTAGTTGTTACCTGTAATGGTAGAAAGGGATATAAGAGATATTATGCTGCACCTGGTGGTGTAGTGCCTAAGGCATTTGATTGCCAACCAGAAGGCTGGTAGTTCAAACCCACCAGTCACTTCTCAGAAAGAAGAGTGGGCAATCTATTTCTGTAGAGACATCTCCTCAGAAACCCAAGGAGGGGTCACTATGAGTTGAAATAGACTCCACGGCAGTGAGGTTTTTGTTTTTTTTTTGTTTTTTTATTATTATTATATTTTTTTTATGCTGCAGCTGAAGGAAGAAAGGCCTGAGGCAAGAGTGAGGCCAATTAAAAGAGCTGGTTGACTGCATGCCAGGACTTTGGGAAAGAATGCCAAAGGTCCAGAACCACAAGTACAGAATGTGAAGATAGTCAAGGTGAAGAGATGAAACTGGAATGTTTTAAAAAGGGTATGTTTTTTGGATTATGTGTGTATCTGAATGTACCATGGATATTGAATGTTCTCTTGACCTAATGTATGTTAGAAATGAATATTGGATATGGATAATAGAGAGTGTGTAAGTCTGCTTTCAGCTAATACTTGATTGGACATATTAAAAAGGGAACTAGAATTTGCCTGGAAGAAACATAGGTTGTTGGTTCAAATGCAGTAGCCCTGGGTATAGAATATTGGTAGTTTAAACTGAAAACTTGAGCCCTACCCAGAACCTTCAGCATCATGAAATTTGCATTTGAAAAGACACTGAGACCCACCCAAGACTGCTGAGTGAACAGCAGATTTGCATTTGAAGGAAGGACTTGCAGAGAAAAAATTGACTGTTTGGCTTTTTGAATTTTGAGCAAGTGGTTTGGCTTTGGGTGAAACAAAGCTGGAAAGTCATGGCCCATGAGTGAAATCCCTTCCAGGACCAGAAGTTAAAGAGAGCTGGTGAGTAACAGGCTTGCATGCTGCTCACTTGTGACCACCTGGGTCCACTTGATGAGTGGAAGTAAGGGAGGTCCAGCAATGAAGAAATGAGCTATGTTTGGTACTCTTTGACCTGGCCCGCAGAAGACAGGAATGAGAGCAAGGGCTAGCTGGTCTGAAGTGCAACGAGTTGTGTAGAATCCTGAGCCTATTGGCATTGAACTAGCTCCTGAGGGCTAGGGATGATAGAGAGAAGAGGCTGGTTGGTCTGAAGTGAAGGGAGGAGTCTGAATTCCCAAGCTTGCAGGTGGTACCCATGGCCTAGCTTGGATGGCTAGGGTTGAGCTGAGCACAACCTAACCAAGTGAAGAGGAAGATGTTTGACACTGAGCTGGTGTTAAGTTATTGCAATTTTATGGCTTGCTCTGGACTGGACTTTGCGTATGGATGCAGATGCTCAAAGTTCCAACTGGAATAGAAGATTCTTCAGAGAAAGGAACATGCTTGTATCTTCATAACACTGGATTGATAGGGATGGGCAATTTAGAAATTAGCTATCTAAATGTGGGGAGATAAAGGCATAAAGTGGCTGGCTTACACACTTTCATGGGTGTGCTTATTCTTAAACTGATTGGGAAAGGGATGTTAATTTTTGAAGTATGAAAGGGACAATGGCTAGAAAAGTAAGGGGTTGGTCTGTGGTACTGTGAATTACTGGGTATGACTTTTCTAGCCAGTCTTTGTGACTCCCATCAGATTACTGGTGGGAGCATGCCAATAAGGTATATGGGACTCTAATGTGAGGATTGGTTAGTTTTGCTATGCTGTTGTTGTTGTTATGTGCCGTCAAGTTGGCCCCGACTCATAGCAACCCCTCCTTGGGTTGCCGAGGCAGTATCACTACGGAAGTAGATTGCCCAACCTTCCTTCCAAGAGTGGCTGGAGGGTTTGTACTGCCAGCTTTCTGGTTAGCAGTCAAGTGCTTTAGGCACTATGCTACCAGAGCTCCTTTTGCTATGCTACAGGGCTTAAAATGACCCTTCTAGAGGCACAAGAGGGGATCTGACTGCCATCAAGAGAGAAGAGCCAGAGATGGAGTGGAGTGCATCCTTAGACCCAAGATCCCTGTGCTGGACCTCCTTGGCAGCAATGGCAGAGACAACCACAGATGAACCAAGAGGTACAAGATAGAGCAGTGGGCTTGCCAGCCCATGGAGCAAGAAAGCTGAGTGCCTTTGGGCAGGAAGCTTGCTGGCAGAGTGGGTGTACCACCTGTTGGCAGAGCAAAAAGAGCTTTGTAACACTTGCCCGAGCAGGGCAGAGGCCAGGCTGAGGGGGCAAAGAGTCCGGGAGATGTGCTTGAGGGCATAGCAGAGGGGAAACTGTCCAAATTGAAGAAATGTATCCTGAGAGCAGTCCTGAACATGAATTGATACCTGTTATTCCCGAATAAACCCCATAATCTTGAATATTGTTGGTGAGTGTGTGGCCATTGCAATGAATTATGGAACACAGCAGAGTAGTAAGTGCTATGAGAGGGATGGTTGATGTCAGAACCGGTAAAAAGGCTAGAGGTGGTGGCATGTCTGGCCTCAAAGGAATAAGCCTTGGGCTGCTGATGATTCTGTCTCCCCCTCATGAAGTCAGAGGAGGTCAGAGGACGCCACTTCCTTGTCCTTTTTGCAGTTCTGTATCTATCCTAATTTTATACAATCTTACAGGGCACACAGCTACGGCCGAATTAATGTCAGCTCCCCTCTCTTTCCTTGTCTTTTTCCCCCAACTTACCAATCTATTGATCATCCTTTTTCATATTCTGATTTCTTGTCCAATAAAATTAAAACAGCATATATCAATCAATCACACATAGGCCTAGCAGCAATGCCCCATCCACCATATACAGGGGCAAATCAAGAGAGACATGTCCACAAAGTTTATTTTATATAAGGCAAATAGGCAAGGCACATATCAGCAAACAATTTATCAGTCTTTCCCAAAATCAACTGTATCACAGACATGTCATCAGATTTTAATCAGTACTAATTACCCTGAGAATTACAGGACCAACAGGGTAGGTGATAATTCTAGTTCTTAGTATATACTATCATGGAAGGAAGGGAGACTGGGCAATCTATTTCCATAAAGATTTACCACCTCAGAAACCCAAAGGAGGTCGCTATGAGTCAGAATAGACTCGATGCTTAATGGCAGTGAGTTTGGGTTGTTTTTTTGTTTTGTTTTGTTTTGAGTATGTACTATAATTTTACATGCCTGAAAGCCACCTTCCTTAGTTCAATTACCTAATTGTATGAAATTCCTTGCCTACAGTCAAGTTTCATAATATCCAAAGCTTCTCCTTTCTATAGATTAGACAGAATACTTTTATAAATTGTAAGCCACAATTTACTAGTTTAGACAATTCTCAAATGAATATCTTCTGAATATCTTACTTACCTTGTTTGAACTTTTAATATAATTCAGTCTGATGCTAACTTCATAACCATCTTCATGGACAGTAGCAGAAATAAGCTTTTAAAAAAGTATCAAAGAGAATTCACAAAAATGAGTATGGGATTCACCAACTTGATCAACAATTTAGAAAAATCTAAACACTAATTAACTAATGAACAAATTAACACTAATTAAATATTTAACACAAAAGAATACAGAAAAGGACAGAAGAACAAAAATTGGATGAGATAAATAGAAAACAAAGAGCATAATGTTGTTAAGTGCCGTCAAGTTGATTCCGACTCATAGCAACCCCATGCACAGCAGAACGAAGCACTGCCCTATTCCACACCAGCTCCATGATCCTTGCTATACCTGAGCCCATTGTCACAGTCACCATGTCAGTCCATCTTGCTAATGGGTTCTTTCGTCAGCCCTCCACCATACCACGCATGACATCCTTCTCCAAGGAATGGTCCCTTCTGACAACATGACCAAAGTAGGTGAGATGAAGTCTGGCCATTCTCGCTTCCAAGGAGCATTCCGGTTGCACTTCCTCCAGGACAGATCTGTTAGTTCTTTTAGCAG
>NW_006921795.1:5071916-5073208 GCF_000298275.1 Orycteropus afer afer | reverse complement strand
CCTCTTCTGAATCCAGCTTGCACCTCTGGAAGTTCTCTGTCAATATACTGCTGCAACTGTTTTTGAATTATCTTCAGTAAGATCTTACTTGTGTGTGATATTAATGATATTGTTCAATAATTTCCACATTCTGTAGGAATTCATATTTCTTTGGAATGGGTACAAACATGGATCTCTTCCAGGCAGCTGGCCCAGTAGCTATCTTCCAAATCTCTTGACATAACCGAGTGAGTGCCTCCAGTGGGGCATCTGTTTGTTGAAATATCTCAATGGGCATTCCATCAATTCCTGGGGCCTTATTCTTTTCCAATTCCTTCATTGCAGATTCAACTTCCTCCTTCAGTACCATTGGTTCTAGACCATATGACACCTCCTGAAATGAAGATTGACCAGTTCTTTTTGGTACAGAGATTCTGTATATTCCTTCCATCTTCTTTTGATGTTTCCTGCATCATTCAATATTTTGCCCATAGAATCTTTCAATATTGCAACTCGAGGCTTAAGTTTTTTCCTCAGTTCTTTCTTCTCAGAATGTCAAGCACATTCTTCCCTTTTGGTTTTCTAATTCTAAGTCTTTGCATATTTCATTATAGTAATTGGTGGCTTTGCTTGAGCTGCTCTATGAAATCTTCTGTTCAGCTCTTTTATCTTGTCATTTCTCCATTTGCTTTAGGTACTCTCCTCTCAAGGGCAAGTTTCAGAGTCTCTTCTGTCATCCATTTTGGTCTTCTCTTCTTTTCTCATGTTTTTAGTGACCTCTTGCTTTCTTCATGCATGATGTTCTTGATGTCATCCCACAATCCTTCTGGTTTTTGGTCATTGGTGTTCAATGCATCCAATCTATTCCTTAGATGGTCTTTAAATTCAGGAGGGATATATTCAAGATCATATTTTGGCTCTTGTGGACTTGTTCTAATTGTTTTTAACTTCAAGTTGAACTTGCATATGAGCAACTGGTGGTCTGTTTCACAATCAGCTCCTGGCCTGGTTTGGGCTTAAGATATTGAGCTTTTCCATTGCCTATTGCTACAGATGTAGTTAATCTGATTCCTGCGTGTTCCATCTGGCGAAGTCCACATGTACAGCCACCGTTTGTGTTGTTGAAAAAAAGGTATTTGCAATGCATAAGTCATTGGTCTTGCAAAATTCTACCATGCAATTTCCAGCATTATTTCTGTCACCAAGGCCAAATTTTCCATCTACCAGTGATTCTTCTTTGTTTCCAACTTTTGCATTCCAGTCACCAGTGATAATTAACACATCCTGATTGAATGTTCGGTCAATTTCAGACT
>NW_006921795.1:5052545-5068887 GCF_000298275.1 Orycteropus afer afer | reverse complement strand
GCAGGTAAGGCTAACCCATATCCAGAATAAGTATCTATTCCAGTAAGAACAAAACACTGTCCTTTCCATGATGGAAGTGGTCCAGTGTAATCAACCTGCCACCAGGTTGCTGGCTGATCACCCCAAGGAATGGTTCCATACCATGGACTCAGTGTTGGTCTCTGCTGTTGGCAGATTGGGCACTCAGCAGTGGTGGTAGCCAAATCAGAGTTGGTAAGCGGGAGTCCATGTTGCTGAGCCCATGCATAACCTCCATCCCTGCCACCATGGCCACTTTGTTCGTGAGCCCATTGAGCAATGACGGGAGTAGCTGGGGAAAAAGGACGGCTGGTTTCCACTGAACGTGTCATCCTATCCACCTGATTGTTAAAGTCCTCCTCTGCCGAGGTCACCTTTTGGTGGGCATTCACATGAGACACAAATATCTTTACTCCTCTGGCCCATTCTGAGAGATCTATCCACATACCTCTTCCCCATACATCCTTATCACCAATCTTCCAATCATGCTCCTTTCAAGTCCCAGACCATCCAGCTAAGCTGTTAGCCACAGCCCATGAATCCGTATATAATCGCCCATCTGGCCATTTCTTATTCCATGCAAAGTGAACAGCCATATGCATGGTTTGAAGTTCTGCCCATTGGGAGGATTTCCCTTCACCACTGTCCTTTAAGGAAGTCCCATAAAGGGGCTGCAGTGCCACTGCTGTCCACTTTCAAGAGGTGCCTGCATATCACACAGAATCATCTGTAAACCAGGCACGAGTTTTCTCTTCCTCAGTCAACTGATCATAAGGAACTCCCCATGAGGCCATAGATACAAACTGGGAGAGGGAAGGTAATATGACTGGAGTGGAGACCATAGGCATTTGGGCCACTTCCTCATGCAACTTACTTGTGCCTTCAGGTCCTGCTTGAGCCGGATCTCTGATATAGCACTTCCATTTAATGATGGAGTGCTGCTGTGCATATCCAACTTTATGACTCTGTGGGTAAGACAACACTCAGTTCATGATAGGCAGCTCAGGCCTCATGGTGACTTGGTGCCCCATGGTTAGGTGTTCAGTCTCTACTAAAGGCCAGTAACAAGCCAAAAGCTGTTTCTCAAAAGGAGAGTAGTTATCTGCAGAGGATGGCAGGGCTTTGCTCCAAAACCCCAAGGATCTGCATTGCGATTCACCAATAGGGACCTGCCAAAGACTCCAAACAGCATCTTTATCTACTACAGACACTTCAAGCACCATTGGATCAGCCAAATCATATGGCCCTAGTGGCAAAGCAGCCTGAACCTGTTGCAGAGCCTTCTGTTGTTCAGGCCCCACTCAAAACTAGCAGCTTTCTGAGTCACTTGATAAATAGGCTGCAGCAACACATCCAAATGAGGGATATGTTGCCTCCAAAATCCAAAGAGGTCTACCAGACGTTGTGCCTCCTTTTTAGGAAAGACTGTAAAAGTATACTGCTGGTCTTGCCAGCTGAAGGCAAACTGCTTCTGATGGTCTTTTGAAATTGGTATCAAGAAAAAGGCATTGGCCAGATCAATAGCTGCATACCAAGTACCAGGAGATGTACTAATTTGCTCAAACAATGAAACCACATCAGGAACAGCAGCTACAATTGGAGTCAACACCTGATTAAGTTTACGATAATCTACTGTCATGCTCCAAGATCCATCTATTTTTTGCACAGGCCAAATAGGTGAATTAAATGGGGATGTGGTGGGAATCACCACCCCTGCATCCTTCAAGTCCTTGATGATGGCAGTAATCTCTGCAACCCCTCCAGGGATCGGTACTGCTTTTGATTTACTATTTTTGTAGGTATAGGCAGTTCTAATGGCTTCCACTTGGCTTTTCCTACCATAATAGTCCTTACTCCACATGTCAGGGAGCCAATTGCTGAGTATATCTATTCCAGTTATGCATTCTGGCACTGGGGAAATCACTACAGGATGGATTTGGGGACCCCCTGGACCCACTGTGAGACACACCTTAGCTAAGACTCCATCAATAACTTGACCTCCATATTCCCCCACTCTGACTGGTGGGCCACAATGATGCTTTGGGTCTCCTGGAATTAGTCAATTCAGAGCCAGTGTCCAGTAATTCCCAAAAAGTCTGATTATTTCCTTTTCCCCAATGAACAGTCACTCTCATAAAAGACCTCAGATTCCTTTGGGGAAGGCTAGGAGAAAGACTGACATTATAGATTTTTGGCAATATAGTGGGGTCCTTCCTCAAAGGGACCTGGCCTCCCCTTCATTCAAGGGATTTTGGGTCTGCAAACTGACTCAAGTCTGGGAATTGATTGAGAGGTCATGACTCCGTATTCTGGAGATTCAATCTAAGTTGTCGTTCACGTGACCTAGAATTCTTCTGTCTATACAGATCAAGTAAACATTTAGTAGGCTTGCCATGTATTTCACTACTAGAAACACCCTGACCAAGTAGCCAATGCCATAATTTCACACGAGTCAGACTATTCTGATTACTGCTCGGACTCTGCTGTCCATTATGGTAACAACGCCCAACTTGCCTTTGTCAATTAACTGCTGCCACCTGGTCCCTACTATCATGGGGTCCAATCAGCCCCATCATAGTTAAGTGTCTTAGTTCAATTAGGGCAGTTCCCACTGTCAAATCAGGTTTACATAAAATAGCAGTCACAGCAGTCTTCAAGGATGGTGGAGCTCCCTTTACAAATTTATTCCTCACGGCGCTGGTGAAAGGCATGTTTCTCCTCTATTTGAGTCATGCCACGTCAGCAATTGGGGTCTCAAAAGCTTTTCCTTATCCATGTCAGTAAAGGCTGGTTTTACTCTGAATATGCAGCTCTTTCCCAGTTGTATTTTGAGAGCCTTCTAACTTAAGTGACACATCCTCCTCCTGTGTATTGGACAATGTTTCCGGACTATTCATAACTGCACAGTAATGTTTCAGACAGTGTTTCTCTGCTATTAATAAGGTTTTCCCTGGCCAATTCTTTGAGAAGTGGATGGCCTCTTCCTTCTTCCTAGTCCTCTCAGTCTGAAAGCTGCACTGAAACCTGTGCATCATGGGTACCTTCTGGGTTTAAAACACTGGTGGCACAGCCTCAAGACTCACAGCAACACATCACCACAGTAGGACAAACCAACAGACAAGTTTGTCTCCTTTAGCTGTTCAAAACCTCTTCAACCTCCCGTCACCTGGATCCCTGCAGCTGACTCCTCATTCTGTCCATGTGCCCCTGGCCTTTTCTCTCCTTTCCCCCACTTACCCACCTTGCTGCTTTGGGGCATAGCCTTGGTTCCCTCCCCTCACCTGGACCCCTGAGGCTGACTCCTCACTCTGTCCTGGTCCCCCTGGCTTTTTTCTCTCCTTTCCCCTGCTTTCTCACCTTGTCGCTTGTGGGGCATGGCCTGGGTTCCCACCCCTCACCTGGATCCCTGCAGCTGACTCCTCACTCTGTCTTAGTCCCCCTGGCCTTTTTCTCTCTTTTCCTCCACTTTCCCACCTTGCCACTTTGGAGCATGGTCTGGGTTCCCTCCCCTCACCTGGTTCCCTGTGGCTAACTCCTCAAATAGCATAATAGCAGACCCAAATCCAGTGATATCAATTAATTCTATTAATTGTAAATGAACTAAATACATCAATAAAATGGTACAGACTGTCAGACTGGATAACAACACCAGACTCAAATTTATGCTTTCTACAAGAGACAAACTTTAAGTTTAATCATGAGAGGGTATGGGGAGCAGACCTTGGTAATCAGAGGGCAAGGATCACAATTGATCAGCTTTTTCCTGTGGAAAGAATTTAGACTAAACCAGAAGTTAGTAAATGTTTTTAGCACAGGGTCAGATAGCAAATATTCTGCTTTTTGTAGGCCATATGATCTTTGTTACTTATATTCAACTTTACCTTTTAGCACAAAAGTAGCCATAGACAATCAGGAAATGATTGGCTGTAGCTGTAAGCCAATAAAACTTTATTTACAAAACTGAGCAGTAGGCTAGATTTGCCCTGAAGGCTATAGTTTACAGACCCCTGCACTAGGCCAAAAAATTTATAAACAATCAAAATAGATTATCAGACTTCCAGAAAGATGACAAAATAATCAGACAAGCTACACAGACCCTCTACAATAAAGAAACAGGAAATCAAATGAAACAGATACAAATAATAATCCTGGAACACTGAGTTTCAAAAGAAAAGATAAAGAAGCGGATCAAATACCAACTAGAAGATACTGCATGAAAACAGTGAACAAGGAGGCAAATGGACTTGTAAACTTTCAACTGGCCTGACAACATAGCCCTTTTTAATTTTTGCAAGCAGCATTCCAATTGGAGCAATAACCTGAGCATCAGTTCCCCTTGCCAGGGACTACGCAGGCACCTGCACCACTAGCTGGAGACCAGAAAGGTGCAATATCTCTTCATTCCCTACACCATCCCAATGACCAGAGATGCAGCCATTCCCCACCTTCACCCACCTTCTGGACTGGCAGGAATTCCATCACATACCCTGGGGCCCTGCTCGGAGGTGCCCTCTAGGCAGACAGAAACTTGTTCTGAGACCAGATGTCTTGCCTCCAACCACCTTCTGGGCAGGCAGGAATTTGTTCAAAGTACAAGCATCCTGCCCCCAGTCACCCTCTGGGGTGGCAGGAACTTTCTTAGACCAATAACCCTGTTCCCAGTTGTCTTTTGGGCTGACAAGAACTCCTTCTGGGACTAGGTGCCCTACCCTCAACCATTTTCTAGGCAAGCAGAAACTTCTTCTGAGATCAGGTGCCTTACCCGCAGCCACATTTAGGGCCAAGAGGAAATCCTTCTGTGACTAGGTGCTTTGCCCCTACTTGCTTTTTTGGCTGGTAGGAAGTCATTCCAGAACCATGTGGCCTGCACCCCATCACCTGTTCAGCCAGCAGGAGTACCACCTAAGTGTTTGGCCAACCCAGTAGTTTTCTCCTTTCTTTACCTTCAGTGGTTTCTGGGTTCTTTGTTTGTTGTTTTTTATTTCTTTTTCAGTCGTTTTCTTTTCATTTTTTTCCATACTTCTTTTTCTTTTGTATTTTTCTTTACTATTCCCTTTTCCTTGTTTTCTGTTCTTTTATTCCCCTTTCGGTCTTTTGGGATTTTTTTCTTCTTTTTTCTTTTTCTTATTTTTCTTTTCATTTATTTCTTCTTTCTTTGTGGTAGTGGTGGTTGTTTTTTCTCTTTTTAAATTTTCTTTTAGTTATATTCCTTTTTATTGTGCTATGTCTACTTTTGTTCTCTTGGGGGTTTGTTGTTGTTGTTTGGTTTTTTTTTTTTTTGTTCCACCCAGTGAGAGTCAGCTCTCACTGTGCCCACATTACCCAACCATATCCACATGAAGACCACCAACAAATTCTGTGCCAAATTATCAATGATAGACACCAGACCAATCCACCCTCAACTGCTCTACATGAACAGAAAATAGACAAATGTACACACATTCTCATCTTCTATCACATCTACCAGCAGACAGGTGGTAAGTGCCTAAGTGCTGCCAAACTAGTGGACAGAGTAGCACATCATCCCTGTTCACTCAGCTATATCAAAACAAAACAAAACAGAAAAACACATCAACATACAATTACCAATTAAATACAAATACAACAATATCACAATATCTCAGAGACACTAGACAATCTCAGTGTACACAAAGAAGCAATATAAAGTAGTACAAACAAGGGACAAAAATACAGAGCCAGAAAACCTCCCAGAGGAAGAAATAACATTGCAACAACCTTACAAGGAATTCAAGAGGTTTATGTATATGTACCTTCAGTAGATCAAGAGAAGGACCAAGGAAAGCACTGACAAAATCAAGGAATGCATAGGCAAAACTTTAGAAGAAAACAATACATGGGCACACCGACAAAATAAATGGAAAACTAGAAACCATACAAAAACAGCAAACAGAAACCCAGAAGACTGATACTAATATTTCAAAAATAGAGAACATATTAAAAGGAAAGAGGAGTAGACTGAATGAGTGGAAGACAGAATTAGCAAGACTGAAGACAAATCTCTTAATACTATTTTGATAGAGGAACGATCAGAAAAAAAAAAAAGAGCAAAAAATTAAAAATGAAGAAAGCCTATGATTTATGTTATGCAATCAAGAGGAATAACTTACCTGTGATCAGGATTCCAGAATAGGAAGAGACAAAAAAAAAAAAAAAAAACCCACATAGAAATTTATGGAAGATTTGTTGGAAGAAAACTTCCCTAATATGATGAAAGACAAGAAGATATGCATTCAAGAAGCACAATGAATACCAAAAGGATAAACCCCAAAAGAAAATCACCAAGACAAAACATAATCAAACTTTCCAAAGCAAAGACAAGGAAAGAATCCTGAAAACAGCTTGTGGAAATGAAAAGTTACCTACAAAAGACAACCAATAAAACTAAGCTCTGATTTCTTCGCAGAAATCATCCAAGCAGGAAGGCAATGGGATGACATATATAAAACCTTGAAAGAAAAAAATTGCAGACCAAAAATTATAGGGTAACTTCAAAGAAAATGAATAAAAATTCTCATCAAAATATGGGAGGAAAGTCATGGATATTGAGCAAACAATAAAACAATAGCAACAAAGAAAATCCATAAACAAAATGAGCTCAGCACTCAAGATTATATGTAACAAAGATAGTAGCAGCACCACAAAAAAAAAAAAACACGCAACAAAATGAGAGCAATAAATTCATAGCTGTTGATAATTACACTGAATGTAAATGGATTAAATGCACCAGCCAAGACACAGAGAGTTGAAGAGTGAATAAGAAACCATGACCCATCAATATATTGCCTACAAGAGATACACCTCAGACACAAAGCCAAAAATAGACTAAAATCAAAGGTTGGAAAAAATATATCAAGCAAATGGCAAAAAAGAAGCAGAAACAGCAATATTAATTTATTAATTTCTGATGAAATAGATGTTAAGGCAAAAACCAGCATAAACAACAAGGAAGGACATTATATTATGATAAAAGGGTCAGTTGCACAAGAGAGTATAACCATAATAAATCCATAAACACCAAATGAAAGAGCCCCAAAATACATAAACCAGACTTTAACAGAACTAAAAAGAGAAACAGACAACTCCACAAAAATGTTAATACTCAATTTTCAATGAACAATAGATTAACTAGAAACTCAACAAACACATGGAAGAACTAAACAACACAATCAACCAACTTGACCTTCTAGATATATACAGAATACTCCACCCAACAACAGCACAGTATATATTCTTTCCCAGTGCATGTGGAACATTCTCCAGGATAGACTATCTGTTTGGCCACAAAGCAAACCTCAATAAATATAAACATAATGAAATATTACAAAGCATCTTCTCAGATCACACTGTTATAAATTAGAAATCAACAACAGGAAGATTGGTGGGGGGGGGAAGCAAACACATGGAAACTGAATAATACTTTGCTTAAAAACTACTGGGTAATTGAAGAAATAAAATATGAAATTTAAAAATTTGTTGAATGAAAACACAACATACCAAAATCTTTGGGACACAGTAAAAGCAGTGATCAAGGCAATTTCTAATAATAACAATAAACACATACATGGAATAAAAAGAAAGAGCCAAAATCAATACTTAAATCAGTATCTCCAACAATTACAAAAAGAACAGCAAAATAAGTCCATAGTCACCAGAAGAAAAGAAATAATAATAAATCAAACAGAAAAACAAAAACAATGGACAAGACTAGAAGTTGATTCTTTTATATGATTATTAAAATTGACAAACCACTGGCAAATTTAACAAAGGAAAAGAAGAAGATACAAATTTCTTAACATAATTAAGAAATGAAATGGGTGACATCACAACAGAACCAACTGAAATAAAAAGGATAGTGTCAAGATAGTTAGAAGAAATTTGAAAACCTACAAGAAATGGACAGATTTCTAGAAACACATTACCTAAAATAACACAGACTGAGGTAGAAAATATGAAAAGACCCATAAAAAATAAGAAATCAAACAGGTCAAATCAAAAAGTCCTGGTCCAGATGGCTTCACTCACAAATTCTACCATTCAAAGAGCTGACACCAATTCTACTCAAACTATTCCAGAATACAGAAAATGGGGGAATATTCTTGAGTTAATTTGATGATGTGAATATGATACTGATACTAAAACCAGGCAAAGTTACCACTATAAAAGAAAAATAAGACAAAATCCCCATGAACATAGACCAAAAGTTTTCAACAAAATCTTACCCAACAATATCCAACAGTATATAATAATAATACATCATGATCACATGGAATTCATACCAGGTATGCAAGGAGCTCTGGTAGCATAGTGGCTAAAGCACTTCACTGCTAACCAGAAGGCTGGCGGTTCAAACCCACCAGCCACTCCTCGGAAGAAAGGTTGGGCAATCCTACTTCCGTAGTGATACTGCCTCGGAAACCCAAGGAGGGGTCGCTATGAGTCAGGGCTGACTCGACGGCACATAACAACAACAACAACAACAATGCAAGGATGGTTCATATTAGAAAGATACAATGTAATTCATCACCTAAATAAAACAAAAGAACTACATGATCATATCAATTGAAGCAGAAAAGGCATATGACAAAATCCAACATCCATTCCTAATAAATACATTAAACGATATAGAATGCCAAGGAAATTCCTCAACCTAACTGAGGGCATATACACAAAAGCAAATAATTGGGATGTGGAATATACAAAGTATGAATCTAGGAAAATTGGAAGTTGTCAAAAATGAAATAGAAAGCATAAAGCTCAATATCCTAGGCATTAGTAAGCTGAAATGGACTGGTATCGACCATTCTGAATCTGACATTCACATGGCCTACTATGCTGGGAATGACAAACTGAAGAGGCATGGGATCAAATTCATCATCAAAAAGAACATTTCAAGATCTACCCTGAATACAACGCTGTTAGTGATAACATAATATCCTTGTGCCAACAAAGAAGACCAGTTACTACTACTATTACTCAAATTTATGCATCAACCACTAAAGCCAACAATGAAGAAATTGAAGATTTTTACCAACTTCTGCAGTCTGAAATTGACCAAACATGTAATCAAGTTATGTTGATAATTACTGGTGATTAGAAGGCAAAAGTTAGCAAAAAAGAAAAAGCATCAGTAGTTGGAAAATATGCTCTTGGTAATAGAAATGACACTGGGATCACATGATAAAGTTTGACAACAACTTGTTCATTGCAAATACTTTTTCAACAATTTAACAGTGGCTATACAAGTGGACCTGGCTAAGTGGAATACACAGGAATCAAACTGACTACATCTGTGGAAAGAGGCAATATCATCAGTGAGAACAAGGCCAGGAGCTGACTGTGGAACAGACCATCAGTTGCTCATATGCAAATTCAAGTTGAAGCTGAAGAAAATTAAAACAAGTCACAAGAGCCAAAATACGACCTTAATTATATCCCATCTCAATTAAGAGACCACCTCAAGAATAGATTTGATGCATTGAACACCAATGACTAAAGACTAGATGAGTTGTGGAATGACATTAAGAACAGCATGCATGAGCTGCCATCTAGATGCAATGATGGGTCTCTCCTCGTCCAGAGCAAAGAAGAATGAAGAAAACCAAAGATTCATGGAAACAATTAGTCCTAGCAATGGATACACCATGTGATCTGCAGTCTATACGACTATGAGACCAGAAGAACTAGATGGTGTCCAGCTACCACTGTCAACTACTTGGAAGGAGGTCTATGTAGGAGATCCTGCATAGAGAGGGAGAACAATGTGGAACAAAACTCAAAATCATTTGGAGAAAAAAAAAAAAGGTGGGGACCAGGTTTGCTGGTCCGATAGAGCCCGGTGGAACCACTGAGACTATGGCCCCTAGCTGCCCTTCAAGCCTGGAATTAAACCCACACCTGTGGCTTCCAGCCAAATAAAAGACAGGCATAGGAGTTGAACATTTACCTGTGGTAGATACACTCCTTGAAGAGAACCATCATGGGAGAAAGAAGGGCTTCTTATGCACAGGGAGATAGCTCAGGGGGCAAGAGTGCATGGAGGGTTGGACACAGGAAAGAGGTAACGATCCAGAGAAAGTGAGAGGGGAGCTGTTGCATTGTGGTAAACTGTAGTCAATGTTATGAGACAAAGTATATGTAAACTGCTGTTTGGAAAATGAATTTGCTCTGTAAATTTTCACCCAAATCACAATAAAAGAAAAAAGAAAGAAAAGAAAAAAGAACAGCATGCATGAAGAAAGCAAAAGGACATTAAAAAGACAGGATGGGAAGACAAGACCAAAATGGATGTCAAAATGGACTCTGAAATTTGCTCTTGAATGGAGAGTAGCTAAAGCAAATGGAAGAAATGATGAAATAAAAGAGCTAAACAGAAGATTGCAGAGGGCAGCTCAAGAAGACAAAGTAAAGTATTATAATGAAATCTGCAAAACCTTGAATTAGAAAACCAAAAGCAAAGAACACACTCAGCATTTCTGAACCTGAAAGAACTGAAGAAAAAATTCAAACCTCAAGTTGCAAAACTGAAAGATCTTAAGGGCAAAATATTGAAAGATGCTGTTGTTCTTGTTCTTGTTGTTATGTGCTGTTGAGTCGGACCCGACTCATAGTGTCCCCTCCTTAGGTTTCCAAGGCAGCATCACTAGATTGCCCAACTTTCCTTCTGAGGAGTGGCAGTGGGTCTGAACCGCCAGCCTTCTGGTTAGCAGTCAAGTATCTTAGTCACTATGCTACCAGAGCTCCTTTGAATGATGCAGGAAGCATCAAAAGAAGATGGAAGGAATAAACAGAACCACAGTACCAAAGAAAATTTTTCATCCATTTCAGGATGTAGCATATGATAAAGAACCAATGGTATTGAAGAAAAAAGTACAAGCTGCACTGAAGGAATCGGTGAAAAACAAGGCTCCGAAATTGAAAGAATACTCATTGAGATCTTTCAACAAACAAATGAAGCAGTGGAGGTGCTCACCCATTTATGCCAAGAAATTTGGAAGACAGCTACCTGGCCAACTGACTGGAAGAGATCAGTATTATGCCCATGGCAAAGACAGGTCATCCAATAAAATGTAGAAGTTATCGAACAGTATCATTAATATCACACACAAGTAAAGTTTCAGAAAATAATTCAAAAATGGTTGCAGCAATATATTGACAAGGAACTGTCAGAAATTCAAGTCAGATTAAGAAAAGGCCATGGAATGAGGGATATCATAGTTGATGTTAGATTGATCTTGGCTGAAAACAAAGAATACCAGAAAGATGCTTACTTGTGTTTGATTGGCTATGCAAAGGCATTAGACTGTGTGAATCATAACAAATTATGGATAACATTGCAAAGAATGGGAATTCAAGAACACTTAAGTGTGCTCATGAGAAAGTTGTAAATTGACCAAGAGGCAGTCATTTGAACAGAACAAAGGGATACAACATGGCTTAAAATCAGGAAGGTATGTATCAGGGTTATATCCTTTCACCATATTTATTCAATCTGTATGCTGAGCAAATAACCCAAGAAACTGAACTATATGAAGAAGAACACAGTATCGGGATTGGAGGAAGACTCATTAACAACCTGTAATATGCAAATGACATAACCTTGCTTGCTAAAAGTGAAGATGACTTTGAAGCACTTACTGATGAAGATTACAGACTATGGTCTTCAGCATAGATTATATCTCAGCATAAAGAAAAAGAATCATTATAACTGGACCAATAAGCAACATCACAATAAATGGAGAAAAGATTGAATTTGTCAGGGATTTCATTTAATCGGATCCATCATCAAAACCCATGGAAGCAGCAGTCAAAAAATCAGATGACATATTGCACTGGGCAAATCTGCTGCAAAAAAACTCTTTAAAGCATTAGAGAACAAAGATGCCACTTTGAAGACTAATGTCCACCTGACCCAAGTCATGATACTTTCAATAGCTTCTTATGCAAGTGAAAGGTGGATAGTGAATAAAGAACACTGAAGAATAACTGATGCATTTGAATTGTGGTGTTGGCGAAGAATACTGAAAATATCATGGACTGCCAAAATAATGAAAAAATCTGTTGTTGAACAAATACAGCCAGAATGCTCCTTAGAAGCAAGAGCAGTCAGACTGTGTTTCATGTACTTTGACCATTTTATCAGCAGGGATATCCTGGAGAAAGATATCATGCTTGGCAAACTAGACAGTCAGTGAAAAAGGGGAAGACCCTCAATGAGATGGATGGACAGAGTGGTCGCGATGACAAGCTCAAGCATACCAAATATTGTGAAGATGGTGCAGAACCAGGCAGTGTTTTTTCTGTTGTACATAGGGTTGCTATGAGTTAGAGCCAACTTGACAGCAACTAACAACAACAACAATAATACAAAACCAATGCCATTATTTTCAATGGAGAGCAATTGAAAAGCATTCTCCTTATGAATGGGTACCAGAATAAGATGGCCTTTATTACTACTCTTATTCAACACTGTACTGGAGACCCTAGACAGAGCAATAAGGCAAGAAAGGGAAATAAAAGGCACCCAAGTTGGCATAGAAGAAGTAAAACTCTCTCTGTTTGCAGATGATATGATCCTATACATAGAAAATCCCAAAGACTCAGCAAGAAAATTACTGGAACTAATTGAAAGATTCAGCAAAGTGGCAAGGTACAAGATCAACATACAAAAATCAATCAGATTCCTTTACACTAATGAAGAGAACTATGAAATGGAAATCAGGAAAGCAATGCCATTTACAATAACCAACCAAAATATGAACTACTTAGGAATTAATCTAACCAGAGACACAAAAGTCCTATACAAAGAAACTATAAAACACTGCTACAAGAAACTGAAAGATAACTACATAAATGGAATAGTGTGCCATGTTCATGGATAGAAAGAGTTAGCATTGTGAAAATGTCAATACTACCCAAAGCAATCTACAAATAATGCAATCCTAATCCAGATTTAATCATCTTTCTTAAAAGAGATGGAAAAACTAATCACCAACTTTATACAGAAAGGAAAGAGATCCTAGAGAAGTAAAACACTACTAAAGAAGAACAAAGTAGGAGGCTTCACTCCCTCCAATCTTAAAACCTACTGCATAGCCATGGTAGTTAAAACAGCTTGGGACTGGTAGAAAGATAGACACATAGACCAATGGAACAGAATTGAGAACCCAGAAATAAAGCTAACTACCTATGGACAGTTTGTTAAATGGCCAAAACTCAATGAACAGGGAAGAGACAGGCTCTTTAATAAATGGTGCTTGCAAAACTGGATATCCATTTGCAGAAAAATGAAACAGGATCCATACCTCACACCATATACAAAAATGAACTCAAGTTGGACCAAATACCTGAACATAAAACATAAAACCATAAAGACTGTCAAAGAAAAAATAGGTCCAAACTTAGGGGTGCTAATTTGGAGCATAAATACACTATTAAATATAACTAAAAATGCAGAACACCAGAAGACGAAATAGATTACTGGAACTTCCCAAAAATTAGACACTTATGCACATCAAAACATTTTACCAAAATAGTAAAAAGAGAACTCACAGACTGGGAAAAAAAAATTTTGGCAAAGATATATTGGACAAGGGGCTAATCTCTAAAATTCATAGAAAATTTCAACACTTTAACAACAAAAAGACAAATGATCCACTTAAAAATAGGCAGAGGACATGAACAGACATTTCACCAAAGAAGACATTCATTCAGGTAGCCAACAAACAAATGAAGAAATGCATACAATCATTAGCTATTAGAGAGATACAAATTAAAACAACAATCATCTCACCCCAGTATTAATAACAAAGTTTGAAAAAACAGAAAACAAATGCTGAGGAGGGTTTGGAGAGACTGGAATCCTCATAAGCTGCTGGTAGGAGTGTAAAATGATGCAATCACTATGGAAAACAGTATGGCACTTGCTTAAAAAACTGGAAATGGAAATACCATATGATCTAGTAATCCCCACCTCTAGGTATATATCTTAGAGAAATAAAAGCCATGACACAAATAGATAACACACACACCCATGTTCATCACAGTATTATTCACAATAGCAGAAAGACAGAAACAAACTAAGTACCTATAAATGTATGAATGGATAAACAACTATGTTACATACACACAATTGAAGACTACTCAATATTAAAGAAAAATGAATCTGTGAAACGTCTCATAACATGGATGAACTAGGGGACATTAAGCTGAGTGAAATTAGTCAATCACAAAAGGACAAATATTGTATGAGACCACTATTGTAAAAAATGAGGAAAAAGTTTTTACACAAAAATAAATGTTCTTTGGGGCGAGATGGTGGACTAAACAGAAAGACTGCACAGACCCTCTTCAACAAAGAAAAGGGAAACCAACTAACACAGACACAGAAGATAATCCTGGACACCTGAGCCTTGAAGGGAAGGATATAGAAGTGTACTAAATCCCAACTAGCAGAAGAATTTGTGTGAAAACACCAAAAAAGGAGACAGACGGAGCTGCAGTCTGGCAGCGATTGTGAGTGATCCTAACAGACAGCTTGGAGATTCCCGAGTGGTGGTGGTTGTTGTGGTTATTTGCCGTTGAGTCGCCCCGACTCATAGCGACCCCTCCCTGGGTTTCCGAGGCAGTATCACTACGGAAGTAGGATTGCCCAACCTTCCTTCTGAGGAGTGGCTGGTGGGTAGGACCTAAGAATTAACCTAAAAATCACACTGCTAGCCAAGGACTGCATGGAGGACTGTGCACAGTGACTGGGGAACAAACAGAGAAGGTGAAGAGAAAGGTGGGCTGAGCTGTGGACTTTTGCTGGTCCGGAGGACACCACCATTTTGAAGGTTTAAAAAGCAGCTTGACTATTTTGGATATTTAAAGAGAAAGTGCTCTCGCAGATTCCTGGGGCTTAAGAACACGTTCTGTTTCCAGCAACCCAAAGGACACTCGGGACCTGCAAGACTGAAAAGGTACGACATGCCACTTGTTACTCTTATATCCCACACCTGCTTGGTGAATGGAGGTGCAGCCATCCCTGACTCCCACCTACCTTCTAGGCCCACAGGAACCCCATCACAGTCTGTGTACTCAGACGGAGCCTGGGTGCCCTGCCCTATCATCCACCGCTTTTTTTTTCTCTCTCTTTTTCTTTTCCCTTTCTTTTTTCTGGTGATAAGTTTGCTTCTATTTGTCTGTTTTAAAACAACTAATATTATTAATACTTTTGTCATTTTTATTATTATTTTTAATCTTCCCCTCCCACGTCCTAGTTTTCAGCATTTTTTCTTTTCCCTGTGCCTGGGTGAAATATTTTTTAATTTAAGGGTTTTTTTTTTTATTTCTTTTCCTACTTTTTTCTCATGGTTAACCCTGTTCCTTGTTTTCCTTTTTGAATTTTTCCCATTTTTTTTTTCATTTATTATTCTCCTTCTCTACTTTTTTTTTTTTTTTCCGTAGTGCCCTATCCCCAGATATTGCAGATTTTCTTGTTTTTTCCTTCTTATTTTTCCCTTTTTTCTTTTTTTGGTTACTGTTCCTGTGTGATTACATGGTGTGTTTTTCATCATGGGCTTTTAGTTTTTTGATGATAATTCAATTGTAATTTGTGTCTAACTGAGTGGGTGACAACAACAATTCCCATAAGACAAAACTACACCCACACCTCCTGCGACTTCACTTACTGAGTGACAGCCACTACCTTCATCTCCACCAACAGGCCAATGATAAAAAACCACCAAGAAGAGCCTGAACCACCCTTGGCTGCTATTCAAAAACAGTTAACAGAGATATAAATACAACAATGCCAGGATGCCTCAGAAAAAAACAGACCACCACAGTTCACACAAAGAAGCAAGATAAAGTGGTAGAAACAAGGGAGCAGGATACAGACCCAGAACACATCCCTGAGGAAAAGGCAGCATTGGAACTCTCTGATAAGGAATTCAAAAGAATCATCTTTAGGTATCTTCAAAGGATTGAGAGACAGACCAAAGAAAACACAGAAAAAAACTTAGAAGAATTTTGGAAAAAAATACAATAACAAAATGACAAAATAAATGAAAAATTAAAACTTATTCTAAATCTACAGATAGAAATGCAGAAGATTAATATGAAATTGTCAGAAAAAGATGACACATTGGAAGGGCAAAGGAGAAGAATTGACGTGATGGAAGACAGAATTAATGAGATTGAAGACAAATACCTGAATACTTTTTTGGAAAAGGATCAATCAAGGAAAAAATCAAAATAAAATGAAGAAAGCCTAAGGTTCATGTGGGATACCATCAAAAGGAATAAATTACATGTCATTGGAATT
>NW_006921795.1:5045262-5046394 GCF_000298275.1 Orycteropus afer afer | reverse complement strand
GCCCTTCAGGTCTGGAATTGAACCCACACCTCTGGTTTCCAGCCAAACAAAATACAGGCATATGAGTTAAACATTTACCTCAAGTAGATACACTCCTTAGAGAGAACAATCATGGGAGAAAGAAGGGCAGCTTGTGCACAGGGTGACAGCTCAGGGGGCAGGAGTGTGTGGAGGGATGGACACTGGGAAGAGGTAACCATGGGGAGGAAGTGGGAGGGGAGCTGTTGCATTGTGGTAATCTGTGGTCAAAGACATGAGACAAAGTATATGTGAACTGCTGTATGGAAAGTGAATATGCTCTATAAATCTTCACCCAAATCACAATTTTTTAAAAAATAATAAAATAAAATAAAAATAAAAATTCTTTGATGGTTACCAGGTGTAGGAGGGTAAATCACTAACTAGAGGAGAGTGGACACATGTTAACTTGGGTGAAGGGGAAGGTAATACACAATAAAGAGTGGGTAAGCACAAAATAGGAGCTCTGGTATCATAGCGCCTAAGGCATCTGACTGCTAACCAGAAGGCTAGCAGTTCAAACCCACCAGCCACTCTTCGGACGGAAGGTTGGGCAATCTACTTCTGTAGTGATACCGCCTTGAAAACCCAAGGAGAGGTCATTATGAGTCAGATCCAACTCGACGGCAGTGTGGTTGGTTTTTGGTTTTGTTAAGCACAAAATGATCCAGGAAAGGAAGACGCTGGGAGGAGGACAAGAGTTAAAGCCAAGAGAAATAAATACTAGTTTATACACAATCCTGCAATAACAGTAATAAGAATAATCAAAAATCTATGAGTGCATTCATAGGTGGATGTGCAAGCTGAACAGGTGTGGGAAGGAGAATGGGACTATACCCACAAATATACATAGGTTTGACAGATGATATTTTACATATGTATTTACATATGCTAAGGAGCTCTGGTGGTACAGTACCTAAGGCATTTGACTGCTAACCAAAAGAAAGTTGGCAGTTCAAATTCACCAGCCACTCTGTGGAAGGAAGACGGGGCAATCTATTTCTGGAAAGATTTACCACTTTGGATAACTATGGGGAGGAAGTGGGAGGGGAGCTGTTGCATTGTGGTAAACTGTGGTCAATGACATGAGACAAAGTATATGTGAACTGCTGTA
>NW_006921795.1:5033038-5045152 GCF_000298275.1 Orycteropus afer afer | reverse complement strand
AAAAAAAAAAAAAAAAGATTTACCACTTTGGAAACACAATGGGGATTGCTATGAGTCAGACTCAACTAGGTGGTAGTAGGTGTGGTTTGGTTTGGTTTATTTACATATGCTGCAAATATATCCATCAGTATAACAGACCACACAGTGGGCAAGGTTATGAAAACTTCTTAGCCATAACCAAAAATCCTGAGGGAGTGAGTCACTGGGCCTAGTGACTCAGGACCATAGTCTCAGGGGACATCAAAATTAACTAGCACAACACAGTTCACAAAAACAATGTTCTACACCCTACTTTGGTGAGTAGCAACTGGGATCTTAAAAGCTTGCAAGTGGCCACCTAAGGTGCAACTATTGGTCTATCCCCATTCAAAGTAAAGAAAAATGAAGAAAATCAAAGACACATGGAAACAATTAGTCCAAAGGACTAAAGGAACATGCAAACCCTAGCCCCCACAATCCTGAGACCAGAAGATCTCAAGTGCCCAGTTACTACTAGACTGCTCCGAAACGGATCATATTAGATCTTAGTTAGAATGAGAAAAATGTGTAACAAAACTCAAAATCATTAAAAAAAAAAAAAAAAAGACCAGGCTTATTGGTCACATAGAGATTGACACAACCCCTAAGACTATGGCTCTTGCTTGCCCTTTGCACCTGGAAGTGAACTCACCTCCATAGCTTAATTTTCAGTCAAACAACAGACAGGTCTACAAGGTGAGCAATAACTCCAGGAAGGTACACAGTCCTTAGAACAATTAAATAGTTGAGATAGAAAGTGCAGCATTGGCCCAAGGGCAAAGTTCAGAAAGCAGGAAGGGTTAGGATAAAGGAGGAAAGGAAACAAGAAACATAGGGAGGAAGTGGAAGGAGCGATGTTACATTGAGGGGACTGCAGTCAATGACATAAAACAAAATGTATGTTAATCTGATTTACTCTGTAAACTTTCATCCAAATCACAATTAAAAAGGTTTTTGCTTTTTGTTCTTTTTTAAAAAAATAGATTAGCAAAGGAAATTGAGCAATATCTGACTATTACACAACTTCCATGTTGGCCTACTTGGTGGCAGAAGAGTGGACAGGCAGAGTTTAAAAGGTTCCTTCTAGTCTCACAAAAAAACAGATAAAAAATCCCTCTCACAAAGGTTGTCTCTTTACAGTGATGGTGTAATTCCAGAGAAAGGGTGTGGGGTCTGGGGTCTGACAGACTTGGCTTCAAATCCTGAATTCCCCAAGACCTAGCAGTGCAGTTTTGTGCAAGTCACCAAGTTTCTCTAAGCCTCAGTTTTCCTGGGTGTCAGATGTGGCTTATTCTGATGATCTATTGCCATGTGAAAAAAAACACTCCCAACTTAGCGGTATCAAAGAACACCCACTTTCTTATACTCATGGATTCAGACAGGACAGAGAAGGGTGACTTTTCTCTGCACCCATGCGTGAGGTTTCAGCTGGTAATACACAAATTGTGAGAGGGTAACTTGATGTTGGGGGCTGAAAATTATCTTGCTTTGTCATTCTTTGCCTGACATCTGAGCTGGGATGAACTGAAGACCAGTTTCAGCTGGGGCAGCAGACTGTAGCACCTACGGGTGGCCACTCGGTATGGCTTGCACTTCTCACAGTAGATGATTGGGTTCCAAGATAGAGTTTCTCAAGAGGGAGCATCCAGAGATGAGTGTACCAGCAGGAAGAAGATGTTGTTGTTGTTGTTGTTGTTGTTGTTGTTAGGTGCCATCGAATCAGCTCCGACTCATAGCAACCCCATGTACAACAGAAAGAAACACTGCCTGGTCCTGAGCCATCCTCACAATTCTTGCTATGCTTGAGGCCATGACTGCAGCCACTGTGTCAATCCCTCTCATTGAGGGTCTTTCCCTTCTTCACTGACCCTCACTTTACCAAGCATAATATCCTTCTCCAGGAAATAGTCCCTTCCGACAACATGACCAAAAGAGGTGGGATGAAGTCTGGCTATTCTCGCTTCCAAGGAGCATACTAGCTGCACTTCTTCCAGAACAGATTGTTCATTCTTCTGGTCTTCCATGGTATTTTCAAACACAATTCAAAAGCATAAACTCTTCTTTGGTCTTCTTTATTCATTGTTCAGCTTTCACACACATATGAAGCTTCTGAAAATACGATGGCTTGGGTGAGGTGCACCTTTCCTCTTTTAGCACTTTAAAGAGGTCTTTTGCAGCAGATTTGCCCAGTGTGATATGACATATAATTTCCCAACTGCTGATTCCATGGGTGTTGACTATGGATCCAAGGAAAATGAAATCCCCGACAACCTCAATCTTTTCTCTGTTTATCATGATGTTGCTTATTGGTCCAGTTGTGAGGATATTCATTTTTTTTATGTTGAAGTGTAATCCATACTGAAAGCAATAATCTTTGACCTTCATCAGTAAGTGCTTCAAGTCATCTTCACTTTCAGCAAGCAAGGTTGTGTCATTTGCATATCACAGGTTGTTAATGGTTCTTCCTCCAATCTTGATGCAGCATTCTTCTATATACAGTCCACGTTTTAGATTATTTGCTCAGCATACAGATTGAATAAGTATGGTGAAAAGGATACAACCCTGACATATACCCTTCCTGATTTTAAACCATGTTGTTGTTGTTGTTATTTGCTGTCAAGTCAGACCCAACTCATAGCGATCCCTCCTCGGGTTTCCAAGGCAGTATCACTATGGAAGTACATTGCCCAACCTTTCTTCCAAGGAGTGACTGGTGGGTTTGAACCGCCAGCCTTCTGGTTAGCAGTCAAGTGCCTTAAGTACTAGGCTACCAGAGCTCCTTTAAACCATGTATTGTACCCTTATTCTGTTCAAATGATGGTCTCTTGGTCAATGTACAGGTTCCTCATGAGAACAATTAAGGAAGAAGATACATAACCTTATATGACCCAGCCTTGGAAGTCACACAGCATCATTTCTGCTATAATCTATTAGTTGAATGGTCATGGCCCACTCATATTCAAGGGGAGGGGACACAGACTTTACTTTTTGAAGGGAAGACTATCAACAAATTTGTGGCCATTTTTCAAACTGCCACAAAGGTAATACTTCTACCCTGTAGGTTTGTTATAAGGGCAAGAAATGATGAATACGATGCAGATATTGAGTGCATTGTTAAATGGTAATCATAATGAATTACTATTGCTGTTAATGTAGTGTATGATTTAAGTATACAATTTGTCTGGTCTAAATTCATCTGGTCCTGTTAGCTCTGACCATCAGAATTTCCTTAGTATATGCCATCTAAGCATGAGGTATTCGGAATCTTAGTTCAGTTTCAAGTGCTCCAGAAGCAAACCTGTAGCAAGATTGACAGTGGCATGCTCCCAGGGGAATCTTGTAAGAAAATGTGGAAAGCAGTACAGAAAAGAGAAAGAAGCAAGCAAGCATGTAATTTTAGGTAGAGTCCTGTGGAGGGTCACTTCAGCCTGATCCTACAGAAACACTCTGAAGTATATGTTTCATCTCAGAGTTTCCCACCTTTCCCATCCTGGGTTCTGCAATTAAGGTCCGAAATTCAGGGTTGTTCTGAGCATACGACCTGAGGTGAGCAGAAATGTGATCCAATTGTTTTCTCCAGTACCCTAAAGGAAGAAGAGAAACCTGAATTCAGCTATGTGGATAATTCTTCTGTGGCTAAGAAAATGACAGCAATAAAGCATGTATTGTCAGAGAGATTATTTTCCATTGCCAAGTTTTGTGATGATTTTACTTCCTGAACCCCAACTCTGTACTGGGCCATATTTCATTGCTGTTACCAGCTTCTTTTCATATATAACTAATCAGAAAAAGGGGTTCCTGGGTGACTTGAATGCTTAAACATCAACTACTAGCTAAGAGGTTGGTGGTTCAAACTCACCCAGAGCCTCCTCAGAAGACAGGTCTGGCGATTTGCTTCTGAAAGCTCACGGCATTGAAAACCCTGTGGAGCACAGTTCTCTGCACACATGGGGTCACCATGAGTCAGAATTGACTCAACAGCAACTAACAGTTATGATACTCATAGAAGGTCAAAGAATCTCAAAAGGACATATGTTGATTGCCCCACATGGAGTTTTGTTTCTTTTCTTTTCTTTTTAAATCAACCATATTGAGAAATAACTTACATAATAAAATGCACCTGTTTTAAATGTAGAGTTAGAGGTTTGGTAAATGTATACACCTATGTAAATATCACCCCCTAACAACATATAGAACATTTCTATCACTCCAAAAAAATTCCCTTGTACTGCTATGCAATACATACAGGCTTTAAATACACCTGAATTACTTGCTACCCTTTTAAGCTTGGAGTCCCTGGGTGGCATAAATGGCTAAGAGCTCAAATACCAGACAAAATGTTGGCAGTTTGAACCCATTCAGAGGCACCTCAGAAGACAGGCCTGGCAATCTACTTCCAAAAGGCCACAGGCTTGAAAATCCTATGGAACGTTCTACTCATGGGGTTGCCATGAGTCAAAATTGACCTGATGCCAAGCTTAAAACTTGGAAGATCTCACGTGAAAGTCTGGATTTCTAGTTTCTTGTGCACAGTTGCAAAAGGTGGCCTGTCTTCCTGGACAAGCTTGGTGGGGCTGGAGGAGGAGCTGCCCTCTTAGCACAGGGCACAGCCCTCCACTGGGCAACTTTCCGCCTTCAATTGCCTGCTCTGCCCTGCGACCATTTGAGTCTGAAAATCTACATCTAATCATTTTAGCAATGAACACACTCTCAGCACACACTTGAGAGCAAGCTGGTAACTTTTTAAAGGTCATCCAGCATGATTTAGCAGAAAGAGCAAGTGAACTGGAATTCAAACAGATCTGCATTTAAATCCACAGTTAATCTTCCACTTATTAGCTTAGTGAACTTGAGCCAGACATTTAATCTCCCTAAACCTTACTCTCCTGACCTATAAAATGAGACTAATACCTCCTACTTAATATGTTATTATGAGATTAAATAAAAGAGCCCAAGTGCCTTAGTTTGGGTTCCCCAGAGTGCAGAGCCTGAGAGAAGACTTAGGGCCAGTGATAATTTGAAAAGTGATCCCAAGAAGTCCAAAAGATGGAGTAGAGACAGTGAGACAGGAAAGGGAGGAAAGGCACTGAAGAATGTGTTAAACTAGTTTCTCCTGTGGACAGGTAGGGCTCAATGAAAATCAATACACAAAAAACAACTGTATTTTTATACACTGTCAATTAACAATCTGAAAATTAAAATTAAGAAAACAATTCCACTTATGATAGCATCAAAAAATCAAATACTTAGGAATAAATTTAATTAAAGGTACTCAAGTTTTACACATTGAAAACTATAAAATTGTCTAAAGAAATTGAAGAAGATGTAAATAAATGAAAAGACATACCATTTTCAAGATTATTTTGGGTATTTTTGGTCCCTTGTGTTTTCATATGAATTATAGGACAAACTTGTCAATTTCTTCAAAGAAACCAGCACAGATTATGATAGGGATTGAACTGAATTTGTAGATACATTTGGGAAGTGCTGCCATCTTAGTAACATTAAGCCACTGAACCACCTTGCTATCAATAAAAATGGCTGTAGGACTCTATTATGCAGTGAGCAGAAAGTCAGGGCCTACCCACAGCTCCAACCAGAAAAGGTTATCCCACAAGGTCAGTGGCAAACAAATCATACAGCTATATTTCAAATTGTGCTTGTTCAATGCACCAGGTATAAATATATTAAAGAGAAAGTGGGAAGACAAAATGAGCATGTGGCTGATATGTCAGCCACCTTGAGGATTCATCCAGAACGTCCCCAGTGAATATTGTTCATGTATCATGTCATATGACCACCTCCGTCTGAAAGTGAAGTTGGGAAATGTGATTTTTAGTGGGCATAGAGGTATCTCAAAATGAAAACAGGTTCTGTTTGTAAAGGAGCAGATGAGAAAGGACAATGAGTTGGTAAATAGCAATCTCTG
Source organism: Orycteropus afer afer (assembly GCF_000298275.1). Classification (NCBI taxonomy): domain Eukaryota; kingdom Metazoa; phylum Chordata; class Mammalia; order Tubulidentata; family Orycteropodidae; genus Orycteropus; species Orycteropus afer. The sequence continues at coordinate 5,039,205 of NW_006921795.1, read as the reverse complement.
CCATAGATCATGTCAATTTTGTTTACAGGATCTATTGCCACATGGTGGATATTAGTAATGTGCTGAATGGAAATAGGAATGAATGGGTGTTCACAGCACTGTTCCTCATCATGCCATGGAAGCATCCTTTAAACATTTGCTTTCAAATATAAAGTCCCTCCAAACTTGCTCTCTAAAAAGACAAAAACATAATGACTTAACAGGGACTGAATGTTAATTGGCTTCATCATTGTGCCCACCCTTGCATACACCTTTCCCCTCTATAGTATTATTCTGCATCTCCATTTCTTGAGTTTGTTGCAACAAGATTGAGAAATGCCTTCAAGACCACATAATGAGGGGAGGAAATACTACAAAAATAAAAATAAATAAAAGATACAAAAGGAGAAAAAAAGACCACATAATGCCATAGCTATAAAAAGAAGTGAGTTATGTATGTCACTGCTTATTTCAGAATTTTTTTTTTTAAGAAATTGACAAGCAGATTTGCAAATTTATATGGAAAGACAAAGGACCTAGAAATAGCCAAAACAAAACAACTTTCAGAAAAGGAGAACAGAATAGAACTTACATTACCTGATATCAAAACATATTAGAAAGCTACAATAATCAACCAATGCAGTATTGGTGTAAAAATAGACTAAAGGATTAATAGAACAAATTAACCCACATAGATATGGTCAACTGCCAAGGCAGTTCAATGAGAGAAAGAATAATATTTTTAATGAATGGTACCAGAACAATTAAATAGCCACATGCAGAAAAAATGAACCTAAATCCTTAGCCCAAACCACATACAAAATTAACTTGAAATAGATCACAAACTAAATATAAAAGTTAAAATATAAAATTTATAGAAGAAAGCAAGGGATAAAATCTTAGTGATCTTAGATTTGGCACAGATTTCTTAAACATGTTATACAACACAAAAAGTGTAAAAGAAAAAAAATCAATAAATTGGAATTTACTAAAATAAAAACTTTTCAAAATATATTGAGCTAATAGCTCTATTGGCTCTGTTTGGGCCTAAATTGTTCTCGGCACTTGGCAGTGCCAATATGGTGATTCGCAGACTGCTGCACCCATCCACAGAAGAGCAGGTTTCCGATCTGCTCAGGTGCAAATTGAACACTATGGCATTTGCACCTTTGAAAAACAGAGCAAAGGGTTAATGGTGCATTAAGAGATAATGGCCTGAATTGTACATGTGCAAAACTGTTTAATTGCTGTATGTTCTGCTGTCTATACTCTCAATAAAAAAAGTAAAATAAACTATTTTTTTTAAAAATATGGTAGATGGCAATAATGACTAACAACATTTCTACCATAATATAAGAAGTTGGTATGTGTTATTTAATTTATGAACTAGACAACAGGACTATGGGTTAAAAGATCATAGCATTGGAAGCTTAAAAAAGAGCTATTATTCATACACAGAAAAATTACTTGAAAAAAAGAACAATACAATGAAGCCACTTTTCATATAAAACCCATTGTCACTGAGTTGATTTGGACTTATAGCAACCCTATAGGACAGAGTAGAACAGCCCCAAAGGGTTTCCAAGGCTGTAAATCTTTATGGAAGCAGACTGCCTCATCTTTTTCCTATAGAGCAGCTGGTGGGTTCCAACAGCCAATCCTTTGGTTAGCAGCCCAGTGCTTTAACCACAATGCCACCAGAGCTCCTTCACTTTTCATATAGGAAAAAAAAAAAAAGAAGAAGAAAAAATGAAGAAGTTTTTTGTTTTGTTTTAGAAAACAGTGAGCTTCCTCCCAACGAAAAGAAAGCACATCTTTCCCATCACCTCTTCCTGGGCTGATGGCTGTAAGGAGAGGTTGGTGGTCACTCATCTTCTCCCGCCTTTGTTTTTGAGAAGTCAGTTCCTGTTCTTTCTTTGCTAGTAGCTTGCTGGATGGGTAGAACAGGCCAATAGTCTGTGTGCCGACATCTTTCTTTGTCCCAATATCAGATCTGGGCAAAGGAACATTTAACCAGGCAGATCGAGGCTATAAGTAAGGCAGAAAATACGAAAAAGAAAAAAAAAAAAAAAGGAATATAATTCAATGAATCCTCTATTATGCTTATAGAAAACAATGCTAATCAAAACTAGAAGTATCTCCTAGAATATTTTACATTGAACTACAAAGGGATTTTTCCAACCCTTATATCATGTTCCTTATTCCTGTCTTCCCCAAAAACTTTTACATCTCAAAGTCAGTAAATCACCTGATGTTCCCTGTCCTGACTGGAGCCTGGAAGATATCAACCCTTTCAGCTCTACCTGTCAATGGAACACAGACTTCACTCCCCATCCAGTTTCACCCATTGAGCACCAACATTTTCTCTGAGATGTTCTCCTGCACCTGGAGCTGAGGCCCTGGCAGGGCCACCATGTAAGACTGTGCAAGTTATGTACTACACAAAGGCACCACATCTAATGAGGCTCTATTCACATGGTGAATATCATATATTACATATTTATTAGGACAATTTTCTGGTAGATAAAAGAAAACACCTACCAAATTAGTGTATTATAATCAATTTCCAACAGATGGCAGTCAAGTGTCTTCAGGAAAGGGCACCTTTGTCTCATTAGCACAAAGGTACATATAGGATAGTAGCAGTCCAGGATCTGTAAGTTTTTCAATCTGGGCTAAGAAGTCCATGAACTCCCTACAGATGTATGCAAAGTACTGAATGCATGTAATATATGAATGTAAGGAACTATCTAAATTCATGAGGGAAAAGAATCAGAATCAGCACAAATCAGAGGTCAGACAAACTCTGCTCTCCAACTTCACCATTTCTGACACCAGGCATTTCCCACAGCATAGACCATACTTACATGGCTTATTAGGGTAGTAACAGGCTACAACTTGGAATCAGGAGGCACATGGACAAGGTCTGGAAGGCTCCCCTGAAGTGGAATGCACATCCCTTCCTTCTTCAGTGCAGGACAGCTTCCAACCAGGACAGGTCTCTCAGCTGTTCTCAGCCATGTAAGCAGGTCCTCTCAGTCATGCAAGCAGTCTCTCTTGGCCGTGTAAGCAGGCCCCTTTGGCTGTGCAAACTAGCCCTCTCAGCTGTGCAGGTCCCCTCCAGCCTTTGCAGGCCTCTTCTGCCTTTGGCTGCTCTGTCATTACCCTTTCTGCTGCTAATTGGCCCAGCTCATAGCCAGTGCAACAGCTTTCTCAGCTGCTTCTTTCCTAGCAGCAGCTTCCTACCATTGTCACAGTTCTGCCACTAGGTCATTTCTGGCCCTGTTGCTACTAGGTCTGATGCTAGGCCCCTTTCAGGCCTCTCACTGTTTTCAAAGTTATAGCCCTTGAGTCATATTACAGCTCTTTTAGGAAGTTCACCTCAACAGAAACCCTGGGTCCAAACTGCTCCATCCCAGGCTCTTCTGGGTCTTCATTTTCCTTCCTTGCTTCTAAAAATCTCTGTGGGGTTGGTCACTTATGTAAGCAAACTCCTTGCCAATTTCAAGGCAGGACCATGAACCAACCAATCGCCTCAGTGGACCACAAGTTGCTCAATACTGTTGGGCAGTTTTACCTTTCTTACTAGTAAACTGATCAATCCAGTTAAGGTGGATAAAATGCACTAATAACACGGCAGACTGTAGCCCAGGGCCAGATAAGAGTATCAGATCCTCAAGTTTGATTACCCAAGTCAATTAACCTAGGGAATCCCCTGGGCAAAAGTAACAAATCCTATCAGTTAGAAAACCACCTGCTAGCTCTCCATCCCAAGTTGCACTTCCAAAGAAGGAGGACAAATATAACTTGGGAGGGAGGGGCTTTTGGGGCTGGTTGTCCAAAGAAAAGCCAACATAAAAGGACTCATTTCATCACAGTACATATGCATGTTGCTGTTGTTAGGTGCCATAGAATCAGTTCTGACTCATAGCAGCCCTATTTACAACAGAATACAACACTACCCAGTTCTATGTCATCTTCACAATATTTACTATTCTTGAGCCCATGGTTGCAGCCATTGTGTCAATCCCCCCCATTAAGGGTCTTCCCTTTCTTCGCTGACTCTCTATTAAACATGATATCCTTCTCCAGGAAATGGTCCCTCTGACATGATCAAAGTACGTGAGATGAAGTCTGGCCACTCTCACTTTTAAGGAGCATTCCAGCTGTACTTCTTCCAAGACAGCTCTGTTCATTCCTCTAGCAGTCCGCCATATTTTCAGTATTCTTTGCCAACACTACAATTCAAATGCATCAGTTATTCTTTGGTCTTTCTTATTCATTGGTCTTTCTTATTCATTGTCCAGCTCTCACATATGAGGCTATTGAAAATATCATGGCTTGGATCAGGCACACCTTAGCCTTCAAATTGACATCTTTGCTCTTCAACACTTTAAAGAGGTGTTTTGCAGCAGATTTGCTCAGTACAATGTCATCTGATTTCCATATGCATTGATTGTGGATCCTAATAAAATGAAATCCCTGACAACTTCAAACTTTTCTCCACTTATTGTGATGTTGCTTATTGGCCCAGTTGTGAGGACTTTTGTTATCCTTATGTTGAGGTGTAATCCACACTGATGGCTAGCATTTGATCTTCACCAGTAAGTGTTTCAAATCATCTTCACTTTTGGCAAGCACGGTTGTATCATCTGTATATCACAAGTTGTTAATGAGTTTCCTCCAATCCTGATGCCATGTTCTTCTTCATACAGTTCAGCTTCTTGGATTACCTGCTCAGCATACAAACTGAGTTAGTATTGTGATGGGATACAACCTTGATGCACACCTTTCCTTATTTTAAACCATTCAGTATTCCTTTGTTCTGTTTGAACTATTGCCTCTTGGTCTACATACAGGTTCTTCAAGGGCACAATTAAGTCTTCTGAATTCCCATTTTTCACAATGTTACCCATAATTTGTTACAATTCACACAAATACCTTTGCATAGTCAATAAAACACAGGTATTCTTTGCTTTCAGCCAAGATCCATCTGATGTCAGCAATAATATCCCTCATTCCACATCCTCTTCTTAATCTGTCTTGAATTTCTAGCAGTTCCTTGTCAATATATGAAGCCTGGAATGGAGCAGTTTGGACCCAGGGTTTCTGTTGAGGTGAACTTCCTAAAAGAGCTGTAATATGAGTCAAGGGCTATAACTTTGAAGACAGTGAGAGGCCTGCTGTAACCACTTTTGAATTATCTTCAGCAAAATTTTACTTGCATGTGTTATTAATGATATTATTCGATAATTTCCACATTCTGTTGGATCACCTTTGTTTGGAATGGTCAAATATGGATCTCTTCCAGTGGTTGGCCAGGTAGCTGCTTTCCAAATTTCTTGGCATGAACAATTGAGTAACTCCAGCTCTTCATCTGTTTATTGAAACATCTCAATGGATATTCCATCAATTCCTGGAGCCTGGTTTTGTACCAGTTCCTTCAGTGCAGCCTGGACTTCCTTCAATACTATTGGTTCTCGATCATATGCTATTTCCTGAACTGGATGAACATAAATCTTTTTCATACAGTGACTCTGTGCATTCCTTCCATCTTGTTTTAATGCTTTCTGTGTTGTTTAATATTTTGCCCTTCAATACTGCAACTTGAAGTTTGAATTTTTTCTTCAGTTCTTTCAGCTTGAGAAATGCCAACCTGGATTTCTAATTCCAAGTCTTTGCACATTTCTTTACTTTGTCTTCTCCAGCTGCCCTTTGAAATCTTCTGTTCAACTCTTTTAACTTGTCATTTCTTCCATTTGCTTTAGCTACTCTCTGTTCAATAGCAGGTTTAAGAGTCTCTTCTGACATCCACTTTGGTCTTTTCTTCCTTTCCTGTCCTTTTGCTTTCTTCTTATGCATATTCTAATAATTATTAACCTTCAAATTCTTATAATGAAGAGATCAGAAAAAAACTGAAAAATCTAGCTTAGAAAAATTCATAAAATACTAAGGACAAGCTGGTTAGCACTTAAGTACTGAAAGTAACCTTGTGAGATTTTCTTCAAACTACACCAGATGTTATAAAGGACGAAAGTAATCTTACATACCTGGGTGAGTCTTTTAAAATATAAAAGAACCCTCTTCAACAAAGAAAAGGGAAACCAATTAACACAGACACAGAAGATAATCGTGGACCCCTGAGCCTTGAAGGGAAGGATACAGAATTGGACTAAACCCCAATTAGC
>NW_006921795.1:5027758-5029428 GCF_000298275.1 Orycteropus afer afer | reverse complement strand
ATTTGTATACTACAAAGCAAGTTCAAGAGAAGTACATGCTGTCTCATGGGTTTTGAATCTACTTCACCCTTACAACATTAAGTCCATTGCTTTGCAAATGGAATTAGACGTTAATCTACTACAGATAAACACATATTCAGATCTTTGATTTGAATGCTTAAAATCTAAATTGATTGAGTTTATTTACATACCTCATTGAAAGTTCATGTGAAAGATGCCAAAGAAAAAAAATAATAACAGACATCGTATATTGATTTTAAGAGTTTTTCCTGACCCACGAACCTAGAAATATCTGACCCCAAATTGATCTTGCCTGCAGCTTTACCGCCTGTTCTTTTCAACCTAAATTGCTAATCAATTTGCAACATGGTTAAAGTTGTTTCTTTCTGGCTCAAAGAGAGAATAAATAACAAAACTATTACCTTGTGATTTAATTAAAAAAAAAAAAAAGACAGTGGGCTTACCTAATTTACATTTCAAAAGATTTCAATTGAGGAGGGCCAAATTTTTAGCTGACAGTTCAGAGACCACCTACTAACCTGGTATCAACTGATCTCAGTAATAGGAAGAAGGTAGGGTTCAATCAATCACATTAAGATTAGCCAATGGTTGTACTTCTTTATTTGTTCCTCCTCTTTATAAGATTCATTGTAAATAGCCCACATGAAGTCATTTGTTTTTGTGGTTTTACACTCAGAATGGTCTCTCTATATGCATACAGAATGTCTGTAATATTTCAATTTCTTTGAGTTTTGGTTTGTTTGTTTTTATTTTTTCAAACAGAGGTCTATATGTTTTGGCTCTCTTTCCCATGGAAACCTGGGTTGATACACAGAGTAGAGTACACAAATTCAGGGTTCTGTCCTCTTCTAGGGCACTAGTTCTTACTACAGTGGAGGCCTCACCTTAGAAAAACGCCAGGGTTCTTCAGTAGCCGGGGCCAGGCTGTTTTCCAAGCTTAATCTTGCCAAGGACTCCATAAAAATGCCACAGGAGCCACAAAATCGAGCAGATGGGTGATTGCTAGCTCCACACTTAGGGCAAACAGAGAAGCAAGCAGAAATGCCAGGCTAGAAGATAGAAAATATTTTATATTTTATGAATAATAACTACTTTCCCATATAGTCATATTTTTCCCATCCCATTAAACCTCAAGTCATAAATATAACATAACATACTCATACACTCTTATCCAGCGATTCTAAGTTTTAGAATTTATCCTACATAAGGACAAGGACACAAAAAAGTATATTCCCTGCAGCATTTTGTTATTAGGGGAAATAACTGGAAAAAAAACTTAATATCCAATGAAAGAGAATGCCCTAAGTATACCATGGTATATCCAGACAATGCAATATTAAGGAACTGTGGTAGCTATGTTTGTGTGTCAACTTGGCTGGGCCTGGTTGAGTGGCTGGGCAGCTGGTGATAGTTATTCCCCATGATGAGATTGGCAATCAACTCCATGGTAGGATCTACGACAAGCACCTGAGTAGCTGCCTTTGGGATGTGATGTACTTCCTGCATAGAAAGAGAAACTTTGGGAATGGTCTCTAGCCTATGGCACTCTTGGACCCTGCATGTAGCCGTGTCATTGTTCAGCAGCCTGCCATGCTCTGCTGACCTTGGGACTTACAATGGACTTAAGTTAATGGCCTGCCATGTGGTTT
>NW_006921795.1:5026515-5027568 GCF_000298275.1 Orycteropus afer afer | reverse complement strand
ACCCCAAGGTTGAGGGGCTTTCACCCAGCCCCTAGAGCCTGGCACTTTGAACTTGGACTTAAAGCCTCCAAATTGTAAGAATAAACTCCTGTTTTTTAAGACCGTCCCATTTGTGGATATTCCTGTCAGAGTGGCACTAGGTAACTAGAACAGGAATCACTTAAAAAACTGAGGAAATTTTCAACAAGATATATTGCTTGGTGAAAAGAATGGATCCATGTTCATTGTACACTACCAGTTTAGTTATAAATGCATTGACTACCTGAAACACCACCACAAAAACCTGGTAACAGTGATTGCTTCTGAGAAGAGGAAGTGTGGGACTGGGATGAGAAGGGAGACTAACCCTTCATTATAGACCCTTTTGCATTATTTGCATGAAATACATATTTAGGTAAATAAATAATTTTTTAAGGTAGGTAAGCAGACAATTTATAAAAGAAGAAATGGCCATAGTGAATGTGTGAAAAGGTCAATCTCAAAGAAAGGTAAATCAAAGCAGTTAAGAGAAGACCATTCTCAAAGAGAATTTATTATCTCCATACTCTTAGGTAAATAGCTGTCACGACCAAGGTCCCCAAACCTTCACAGCTGCAGAAGAAAAGGGCTCTAGATTTCTCTGGGGTTGTAATGAGGTGCTAAAATACCCACCTTGGTCTCACACGAATCACAGAAGCAAGCCTCCCCGTAATTCCTCTGACCGCATTTGGAGCAGGAAAAGGTCTCCCCTTTCTGCGTGGATGGGGCAGGGGATTTATCTCTACTGCACATTGACTGGGGAACAAAGGAGCATTTATAGGCAGGATCAATATTCTATTCCTCAATCCCCCTCCCAATGCAGAAAGAACAAAATCCCATCAGTACAAGCCCCAGGAATATTAGTAGTTTTTGCCTAAAAGGATAAACTTGTAATAGGTTTCATCAATTAATAAATTAGTTCCAAGAACACTCATTCCTTCACAGAAACTCCATAATATCAGTGTTCCACACACCTTGATATTCCTCAGTGTCCTTAATACCAAAGTTAGCAAGTCTCAAAAAAAAAAAAAAAAA
>NW_006921795.1:5024031-5026049 GCF_000298275.1 Orycteropus afer afer | reverse complement strand
GACCCCTCCTTGGGTTTCCGAGGCAGTATCACTACGGAAGTAGGATTGCCCAACCTTCCTTCCGAGGAGCAGCTGGTGGGTTTAAACCGCCAGCCTTCTGGTGAGCAGTCAAGTGCCTTAGGCACTATGCTACCAGAGCTCCTAAGCCTTCTGTTAGTTTATTTAAAAAAGATTAGTAAACAAAGTATGTAAGGAGAGCAGAGTTCCTAAGGTTTCACAATTGAGGTTTATTTTCTAACACTTGGTGTTCTGAGATTTTATCTCTCAAATGGAGATGATAGTAACAGCAGCCACTACCTAGTCACCTACTATGTGCAGGTACTGCTCTAAGCACCTCAATCCACACAACAAACCTGTGAGGTAAGTGCCATCATCATCCCCATATAGAGAGGTGGAAAACCAAGGCACAGAGAAAGTAAATTAAACCAGAGGCTAACTAACAAGATATTTGAATCTAGGCCATCTGACTAAAGCTTCTCTTTTATCCCTAACTGTATGCAGCCTCTTCAGTACTACAGCTTCCTCACAAGTCTGTTGAAAGGTTTCAGATGATTAACAGCAATTAAGATGTAGGGATGCTTAACCCACTGCTATAGAGTATGACTCCATAGATTCTGACTCATAGCATCCCCTATGGGTTTCCAACACTGTAAATCTTTACTGAAGCAGACTGCCTCATCTTTATCCTACAGAGAAGCTTGTGGGTTCAGTTGACAACCTTATGGTTAGTAGCCCACTTCCTTAACAACAGCACCACCAGAGCACCCTAGGTATGCTTAGCACAGGAATAAATTCCATGTGTCAACTTCCTTCCCTTTCCATCCTGCTTTCAATTAGCTCTCAATTTCACTGAGAGAAAGGATTATAATTTCAATTTTTTCCCACTAGCCCAATATCTGGTAACCTGGCATATGAGTGGGAGTCATTCAAATAGGTATTGAATCAATAAATGAATTAATGAATAAAATAGGACTTCACTGAATATATTTCATGTGCACACTGGACAAAAATATTTTCTAAGGAGAATTTTTTTTCCTCTTAAAAATGGATATTTTAGTTAACTTCATTTGCCTACCTATATCCTGCTCTATTAACTTAAAACAGGCACCTGTCCAGAAAGAGGCCACATTGGCCCCCAACATCCACAAAAACCCAAGAAAAGAGAGTCCTCTTTGTGTACCCTTGACCTCACTCCATTTTTGTGCAACTAAAGGGAAACCTTTTAGGATGACTCAAAGGAAAAATTGTTGGCAAGCTTCTGCTTCAAACATTACATGTTCATTTATCCTATTGCTAAAGATTTTAATATAAAAATTAATGACTTATACTTCCAAACATAAACCTTCACACCTTCTACTTAAGTTAAGCTATTGTTCAAGTATGTTTTTAATACATTGCTTTAAAGGAAGAAAAGTTATCTTACCCCCATCATATTAATGCAGCTAAACAAAGAGAAGACATAAGCTATCAGAGTGAACATAGATTGTTACTTCTACAACACTTCAATGATAAACATTCTCACTGTGACATCTAAATTCTGACGTACTATTCAGATAAAAATATAATTTTCAAAATATTTTTAATTTTGGTATTGTTCTAAAACAGTTTTGCTGAGGGATGAGACCCAGATACAATGATTAATATAGAGTTATGATATAACAATAAATCCATTTAAATTATTTTACTATTTACATAAGAAATCCAGAGGGCTTGGGGAAAGGATATGGGAGGAAATAACCTTTTTCTTGGCAATTTATTTAGGTCTATCAGCAAGATTGTTCAATAAATTCTATATGTGCCACATTTTTTCCATTTTTTTAATGCTTTCTCAATTACACTTTCTCTCTAGCACTGCATTGAACTAGTACAAAATGTAATAGAATGGGAAAGCGATATAAAAATCATTGTTAAAGACTGAATTGGGGATCCGGCAAGATAGCGGACTAGGCAGAAAGACTGCACAGACCCTCTTCAACAAAGAAAAGGGAAACCAATTAACACAGACACAAAAGATAATC
>NW_006921795.1:5022794-5023353 GCF_000298275.1 Orycteropus afer afer | reverse complement strand
TTTTCTTTTTGCATTTTACCCATTTTATTGTCATTTATTACTCTCCTTGTCTATTTTTTTTTTTTCTTGGTGCCCTATCCCCAGATATACTTGTTTTTTCTTCTTTTTTTCCCCCTTTTTTCTTTTTTTGGTTACTGTTCCTGTGTGACCATATGGTGTATTTTTCGTCCATGGGCTTTTAGTTTTTTGACGGTTATTCAATTGTATTTTGTGTCTAACTGAGTAGGAGACAACAACAGTCCCCATAAGAAACCATTACAGCCACACCTCCTACAACTTCACTTATTCACTGAGAGCCAATACATCCTTCTCCACCAATGTGCCAATGATAAAAAAAACACCAAAAAGAGCCTGAATCACCCTTGGCTGCTCTTCACAAACAGTTAACAGAGATATAAATACAACAATGCCACAATGCCTGGGAAACAACAGATCATCACAGTCCACACAAAGAAGCAAGATAGAATGGTACAAACAAGGGAGCAGGATACAGACCCAGAACACACCCTGAGGAAGAAGCAGCATTGGAACTCTCTGATAAGGAATTCAAAAGAATTAT
>NW_006921795.1:4996140-4996907 GCF_000298275.1 Orycteropus afer afer | reverse complement strand
CAGGGATTGTGGGGCTGGCGCGGGATCAGGCAGTGTTTCGTTCTGCTGTGCATGGGGTCGCTATGAGTCGGAAACGACTCGACGGCACTTAACAATAACTACAACAACAGTTCTTCAAAATCTCATTTCTGAAGAGTTACAGAATCTGAAAGGTTACAAAGCCTTTCACAGTATAGGGCACTTGCAGGTGCCAAGTGAAGAAAAAAGGATTTACCATTTCTCTTATAAGCTTCAATACATTTTCCCTGCTTAGAAACCACAAGGTCATTTTAAGAGTGTTACAGTTCTGATGGTACATTACAATCATGTATTTCTCTCACTGCTGAAAATTTTTGCTTTTGTATCCTGAAAATTTCTTTACTAAATCTATTCTATCCTACAGTGATCTCACTAGGGAACAAAGAAGTGTTAAATAGAACCAAAAATTTTAAATGGAGAAAATATTTGCTCTATTTTGTTTTGTTTTGTTTTGTTTTTTACAGCATGGACTAATTTCTAGCAATTTTTTTTTAATTGGGATGTTAACATGAAGTTCTATAATTCTTTTTTTTATTGTGATCTGAAAATTTACAGCACAAATTCACTTTCCATACAGCAGTTCACATACACTTTGTCTCATGACATTGACCATAATTCCCCACAATGCAACAGCTCCCCTCCCACTTCCTCCTGACAGTCACCTCTTCCCTGTGTCTATCCCTCCATGCACCCCTGCCCCCTGAGCTGTCTCCCTGTGCATAAACAGCCCTTCTTTCTCCCATGATTGT
>NW_006921795.1:4974002-4995410 GCF_000298275.1 Orycteropus afer afer | reverse complement strand
ATTAAAGCATATTTCCCTTTGCTTTATTTATGGGTACCCATAACCAGAAGGCTGGCAGTTCAAACCCACCAGCCACTCCTTGGAAGGAAAGTTGGACAATCTACTTCCATAGTGATACTGCCTTGGCAACCCAAGGAGGGGTCGCTATGAGGCAGGTCTGACTTAATGGCACATAACAACAACAACAACATATAAATTTAGCTATAGTGCAAAGTGACCTCCACATCCATGTTCAGGAAATGCATTTCTATGTATCTCCTATTGGTAAATTAAACTCTTGGGCAACATGCCTTTAAAAATTAGAGTGGATTTTGTTCACAAACATTAACTTATCATTTGTTAGCCAATTCCACTAGCTGAAGAATGACATTTAATTATTCAAATTACTTTTTATGCTTTTACAGAATTACAGTTCTTTACCTTCAAATGGATGGTGGCCTGGGGCTGCAGCTGCAGAGTGAGAGGAGCATCACACACCACACAAATGGGAGTGTTCATGGGTACCATGCTTCTACATTCTACACATAAGCCCATCTGCACAAAAGAAGATCAGGTTTGTCTTCAGATGCAAAAATTGAAGATATAAGTAAGAATGTAAGATTTAATTTACTTTTATAAAATAACCTCTAAAATAATTAGCTTATTATTATTTTATTCCTATTAAGAGTAAAAACATATTTCTTGTTTAAAAAATATATCTATAAAGACTGACTTACTACATGATGAAGTGAGAAAGTCAACAAATCCTCTCCCCAAAAAGCAATAAAAAAATTGGACAAAAATGTCCAAAAAAACTATCATTTCAGCACTCTAAACATTGACCAAAAGCACACAGCAAACTGAAAAATTTCTACAAATTACTGAATTTCATATAAGAACACTGAGTCTCTGTGGTTCTTGCCTGGGGCTGTTCCGATCCTCCCCTAACTTTATTAGCATGGTAGTTCCTCCAGGGCAGGGCAGGCTGTGAAATCCTTTATAAGTCTGAAGTATTTGAGTTTAACTTCCGACTAATCTTCAGCTGAACTCTAAGCTATGCAGCCCATAGGTAACCCCAGGCTTAAAAATAAAAACAAAAAGAAAGGAAAAAAAAAAAAGCTGACATCATTGGACATACATTGCAAGAGACACAGACATCAAAGATTTAAGCCAAGTAAACAATACACAAGAGAAAAAGTCAGATTCCAGAGTTGCTACAATATAGCACTGAAACTGTCCAGTGTTCAAGAAAAAATAACAAGATACACAAAAACAGGAAAGTGAGACCCATATTTGAAGGGAGGAAGGAAAAGCAGACAACAGAAACTATCTCTTGAGTATCCCTATAGGTTGGGTTTAGCATAGAATGATCAGCTATTATAAAAATGTTCACAGAACTAAAAGAAATCATGCTTGAAAACGTAAAAGAAAAGGATGATAACAATGATCTAACAAATGTATGTGGTTGTTGTTAGTTGCTATGGAGTCATTTTGACTCAGGGTGATCCTGTTACATAATCCCAATGAAAAGCATAAATTCTTTTTTAAAAAACATTTAAAAAGCCAAATTAAAACTCTGGAGTTGAAAAGCAAAAAAAAAAAAAAAAGTGAAAAAGAATTTGCCAGAGGGACTCAACAGTAGATTTGAGCTGACAGAAGAATAAGTAAATTTGAATATAATTCAACATAAAGTATGCAATCTGAAGAACAGAAAGAAAGAGAATGAAAGTAAATAGACCATAAAAATCCTGTGAGACAAATCAAGCCTACCTATATATATATATATATATATATATATATATATATATGTATGTATATATATATAGTGGGCATCCCAGAAGAATATAGAAGAGAGGAAGGAGAAAAAAAGAACAAAGAAATAATGGCTGAAAACTTCCCACATTTGATGTAAAACATTAATCTACAGATTCCATAAAACCAACAAACCCCATGGAAGATAAACACAAAGAAATCCACACTTAGACACATTGTAGTCAAACTGTTGAATGCCAAAGACAAAGAGAAAATATTCAAAGTAACAGGAGAAAAACTACTTATACATACATAGAGACAACAATTTGATGGACTTTTTATGAAAAACAATGGAAGCCAGAAAGCACTAGAACACCATTTTCAAAGTGCTGAAACACAAAATAACTGCGAAATAAGAATTCTATCACCAGCAAAATAATCCTTTAAAAATGAAGGTAAATAAACACATTTTCAGATAAACAAAGACAGAAAGAAACTGCTTGCAGACTTTCCATACAAGAAATACTAAAAAGAAGTCTTTAGGCTGAAATGAAATGACACCAGAGTCCACAGTAAGAAATGAAGAGACCAGATGTAAAAAATATATGGGTAAATATAAACAACCTTTTTCTCATTTTGGGGGGTCTGGTGGTATAGTGCCTAAGGCATTTGACTGCTAACCAGAAGGCTGGTGGTTCAAACCCACCAGCCACTCCTCAGAAGGAAGATTGGGTAATCTACTTCCATAGTGATACAGCCTCGGAAACCCAAGGAGGGGTCACTATGAGTCGAATCAACTTGATGGCAGTGAGTCTGGTTTTCTTTTCGGTTTTCTCATTTTTACTCTTAACTTCTCTAACTGACATCAGGTTGGGTAACACTAAATTTTTCAGTTTATAACATATATAGATGTGATATATACCGTAATGTATATTACATAAAAGATGGAGTAATGAGGACAAAAGGAGATATATTAGAGAAAAGTTTCCAATTAAGTTAAATTATTCTGAAATAGACGATGATAAATGAAGGTACATGTAATTCCTAGAGCACCATTTAGAAAATAACTTTTAAAAAACAGTAAAAAAATTATCATGTACATGAGCCCTACATCAGCAGTCACAAAGCCTGCCTTGCCCTGCAGGAACTACTACATCAGCAAAGATAATAGAGGAATTAAAATGGCACATTAAAAATTATATATTTAACACAAAGAAATCAAGTAAAGTAGAAACAGAAGCACAAAAAAGGGCATAAGACAAATAGAAAACAAATAGCAAAATGGCATACTTACCATATTTACATACTTACAACTATATCAATAATGACAAGAAACTCACTGCTGTTGAGTCGAGCCCAACTCCTAGCAACCCCTCCTTGGGTTTCTGAGGCAGTGTCACTACAGAAGTAGATTGCCCAACCTTCCTTCCGAGGAGTGGCTGGTGGGTTTGAACTGCCAGCCTTCTGGTTAGCAGTCAAATGTCTTAGGCAGTATGCTACCAGAGCTCCCATTAATAATGGCATTAACTGTAAATAGGCTAAACACCATACTCAAAAGGAAGAGACTGACAGATTGGATAAAAAAGCAAGACCTAACTATATGCTGTCTACTAGAGACAAACTTTATATTCAATGACACAATAGGTTAAAAGCAAAGGTAAAAAAAAAGATATACAATGCAGACAATGACCATAAGAAAGCTGAAGTGGTTATGCAAATATCATAGGAAAAGGACCTTAAGAAAAAAAACATTACTAGAGACAAAGGAAGACATTTTGTAATGATAAAAGAGAATGATATGAGGAAGACAGAGAAATTATAAATGTGTAAAACATAACAACATACTCCCAAAATATTTTAAAGCAAAAACTATGAGTCAGACTTGAGGTGAGACACCATCTATCACTAGACTATCATAAGCCCCCAGTTTTACTTGTGGCATTTTGTGTCACCAAGAATTAGAGTCAGTTCAGAATAAACTATTCATAAGGTTTTCACTGGCCAATTCTTTGAGAAGTAGATGGCCTCTTCCTTCTTCCAAGTCTGTCTCTGTCTGGAAGCGCCACCAAAACTGGTCCACCATGGGCATCCCTGCTGGCACAGTCTCCACAGCCTCACAGCAATACTCAAGCCACCACAATATGACAAAGTGACAAACAAGTTTGTCTCCCTTAGCTGTTAATTCAGAATAAATGTCTAGAAATCCCTCAAAATTTGGGCATTTCCTTTTTCCAGTGCACAGTCACTCTAGTAAAGGCCACAAGTCCCTTTGGGAAAGGTTTTAAAGAAGATTTATTATATGTACTTAAAATGCTACAGGTCTTTCCTCAAGGAGACCCAGTATCCCTTTTAATCAATGGTTTCTGGTTTTGTGAATTGACTTAGGTCTGGAAAGTTGGTGAGAAACAGGGACTCAAGTCAGGTTTCTGGTTACAAGATATATTGTTTTTGTTTGTTTGGTTTGGTTTTTGGGGTTTTATTTATTTTCTTTGTTTGTTTGTTGTTCTACAGACCAAGCAACACTCTAGTAGGTGGCCCATCTATCTAGTTCCTAGGAATACCATGATCAGATTCTGATTACCAATATGTCTTGGTGCCCTTTATTGTAGATGCATCCACCATGTCTTTGGCAGTTAAGTGCTGGCCCTGACCTCTGCTACTCTTGGATCTCATCAGCCTGATTGAAATTACGGAGCTCAACTCAATAGCAGCATCCCCTATTTCTAGCCTACAAAGAAAAGCAGCCATAGAACTTTCAAAGGATGTAAGTGCTCCTCTCACTAATTTATTCCTCAATGCCTTAGTGAAGAAAGTGTCTTCTGGGCCTTCTTGTGGAATGCAAGTTGGGGACTAGGGGTTCAGGACAAATATGATAAATCCACTCCAACATTCCTGTCTTCCTAAGCCTTTGAATTCCCTCCTCCACATGATGTATGGAAGTTCTGGTATCTGAATATCATCAAACACAGGCCACAAGTCAGTCTAAGTTTTAGACAATCAACCAAGTAAGCTGTTAAATGCATCACCTGCTGCATTACCTAACACATTAAATCCAGAATCTCTAGAAGGTGTACACATATCAATGAATTTGGTCCAATTTAGTGTTATATTCTGCCCTCCATGGTTAAAATCTAATCTTTGGTTAAAATATTACTCTTACTCTTACTCTTGATGTTGTTGTTGTTGTTGTTTGCCGTCGAGTCGGCCCTGACTCATAGCGACCCCTCCTTGGATTTCCGAGGCAGTATCACTACGGAAGTAGGATTGCCCAACCTTCCTTGTGAGGAGTGGCTGGAAGGTTGGGCAATCCTACTTACTCTTCTTATGTAAACTATTTCCTCCTGGATCATAGTGTGCACTTGTCCTCCTACAGCATGCTGGGATTGAATCCTAGTTATGCTAGGGAATGGTTATGATGCATCTTGAGAATGTGTATCCCTTTCAAGGCATCTGCCCCAGGCGAGGTTATTACAGAGAATTCAAGAAAAAGAAGACTAGTATCCTCAGACAGGAGGGCAAGCTATTTCTACTGCAAAGGAGGCTCAAATGACTTAATGGTTCAAGATTTTCAGTTTCATCTGGGTCTAGCCAGATATCTCCATTCCAAGTTTCAGGATCTTATTATTTTCCAATTAACACTCTAAATTTCATGTAAGAGTAAATTCAGCTGATGCCGTAAATCATCAACTACACAATTAAATTTTATGTCTACTTTCCAGTAATGTAACACTGGAACTACAAAAAAACATTCTTTTCTGGATGTTATGGAAGCTCACTGGTTCTCAGACCATGACTTAAAGGTCCCGAGTTTCTCATTTTCTTTATATAAATGTACCAATGTACCCAAGAGAATACATCCCACACCACAGCCCTCATAATCACCATTACTGCCAAAAAGTCAAGTGCAGCAGCTACTTGGCCTCTCAACGCACTTGCTTCAGTTGGCACTTCATCACAATCATCCACAGGTGATAACTTGATTAACTGTGATGCCACTTCATGCCGTAGATTACCATCATCCTGTGTCCATAGGTGGGAGCTCTGGTGGTGTAGTGCCCAAGGAATTTGACTGCTAACCAGAAGGCTGACAGTTCAAACCCACCATCCACTCCTTGGAAGGAAGGTTGGGCAATCTACTTCTGTAGTGATAGTACCTTGGAAACCCAAGGAGGGGTCGCTGTGAGTTGGATCCGATTCAATAGCAGGGCATGTGTATATCCATTGGCAAAGAGCTCAGTACTACATTCAATCAAAGGACAATACCAAACTCCTTTCAGAATCCCATCTATTTCCTGGGACCACTCCTGTTACAATCCTCTACTAGTCAGAGTCTTATCAGGAGACAAAAATCACACAGTAACTTGAATGGGGAAGTTTAATATAAATAATTATCAACTAGTAACAAGGCATTAACAACTTAAGGGTAATGCAAATTCCAAAGGATGTAAGAATACCAAATATGGGAGGAGTTACTATCTCTATGGCTGAAGTGGAGTACCCAAAAAATGTCAAATTTGGAAGAGGTATTTACTCCCCCAAGGCTAACATTCAGACTTCATGGATCAAGTGTGGCTGTAGCTCTGTGGATGGTGGAGCAGTTCCCTGAGGTGGCACAGGCCAGGGATGCAAACAAAAAGACACACATTGGGGTCCAGCTAACAAATAAACAAAAACTAAATCCATTGCCATCAAGTTGATACTTACTCACAGTGACCCTGCAGGACAGAGTAGAACTGCTCAATAGGGTTTCTAAGACTGTAAATCTTTATGGAAACAGACTGTTTCTCTCAAAGAACAGCTGGTGAGTTCAAACTGCCAACCTTTCAGTTAGCAGCTGAGTACTTGACCATTGTACTACCAGGGTCCCATAGGGCCAATGAAATTTGTCAAGAAATCTCCCTCTGGGGAGTTAGAAGAATTTGGTAAGAAGCTATCTATGAAAATGTCACTAAAACTCACAGGGGTTTAGCACAACTGGGTGTCCTGCAGGTTAGCTGAGCACCATAGGAGCAAAAGAAGAGAAAAGTATGCCAGAACCAGGATGAGAAAGCCATCCCTCATGCAGTATTCTTCAACAGTAGAACTCTACTGATAAAAAATAACATCAAGTCAGCTGGCAATTGAGAAATGTTTAAAAGGCTCTAGCTCCAGAATCACAAGACAGAGAAATAAAGGGTGAATTTGGAGCTGAGAGGCACAACTCTGCATCTTTCTAATGAGACTCTGAGTGTCATAGGTCTAGAAGTAGGATCTCATCCCTCTGAATCCCAGTGGCCCAGATGAGAGAAGGGCATACTCAGAACTCAACGAACGGTTGTTACTTTAAATTTTAAAAACTATTTATCATAGCATTTTATCATAGTAATATAAACAAAAATAATTTGGGGGCAACAGAGATATTTTAAAGTTCATCATCTTAAATATTTATTATCTACAATAACCTTGTCTTTTGGTAAAAACAAAGTTCTACAAATCTGTTCTCAGGCAAGAAGAAAATAACTTTGATGTTGTTGTTGTTAGCTGCTGCTGAGTTGACTCCAACTCATGGATGTGAGGAGAGTACAACTTCTCCTTAGGTTTTCAAGGGTGTGCCTTTTCAGAAGCAGATCACCAGGCTTGTCTTCCAAAGCACCTCTTGTGGGCTTTGAGCTTTCGGAAAGTAGTAGAGCTCCTAGTCATTTGCACCACCCAACCATCCAAACTTTGACATTAAACCAATGAATACAAACAGGAAAAATTAAAACCAGTGGAATCCACTGATACTTTATTTTCTATAGTTATCTTCTTCAAGGAATTCAAGATATATCATAGAAGTGAACAAAATTAACTTCTATAACAATCTTGAGAAATAAATTGAAGATAAAAAAAATACACCCATTTACTATCTGACCCCTTGCTTGAGAACATAAATCAGTTCTAAAACTCTGGACTTTTAAACCACTGAATTAGCAATATTTTTTATTGATATCTTTTTAAAGATAGTCATTTTTTGATCAACATCACAGATCCTTTTATTTTGTAAGCTCCAGCTCACCACTAATCTGTCAGTTTGTTGTACCATGGTAGTTTGTGTGTTACTGTGAAGCTGGAAGCCATCCCACTGGTATTTCAAATACTAGCAGGGTCACCTATGGTGGACAGGTTTCAGCAGAGCTTCCACACGAAGACAGACTGGGAAGAAGGATGGGACCATCCACTTCTGAAAAAACTGGCCACTGAAAAACTTATCAACAGCAGTGAAACACTGTCTGATAGATTACTGGAAAACTTAATGAATAGCTGTGAAACACTGTCAGATATACTGCCTAAATATAAGGCCCACAGTTGGAAGCCACTCAAAATATGACTGGGAAAGAGCTTCCTCCTCAAAGTACACTCAACCTCAATGCCATGCATGGAGTAAAGCTTTCTAGACCTATATTTGCTGATGGGGCACAACTCAAAATGAACTATTAATGAATGCAACCATTCATTAATAATAAGAACATGGTGTGGTAGTTAAGTTTGTGCATCAACGTGGCTGGGCCTGGTTGAGTGGCTGGGCAGCTAGATGTAGTATTTCCCACGATTAGACTGGTAATCAACTCCATAGTGGAATCTACATGAGCAGCTGAGTAGCTGCCTTAGAGATGTGGTCTGCTTCCTGTGTATAAGGAGAAGCCTTGGGGAATGGTCTCTAGCTTATGGCATGCTTGAACCATGCATGTAGCCATGTCATTGTTCAGCAGCCTGCCATGCTCTGCCAACCCTGGGATTTTCAATGGACTTGAATTAATGGCCTGCATGTGATTTGGTAACATTGGGACTGTGTTTTTTTATTTGTCAGCCTTAGGCTTGTCAGTCTCAGCAGCCAGCAGCTGTCTGAGTGAAGAAAAGCCTCTAGCTCCAGTGGGTCAGGAGTAGGAGGCAGGGCTGAACCCCAAGTTTGAGGAACTTTCACCCAGCCACTAGAGCCTGACACTTTGAACTTAGACCTATAGCCTCCAAACTGTAAGAGAATAAATTCCTGTTTCTTCAAGCCATCTCATTTGTGGTATATTCCTGTCAGAGTGGCACTAGGTAACCAAAACATATGGAATGTACAAAGTGTGCATCTAGGAAAATTAGAAGTTGCCAAAAATGAAAGGGAACAGATAAAGATGGATATCCTAGGCATTAGTGAGCTGAAATGGACTGTTTTTGAAACTGGCTATCATATGAGCTACTATACTGGGAATGAGCAATTGAAGAGAAATAGTATTGCATTTATTATTGTTTTGGTCCTCTAGTGTTGCTCTAACAGAAAATAACCACAAGCGGGTGGCTTTAACAGACAGGGATTTATTCTTTCACAGTTTAGGAAGCAAGAAGTCTGAGTTCAAAATGCCAGCTCTAAGGGGCTAGGTGAAAGCCCCTCGACGTTGCACTTCAGTTCTGTCTCTTGCTCCCAGCCCACTGAAGCTGGAAGATTCTCTTAACTCAGACAGCTGCTGGCTGCTGAGACTGACAAACCCAAAGTTGACAACTAAAATGGCACAGCCTCCAAATTATCAAGCAACACAGAATGCCACGAATTCATGTCAAGAAACAGTCTCAATATTGGCAGACAACATGGCAGGCCACTGAGATGAAGACTCAGCCAAATGCAGGATCCAACTGTGCCAAAAACCTCAAGACCTTTCTCAAAGTTTATTCTCATATTTTAGAAGCAGACCATATCCCTAAAAGCAGCTACTTAGCTGCTCATGGTAGATTCCACCATGGAGTTGATTAGCAGTCTCATCATGGGGAATAACTACATCCAGCTGCCCAGATACTCAAAACTAGGCCCAGGCAAGTTGACACAACTTTAACTACTATAATTGTCAAAAAGAAATGTCAAGATCTTTCCTGAAGTACAATGCTGTCAATGATAAGATAATACTCATATGGCTACAAAGAACACTAGTTGATACTACTATTATTCAAGCTTATGCACCAACAACTAAAGCCAAAGATGAAGAAATTGAAGATTTTTACCAACTTCTGCAGTCTAAAATTGACCAAACATGCAATCAAGATGTATTGACAATTATTGGTGATTGGAATGTGAAAGTTGGAAACACAGAAGAATCATCAGGAGTTGGAAAATGTGGCCTTGGTGATAGAAATGATGCTGGAAATCACATGATAGAATTTTGTAAGACCAACAACTCATTCATTGCAAGTATCTTTTTTCAACAACATAAATAACAGCTATACGTGTGGACCTCACGAGATAGAATACACAGAAATCAAATCAACTACTTCTGTGGAAAGAGGCAATGGAGAAGCTCAGTATCATCAGTCAAAGCAAGGCCACAAGTTAAATGTGGAAGAGACCCTCAATTGCTCATATGTAAGTTCATGTTGAAGCTAAAGGAAATTAAAATAACTCCGCAAGAGCCAAAATATGTCCTTGATTATATCCCACCTGAATTTAAGGACCATCTGAAGAATAAATTTGATGCATTGAACACTAATATCTGAAGACCAAACAAGTTGTGAGATGACATCAAGAACATACATGATGAAAGCAAACTATCATTAAAAAGACAAGGAAGAAAAGACCAAAATGGATGTAAGAAGAGACTCTGGAACTTGCTCTTGAATGGAAAGTAGCTAACCCAAATGGAAGAAATGATGAAATAAAAGAATTGAACAAAAGATTTCAGAGAGTGGCTTGAGAAGATAAAGTATTTTAATGAAATGGGCAAAGACCTAGAGTTAGAAGACCAAAAGGGAAGAACACCCTCAGCATTTATCAAGCTGAAAGAACTGAAGAAAAAAATTTAAGCATTCAGTTGCAATATTAAGAGATTCTATGGGAAAAATATTGAATGGTGCAGGAAATATTTAAAAAAAAGATGAAAAGAACACACAGAGTCACTATATCAAAAAGAATTGTTTGAGGTCCAAATTTTTCAGGAGGTAGCATATGATCAAGAACCAATGGTACCAAAGAAAGAAATCTAAGCTGCACTGAAGGAACTGGTGAAAAACAAGGCTCCAGAAAGTGACAGAATTCCCAATGAGGTGCTTCAACAAACGGAAGCACCACCAGAAGTACTTACTCATTTATGCCAAGAAATTTGGCAAAAGAAAGGTGATCCAACAGAATTTGGAAATTATTGAACAATATCTTAATACCACATGGAAGTAAAACTTTGCTTAAGGTAACTCAAAAATGGTTGCTGCAGTATATTGAAAGGAAACTTCCACAAATGCAAGCTGGATTCCGAAGAAGCATGGAATGAAGGATATCACTGCTGATGTCAGATGGATCTTAGCTGAAAGCAAAGAATACCAGAAAGATGTCCACTTGTGTTTTATTGACTCTGTAAAGGCATTCAACTGTGTGGATCATAACAGATTATGGATAACATTGCAAAGAATGAGAATTCCAGAACACTCAATGTGCTCATGAGGAACCTGTACATAGACCAGGAGGCTGTCCTTTGAACAGAACCAAGGGATACTGCATGGTTTAAAATCAGGAAGAATGTGCATCAAGCCTTTCACCACACTTATTCAGTCTGTAGGCTGAGCTAGTGATCTGAAAAACTGGACAATATGAAGAAGAACACAGCATCAGGATTGGAGGAAGAACCATTAACAACCTGCAATATGCAGATGACACAACCTTGCTTGCTGAAAGTTAAAAGGACTTGAAGCACTTACTAATGAACAACAAAGACTACAGTCTTCGGCATGGATTACACCTCAACATAAAGAAAACAAATATCCTCAAAACTGGACCAATAAGCAACATCATGATAAATGAAGAAAAGACTGAAGTTGTCAGGGATTTAATTTTACTTGCATCCATAATCAACACCCACAGAAGCAGCAGTCAAGAAATCAGACAATACAGTGCATTGGGCAAATCTGCTGCAAAAGGCCTCTTCAAAGTATGAAAGACTAAGGTGCACCTAACCCAAGCCATGGTATTTTCAATTGCCTAAATGCATGTGAAAGCTGGATGATGAATGAGGAACACAGAAGAATTGATGCCTTTGAATGGTAGTGTTAGCAAAGAATACTGAAAATATCATGGACTGCCAGAAGAACGAACAAATCTGTCTTGGAAGAAGTACAGCCAGAATGCTCCTCAGAAGCAAGAATGAGTAGACTGCTTTACCTGGCTTGGTCATGTTATCAGAAAAGACCAGTTCCTGGAGAAAGTTATGATGCTTGGTAAAGTACAAGGTCAGGGAAAAAAGGGAAGACCCTCAACGAGATGGATTAACACTGTGGCAACAACAATGGGCTCAATCATAGCAACAACTGTGAGGAAGGTACAAGACCAAGCGGTGTTTCACTCTGCTGTACGTAGGGTCAGAACCAACTCGACAACATGTAACAACAATAACACAGTAAGTACTTTGCCCCATTTCTTTCTAGATTGTATTTCTTTACTGTAGGTTGGTAATGAACAGAAATATCAAATGGTCAGTAAATTAGTAGCAAATATTTACATGTGCATGTCTCATATGAAAAGTAAGATTTCACACTCTGAGTCCATGCTTCTGCAGTGCCACAAAAAAAGAAATGCCACTGCAAACACATTTTCCCATTCTTAAGTAGAAGTCTGAATAGTAAGAGATTAATCTGCCAGCATTTATGTTCGTATTTCAGGTGTGCCAGACACTATGATACTGTTACAAATAAAGATCAGATAAACCACTGAAAGATGTTATAAGGATTCTGCTGCTCACCTGTGCTCCTTCTGGAGGTGGGAGACGAGACCCAAATATGGGTGGGACAGGAGAGCCACATTCTTGACAAAAGCGAACAAAGGGGTCAGATGGGCGAGGGGCCAGGCAGTGGGTACACCTACAATAAAACAGATTCCTGATTGGCCATGTTCTGATGGGTCTACATTAAGAAGACTAGTGAAAACTTAAAAGTGCTCTAACGTTTTTAAAAACAAAGCAAAAACCCAGACCACTCACAAAGGCTGTGGAACAAGTTCAAGACAGGAGATACTTTTCTAGGTCATTTTATTAGAGAGCAGCCTCATAGCTGGAATCATTGTTGTCCATCACCTGTAGTGTGGGCCCATCTCACTTCCTGACTGGTTGTTGTTGTTGTTAGGTGCCATCTAGTCATCTCCAACTCACAGCGACCCTATGCACAGCAGAACAAAACACCTCCCAGTCCTGAGCCAGCTCCATGATTCTTGCTACACTTGAGCCCATCATCACTGCCACCATGTCAATCCACCTCGTTAAGGGCCTTCCCCTCTTTTGTCAACCCACCAACTTACCAAGCATGACATCCTTCTCCAGGGAATGGTCCCTTCTAACAACATGACCAAAGTATGTGAGATGAAGTCTGGCCATTCTAGCCTCCAAGGAGCATTCTGGCTGCACTTCCTCCAGGACACACCTGTTAGTTATTTTAGCAGTCCACGGTACTTTCAGCATTCTTCGCCAACACCACAGCTCAAAAGCATCAACTTTTTTCGGTCCTCCTTATTCATTGTCCAGCTCTCACATGCATATAAGGTGATTGAAAATACCATGGCTTGTGTCAGGTGAACCTTAGTCCTCAAGGAGATATCTTTGTTCTTCAGCACTTGAAAGAGGTCCTTTGCAGCTGATTTGCTCAGTGCTATATGTCATCTATGTCCTGACTGCTGTTTCCATTGGCGTCAACTGTAAAACCAAGCAATGTGAAGTCTTTGACAATTTCTATCTTTTCTCCATTTATTGTGATGCTGCTTATAGGTCCAGTTGTGAGGATTTTTGTTTTCTTTTTATATTGAGATGTAATCCATACTGCAGACTGTAGTCTTCAATCTTCATCAGTAAGTACTTCAAGTCATCCTCACAAGCACAGTTGTGTCATCAGGATATCGCAGGTTGTTAATGATTCTTTCTCCAATCATGGTGCCATGTTCTTCTGCATATAGTCCAGCTTCTCAGATTATTTCCTCAGCATACAGATTGAATGAGTATGGTGAAAGGATACAACACTGACGCACTCTCTTCTTGATTTTAAACCATGCAGTGTTCCCTTTTTTGGTTTGAATGACAGCCTTCTGTCTATGTACAGATTCCTCATGAGTACAATTAAGTGTTCTGGAATTACCATTCTTCTCAATGTTATCCACAATTTGTTATGATCCACACAATCAAATGCTTTTGCATAGTCATACAACACAAGTAAACATCTTTCTGGTATTCTTTACTTTGAGCCAAGATCCATCTGACATCAGCAATGATATCTCTTGTTTCACATCCTCTTCTGAATCCAGCCTGCACCTCTAGTTCTCTGTCAATATACTGCTGCAACCATTTTTGAATTATCTTCAGTACGATTTTACCTGCATGGGATATTAATGATATTGTTTGATAATTTCCACATTCTGTGGGGTCACCTTTCTTTGGAATGGGTACAGATATGGATCTCTTCCAGTCAGTTGACCAGACAGCTATCTTCCAAATCTCTTGGCATAACCAAGTGAGTGCCTCCAGCGGGACAACCATATGTTGAAACATCTCAATGGGTATTCCATCAATTCCTGGAGCCTCCTTCCTTGCCAATTCCCTCAGTGAAGCTTCAACCTCTTCCCTCAATACCATTCGTTCTTGAACATATGCTACCTCCTGAAATGGATGAAGATCAACTGATTCTTTTTGGTACAGTAACTATGTGTATTCCTTCCATCTTCCTTTGATGCTTCTGGCATCATTCAGTATTTTGCCTGTAGAATCTTTCAATATTGCAATTCGAGGCTTAAATTTTTTCCTCAGTTCTTTCAGCTTGAGAAATCCTGAGTATGTTCTTCCCTTTTGGTTTTCTAACTCCAGGTCTTTGTACATTTCACCATAGTAATTGGCTTTGTCTGCTTGAGCTGTTCTTTGAAATCTTCTGTTCAGCTCTTTTATCTTGTCATTTCTTCCATTTGCTTTAGCTACTCTTGGCTCAAGGGCAAGTTTCACAGTCTCTCCTGACATCCATTTTGGTCTTTTCTTTCTTTCTTGTATTTTTAATGACCTCTTGCTTTCTTCATGGATGATGCTCTTGATGTCATCCCACAATTCTTCTGGTTTTCGGTCATTGGTGTTCAATGCATCAAATCTATTCTTGAGATGGTGTCTAAATTCAGGAGGGATATATTCAAGGTCATATTTTGGCTCTCCTGGACTTGTTTTAATTGTCTTCAACTTAAGTTGAACTTGCATATTACCTGTTGATGGTCTGTTCCACAATCAGCTCCTGGTCTTGTTTTGGTTGAAGATATTGAGCTTTTCCATCACCTCTTGCCATAGATGTCATCAATCTGATTCCTTTGTATTCCATCTGGCAAAGTCCAAGTGTATAGCCAACATTTGTGTTGCTGAAAAGAGGTATTTGCAATGAATAAGTTGTTAGTCTTGCAAAATTCTATCATGCAATCTCTAGCATTATTTCTGTCACCAAGGTCAAATTTTCCAACTACTGGTGACTCTTCTTTGTTTACAACTTTTGCATTCCAATCACCAGTGATAAGCAACACATCTTGATTGCATGTTTGGTCAATTTCAGACTGCAGAAGTTGATAAAAAACTTCAATTTCCTCATCTTTTGCTTTGATGGTTGGTGCATAAATTTGAATAATAGTCATATTAACTGGTCTTCTTTGTCAAACCAAACAAACCAAACACTCTGCCATCAAGTCGGATCTGACTCGTAGCGACCCCTCCTTGGGTTTCCGAGGTGGTGTCACTACGGAAGTAGATTGCCCAACCTTCCTTCCCAGGAGTGGCTGGTGGGTTTGCACAGCCAGACTTCTGGTTAAAAGTCAAATGCCTTAGGCACTACACCACCAGAGCTCCTTGTAGGCATATGGATATTATCCTGTCACTGACAGCATTGACTTCCTGACTGGAGAAGGAAGTTTATCAGTAACCTTGATCCCATATCTTAGTAGGGCTCTGGCTTATGCTATCACATTGATGTGTGTGAGGATGTGCCCTGAGAATTCTAGCAATTTCTATATTGAATTTTTCTAACTTCCTGCCTGAGAGTTGAGTCCAGTGTAAGTGACAGATCATTTTTCCCGACATTCTGGAGGCTTGTCACTCAAGCTCTGCCTTTGTGTTTACCCAACCTGATTAGAATTCTGAGGCCCTTCCCAGAAACATCTGGTCCCCTTTCATAGACAGTTGAATCCCAATCATTTAGCCTCCAGCTGCCTGAGTTCTTACTATCAGCCAAAAGGAATGGATTCTTGGAATAGGGTGGCTCTGCTAATAACACTGATGTGCGTATGCCTTTCCAGGCAGGTTGGGCCCTTCTTCCTGTGACTTATCTATCTGAACTGCTCCTCAGCTCCTATGATGTTTGGATACTGTGCACTGGATTGCTTGGTTGTCTCTACCAGTTTCCACTGAGTCCTCCCTACCACCACTAGACTTTGGAGTTGAGTTCACTTCCCACACTCTTTATCCCATTCAGTCCTTCCCAAGGTTTCAACATGCCACATTCCTGGGTCCAAAAGGATAAAAACAAGCTCCTTGTTTCTATTCCCAGAGCTCATGAAGTTGTTCAACAGTCCAAGGAATGGCTTGACTATCTCATTGATTTTATCTTTCAGTTCATTCAGCAAACCCCTGATGATCTAAGTGTCAGCTCTGAGGACAGAGGAGGATGAAGAGAGATTTAATACTTTCCCTGGAAGAGCTCAGCTGGGTAGGAGGATAACCATGGAAAGCATGTTGCAAAACACCATGACAAATGTTAAGATTGAAGTTTTTTAAGTATACTACAAATGTCAAATATTTGAAGATTTTTTTTTACCAACTTCTGCAGTTTGAAATTGACCAAACATGCAATCAAGACATGCTGATTATCATTGGTGATTGGAATGCAAAAGTTGGAAACAAAGAAGAATCACCAGTAATTGGAAAATTTGGCCTTGGTGATAAAAACGACATGGGAGATTGCATGATAGAACTTTGCAAGACTGATGACTTATTCATTGCAAAGACCTTTTTTCACAACACAAACAGCAGCTATACACATGGACTTTGCCAGATGGAGTACAAAGGAATCAGATTGACTACATCTGTGACAAGAGGCAATGGAAAAGCTCAATATCTTCAGCCAAAATAAGGCCAGGACCTGATTGTGAAGTAGACCATCAACTGTTCATTTGGAAGTTCAAGTTGAAGTTGAAGATAATTAAAACAAGTGCACAAGAGCCAAAATATGACCTGGAATATATCCCTCCTGAATTTAGAGACCATCTAAAGAATAGGTTAGATGCATTGAACACCAATGACTGAAAACTGGAAGAATTATGGGATGACATCAAGAATATCATCAATGAAGAAAGCAAAACGTCATTCAAAGACAGGAAAGGAATAAAAGACCAAAATGGATGTCAGAGAGACTCTGAAACTTGCCCTTGAGGGGAGAGTAGCTAAAGCAAATGGAAGAACCAGGAAGATAAAAGAGGTGAACAGAAGATTTCAAAGAGCAGCTCAAGAAGACAAAGTCAATTATTATAACGAAATGTGCAAAGACATGGAGTTGAAAAGCCAAAAGGGAAGAACATGCTTGGCATTTCTTAAGCTGAAAGAACTTAAGAAAAAATTTAAGCCTCGAGTTGCAATATTGAAAGATTCTGTGGGCAACATATTGATTTAATGATGCAGAAAACATCAAAATCAGATGGAAAGAATACACAGAATCACTGTACCAAAAAGAATTGGTTGATGTTCATCCATTTCAGGAGGTGGCAGATGATCAAGAACCAATGGTATTGAAGGAAGAAGTCGAAGCTGAACTGAAGGAAGCAGCAAAAACAAGGCTCCAAGAATTGACAGGATACCTATTGAGATGTTTCAACAAATGAATGCCCCACTGAAGGCACTCACTCAGCAATGCCAAGAGATTTGGAAGACAGCTACCTGGCCAACTGACTGAAAGAGATCCATATTTGCACCCATTCCAAAAAAAAGTGATCTCACAGAATGTGGAAATTATCAAAGAATATCATTAATATCACACACACGTACAATTTTCTGAAGATAATTTAAAAAATGTTTGCAATAGTATATTGACAGAGAACTTCCAGAAATGCAAGCTGCATTCAAAAGAAGATGTGAAATGAGGGATATCATTGCTTATGCAGATGGATCTTTGCTAAAGGCAAAGAATACCAGAAAGATGTTTACTTTTGTTTTATTGACTGTGCAAAAGCATTTGATTGTGCAGATCGTAACAAATTATGGATAACATTGAGATGAATGGGAATTCCAGAACACTGAATTATACTCATGAGGAGCCTGTACATAGACCAGGAGGCTGTCGTTCAAATAGAACAAGGGGACACTGCATGGTTTAAACTCAAGAAGGTAATGCATCGGGGTTGTATCCTTTCACCATACTCATTCAATCTGTATGCTGAGCAAATAATCTGAGAAACTGGATTACATGAAGAAGAACGTGGCATCAGGATTGGAGGAACTCATTAACAACCTGTGATACACTGACGACACAACTTTGCTTGCTGAAAGTGAGGATGACTTCTTGAAGCACTTACTGATGAAGACTGAAGGCTACAGTCTGCAGTATGGATTACACCTCGATATAAAGAAAACAAAACTCCTCACACTGGACTAATAAGCACCATCACGATAAATGGAGAAAAGATTGAAGTTGACAAAGATTTCGTATTACTTGGCTCCACAATTAACACCAATGGAAGCAGCAGTCAAGACATCAGATGACATATAGCATAGGGCAAATAGGCTGCAAAAGACCTCTTTAAAGTGATGAAGAGTAAAGATATCTCCTTGAAGACTAAGGTGCACCTGACAAAAGCCATGGTATTTTCATTTGCCTCATATGCAAGTGAGAGCTGGACAATGAATAAGGAAGACCGAAGAAGAGTTGATGTTTTTGAGTTGTGGTCTTGGAGAAGAATGCCGAAAATACCATGAACTGCTAAAAGAACTAAAAAATCTGTCCTGGATAAGTGCAGCTAGAATGCTCCTTGGAAGTGAGAATGGCCAGACTTTGCCTCACCTACTTTGGTCATGTTGTAAGAAGGGACCATTCCCTGAAGAAGGCTATCATGCTTGGCAAAGTGGAGGATCAACAAAAAAGGGGAAGGCCCTCAATGAGATGGATTGACACAGTGGCAGCAATGATGGGCTCAGGTATAGCAAGGATAGTGGGGCTGGCACAGGATTCAACAGTGTTATCCATAATTTGCTATGATCCACATAGTCGAATGTCTTTGCATAGTCACACATCTTTCAGGAATTATTTCCTTCCAGCCAAGATCCATCTGACATCAGCAATGATATCCCCTGTTCCATGACTTCTTCTGAATCCAGCTTGAACTTCTGGAAATTCCCTGTCAATATACTGCTGCAACCGTTTTTTAATTATCTTCAGCAAGATTTTATTTGCTTGTGATATTAATGATATTGTTTGATAATTTCCACATTCTGTGGGATCAACTTTCTTTGGAATGGGTACAAATATGGATCTCTTTCAGTCAGCTGGCCAAGTAACTGTCTTTCAGATTACTTTGCATAAATAAGTGTCTCCAGTGCTACATCTGTTTATTGAAACATCTCAGTGTGTATTCCATCACTTTCTGTTGCCTTATTTTTTGCCAATTCCTTCAGTGCAGCTTGGATGTCTTCCTTCAATACCATTTATTCTATCTATCTATCTACCTATCTATCTATCTATCTATCTATCTATCTATCTATCTATCTATTATTGTGATTTGGGTGAAAATTTATAGAGCAAATTCATTTTCCATACAGCAGTTCACACACGTGTTGTCTCATGACATTGACTACTATTTACCCCAGTGCAACACCTCCCCTCCCACTTCCTCCCAATAATTACCTCTTCCCTCTGTCCATCCCTCCATGCATTCCTGCCCCCTGAACTGTCTCCCTGTGCATAAACAGCCCTTCTTTCTCACATGATTGCTCTCTCCAAGGAGTGTTATCTACCTCAGGTACATGTTCAACTTTTGTGCCAGTCTTTTGTTTGGCTGGAAGCCACAGGTATATGTTCAATTCCAGACCTGAAGGGCAGCTAGGGACCACAGTCTCAGTGGTTCCACCAGGCTCTATCAGACCAGCAAATCTGATCCCCCTTTCTTTTTTTTTCCCCTCCCAAATGATTTTGAGTTTTGTTCCACATTGTTCTCCCTCTCTATCCAGGATCTCCTACATAGATTACCCCTCTGAATGGTTGACAGTGGTAGCTGGGCATCATCTAGTTCTTCTGGTCTCATACTTGTATAGGCTGAGGGTTGCATGGTGTACCAGTCACGAGGACTAATTGTTTCCATGAATCTTTGGTTTTCTTCATTCTTTGCCCTGGACAAAGAGAGACCATCATTGCACCTAGATGACTACTTGCAAGCTTATAAGATCCCAGTCACTACTCACCAAAGTATGAGGTAGAACAATGTTTTGTGCAGTACGTTATGCCAATTGAGCTTGATGTCCCCTGTGACTATGGTCCTGAGCCCACAGGTTCAACTACTCGGTCCCTCTGGGTAGCTGGTTGTGACCAAGAAGTGACTACAACCTTGACCCTTGTCAGCTCTACTACACCCTTGGGAATTCTTACAGAACATACAAATACACTTGTAGAACCATTGTCTGCCAGCCCTACACATGATCTTGGGTACACTCCCTGCTGCATAGACATACCTAATAGTTCAGCCTGTCCACCCACCTAACCACCCATATACCCGTGTTTGTCTTCATTGACAACCCAGTACTGTATGTGCAAAAGGGTTCATCTTTGTTGACTGTACCTCCCATGTACCTATGTCTTCCTCTTCCTCAATGCCACCATGTTGATCCCTCACATTTGGTACATTGCCCTTCTCTTCACCCAAATCAATACTTATCTCTACCTTTCTAACAGTGTTCCCTCTCCTCCCCTCCTACCCCTGGTAACCAACAAAGAAAATTTCCTTCCATATATAAACTGTTCCTTGACTTTTACAATAATGGACTAATACAATATTTGTCCTTCTGTGATTGACTTATTTCAGTCAGCATAATGTCCTCCAGGCTCATTCATGTTATGTGGTGTTTTGCAGATTCTATATTATTTTTTAGGGTTGCATAGTATTCCATTATGTGTATGTACCACAGTTTGCTTATCCATTCCTCAGTTGATGAACACCTAGATTGTTTCCAACTTTTTGCTATTGTAAATAGTGTTGCAATGAACATGGGCATGCATATGTCTGTTCTTGTCATGGCTCTCACTTCTTTAGGATATATACCTAGTAATGGAAAGGCTGGATCGAATGGTATTTCTATTTCCAACTTTTTAAGGAATCTCCATACTGCTCTCCACAGTGGTTGTACCATTTTACAGTCCCACCAGCAGTGTAGGAGAGTCCCAATTTCTCCGCATCCTCACGAGCATTTGTTATTTTCTGTCTTGTTGAACTTTGCTGCTAGTGCTGGGGCAAAATGGTATCTCATTGTTGTTTTGATTTGCATCTCTCTAATGGCTAATGAAAGTGAGCATTTCTTCATATGCTGTTGGCTGCCTGAATATCCTCCTTGGTGAAGTGTCTATTCATGTCTTCTGCCCATGTTTTAATTGGATTATTTGTCTTTTGTTATTGGGGTGTTGTAGTTTTCTATAAATTCTAGAGATAAGTCCCTTGTCAGATATGTTATT
>NW_006921795.1:4942597-4959074 GCF_000298275.1 Orycteropus afer afer | reverse complement strand
TGAGACAAGGTGTATGTGAACTGCTGTATGAAAAGTGAATTTACTCTGTATATCTTCACCCAAATCCTAATAATTAAAAAAAAAAAAAAAAAAGGATCATAGACCTAAATGTAAGAGACAAACCTATAAAAGTTCAAGGAGAAAATCTTAGTTATCTTACATTTGGAAAGAACTTCTTAAAATAAGCATGAAGTATATGAAAGAAAAATAAAAACACTGAATTCACCAAAAGGAAAAACTTTAGTTCTTTATAAAATACTGTTAAGAAGATAAAAAACAAAGACTGAGATAAAATATTTGCAAAGCTGCAAAGCATACATCTGACCAAGGAGAACATACACAACTGCATAAGATATATAACCTAATTTTTTAAAAGGGCAAAAAGCTTGAACAGACATCTTACCAAAGAAATGGACAGATGGCAAATAGGCAAAGTAAAACATGTTCAACATCATTAGTAGCTTTCATAGCGACCCCTCCTTGGGTTTCCGAGGCAGTATCACTATGGAAGTAGATTGCCTCATCTTCCTTCGGAGGAGTGGCTGGTGGGTTTGAACCACCAGCCTTCTGAAGAGCAGTCAAGTGCTTTAGGCACTATGCTACCAGAGCTCCTTCATTAGTAACTAGGGAAATACAAACTAAAACTACAAGAGATATCACTACAAACTCACTAAAATAGCCAAAAAAAAAAGGTGCTGCCAAGGAGGTAGAAGAAGTGAAATTCTAATATAGTTCTGGTGAGAATATAAAATGGTATAACTATTCTGGAAAGTAATTTGGCAGATTCTTAAAAAATTAAATACGAATCTGCCATATAATCCAGCCACTCCATTCCTAGGCATTTACTCAAGCGAAATGAAAACATATGTGCATACAACTTGTACATAAATGTTTATAGCAAAGCTTTATCTATAATAGCCCAAACTGGAAACTAAATGTCCAGCAATAGACGAAGGGGTAAACAAACAATGGAATACTACTCAGTAATAAAAAGAAGTAAGTAATACATCCAACCAACAACATGAAAGAATTGCAAAATAATTGTTCTGAATGAAAGAAGCCTGGTAAACAGAGTACATACTAAATTATTCTGCTTATATATTGAATTATATGCAAACTAAGCTTATAGTGACAAGAAACAAGTAGATAGACACCTGGAAATGGGAGGGAGACAAGGGAGGCATTCGAAAAGGTTCAGCATACTTTTATTCCATCATTATGAAAAGGAAAATCTTTTGCTTTTTTATTTTTTTTTTTTTAATGATTAAGGTCTCTAGGTGGTGCAAATGGTTCACACTGGACTGCTAAACTAAAGGTTCTGGTTTGAATCCACACAGCAGTATCTCAGAAGAAAAGGTCTGAGATTTGCTTCTGCTAAGATTACAGGCAAAAAAAAAAAAAAAAAAACCCTACTTTATAACACAAGGCAGGGAGCTCTGGTGGGGTAGTGCATAAGGCATGTGACTGCTAACCAAAAGACTGGTGGCTCAAACCCACACAGCTACTCCTCGGAAGGTTGTACAATCCTCTTCCGTAGTGCACTGCCTCAGAAACCCAAGGACGGGTCGCTATGAGTCGGATCCGACTCGATGGCAGTGGGTTTGGTTTTGATTTTTGGTATAACACATGGCATCACCATGAGTCACAATCAACTTGACAACAACTACTGCAACAATAATATAGTAAACTTTTGGAGGTGGCAGATGTATTCATTTTCTTGATTGTGATGATACTTTCATGATTATATAATATGTCCATTGTACTGTTTAAATACATGCAGTTTGTTGTTGTTGTTATTAGGTGCCATTGAGTTGCCTCTGACTCATCGTGACCCTATGCACAGCAGAACGAAACACCGCCCAGTGCTGTGCCAGCTCCGTAATCCCTGCTATACTTGACCCCATAGCCACAGCTGCTGTGTCAATCCATCTCATTGAGGGCCTTCCCCTCCTTCGACGACCCTCCACCTTACCAAGCATAACATCCTTCTCCAGGGAATGCTCCCTTCTGACAACATGACCAAAGTAGTGAGATGGAGTCTGGCCATTCCTGCTTCCAAGGAGCATTCTGGCTGCACCTCCTATAGGATGGATCTGTTAGTTCTTTTAGGAGTCCATGGTACTTTCAGCATTCTTCGCCAGCACCATAGCTCAGAAGCATCAATTCTTCTTCGGTCTTCTTTATTCATTGTTCACCTCTCACATGCATATGAGGCAATTGAAAATACCATGGCTTGTGTCAGGCACACCTTAGTCTTCAAGGAGACATCTTTGCTCTTCAGCACTTGAAAGAGGTCCCTTGAAGCAGACGTGCCTAGTGCTATACGTCATCTGACTGCTGCTTCCATTGGCATTGACTGTAGAACCAAGCAATGTGAACTCTTTGACAACTTCAATCTTTTCTCCATTTATTATGATGCTGCTTATAGGCCCAGTTGTGAGGATTTTTGTTTTCTTTATATTGAGATGTAATCCATACTGCAGAATGTAGTCTTCAGTCTTCATCAGTAAGTACTTTAGGTCATCCTCACTTTCAGCAAGCAAAGTTGTGTCATCTGCGTATTTCAGGTTCTTAATGAGCCTTCCTCCAATCCTGATGCCACGTTCTTCTTTATATACTCCAGCTTCTCGGATTATTTGCCCAGCATACAGACTGAATAAGCATGGTGAAAGGACACAACGCTGACACATTCTCTTCTTAATTTTAAACCATGCAGTGTCCCCTTGTTCTGTTCGAATGACAGCCACCTGGTCTATGTACAGGTTCCTTGTGAGTACAACTAAGTGTTCTGGAATTCCCAATCTTCTCAGTGCTATCCACAATGTGTTATGATGCACACAATCAAATGCATTTGCATAGTCAATAAAACACAAGTAAACATCTTTCTGGTATTCTTTGCTTTGAGCCAAGATCCATTTGACATCAGCAATAATATCCCTTGTTCCACATCGTCTTCTGAATCCAGCCTGCACTTCAGGCTGTTCTTTATCAATATACTGCTGCAATTGTTTTTGAATTATCTTCAATAAAATTTTACTTGCGTGTGGTATTAATGACATTGTTTGATAATTTCCACATTCTGTGGGATCACCTTTCTTTGCAATGGGTATAAACACGGATCTCTTCCAGTCAGTTGGCCTGGTAGCTGTCTTCCAAATCTCTTGGTGTAAGCGAGTGAGTGCCTCCAGTGGGGCATCAATTTGTTGAAACATCTCAATGGGTATTCCCTTAATTACTGGAGCATTGTTTTTAGCCAATTCCTTCAGTGCAGCTTCAACTTCTTCCTTCAGTGACATTGGTTCTTCATCATATGCCATCTCCTGAAATGGAT
Organism: Orycteropus afer afer; assembly: GCF_000298275.1. Taxonomy (NCBI): domain Eukaryota; kingdom Metazoa; phylum Chordata; class Mammalia; order Tubulidentata; family Orycteropodidae; genus Orycteropus; species Orycteropus afer. The sequence goes on along the minus strand of NW_006921795.1, from coordinate 4,955,743 downwards.
GAACATTGATTGACCGGTTCTTTTTGTTACAGTGACTCTGTGTATTCCTTCCATCTTCTTTGGATGTTTCCTTCATCATTCAATATTTTGCCCATAGAATTTTAATATTGCAACTCGAGACTTAAATTTTTCCTCAGTTCTTTCAGCTTGAGAAATGCTAAGCATGTTCTTCCCTTTTGGTTTTCTAACTCCAGGTCTTTGCACATTTGTCTGCTCAAGCTGTGCTTTGAAATCTTCTGTTCAGCTCTTTTATCTTATCATTTCTTCCATTCTCTTTAGCTACTCTCCACTCAAGGGAAAGTTTCAGAGTCTCTTCTGACATCCATTTTAGTCTTTTCTTCTTTTCTCATCTTTTTAATGACCTCTTGCTTGCTTCATGCATGGTGTTCTTGATATCATCCCACAATTATTCTGGTTTTGGGTCATTGGTGTTCAATGCATCAAATCTATTCTTTAGATGGTCTCTAAATTCAGGAGGGATATATTCAAGATCATATTTTGGCTCTCGTGGACTTGTTTTAATTGCCTTCAACTTCAGGTTGAACTTGCATATGAGCAGTTGATGGTCTGTTCCACGATCAGCTCCTGTCCTTGTTTTGGCTGAAGATACTGAGTTTTTCCATTGCCTCTTGCCACAGATATAGTCAATCTGATTCCTGTGTATTCCATCTGGTGAAGTCCATGTGTATAGCTGCTGTTTGTGCTGTTGAAAAAAGTATTTGCAATGAGTAAGTCACTGGTCTTGCAAAATTCTGTCATCCAATTCCCAATGTTATTTCTGTCACCAAGGCCAAATTTTCCAACTACTGGTGATTCTTCTTTGTTTCCAACTTTTGCATTACAGTCACCAGTGATAATTAACATATCTTGATTGCACGTTTGGTCAATTTCAGACTACAGAAGTTGATAAAAAAAAATCTTCAACTTCCTCATCTTTGGCTTTGGTGGCTGGTGCATAAATTTGAATAATAGTCGCATTAACTGGTCTTCTTTGTAGGCATATGGATATTATCCCATCACTGACAGCACTGTACTTTAGGACAGATCTTGAAACATCCTTTGTGATGATGAATGCCATGCATTCCTCTTTAAATTGTCATTCCCAGTATAGTAGATCATATGTTTGTCTGTTTCAAAATAGCCAAAACCAGTCCATTTCAGCTTACTAATGCCTAAGATATCAATCTTTATGCATTCCATCTCATTTTTGACAACTTCCAATTTTCCTAGATTCATACTTCATACATTGCATGTTCCTGTTATTAATGGATGATTGCAGCTGTTTCTCCTCAATTTGAGTCATGTCACATCAGCGAATGGAGGTCTCAAAAGCTTTCTCTATATCAGTGAGGTTGGTCTTACTCTAATGATGCAGCTTTTTCCTAATCATATTTTGAAAGCCTTCTGACCTAAAGGGCTCATTCTCCTGCACCACAGTGGATAATGTTTCTGGGCTATTCACAAGGTTGTGCAGTAATGTATCAGACAGTGTTTCTCTGCTATTCATAAAGTTTTCCCTGGCCAATTTTTTGAGAAGTGTATGGCCTCTTCCTTCTTCCTAGTCTGTCTCAGTCTGTAAGCTGCATTGAAACCTGTGTACCATGTGCAACCTTGACAGCACTTGAAACACTGGTGGCACAGCCTCAAGCTTCCCAGCAACATGCAAGCCACAATAGTACAATAAATTGACAGACAAGTTTGTCTTGCTTAGCTGTTCGAAACCTCTCCACCCTCCCCTTACCTGTATCCCTGGTGCTGCTCTTCTCTGTCATTGCCTCTGGCTTCTCTTTCCCCTGCTTTCCTGGCTGGTGGGGATGAGCCCTGGGTACCTCCCTCCCCTTACCTGGATGCCTGACTGCTGCTCTGCTCTGTCATCCCCCTGGGTTCTCTTTTCCCACATGCAGTTTATGTTAATTATACCTTAAAAACCTATAAAAATTTCATTTAAAAAAATGTTGGGAGTAGGAAAATACCATCATTATGTCCCATCGTTAAAGTTTCTTTCACTGTTTTACCACAATGGGTCCTAGTAGGATTTAAGAAACAGTAAAGATGATCAATACTTACATGAGAAAATCCATTGCTCTTTGAATTCTCATGATCTCTGTGCTTGTCAAACTCTTCTGGCCAGTTATATGTGCAAAACTAGAGAACTGAAATTAAGAAAATATACATATGTATGTGTTGTTGTTAGGTACCATTGAGTCAGCTCTGACTCACAGCAACCCTATGTACAACAGAATGAAACACTGCCCAGTCCTGTGCCATCCTCACAATCTTTGCTATGCTTGCACCTAGTGTTGCAGCCATTGTGTCAATCCATCTCATTGAGGGCTTTCTCCTTTTTCACTAACCCTCCACTTTACGAAGCACAATATCTTTCTCCAAGGAATGGTCCCTATATAAGTATATACAAATATACATATATATATATATATATATATATATATACACACACACACACACACATACATACACACACCTACACATATATACATGTATATGTATATACATATTTTTAACATGGTACTATAGCATGGTAAATGCTATGGTAGAGTAAAATTTCATTAAAATTCTTTGTAATGTTTTGTCCTATCATATACAGCATCCATATTTTAGAAACCATGATGGGCAAGGTAATAAATGATTACTACCCCACAACACAAAATTTTAAAAATTACAATGAAATCATAACTAGATATGGATATTTCGTTAAATATGAGGCCTTGGGTGGTGCAAATAGTTAAGTCCTTGACTATTAGCTGAAAGATTGGTGGTTCAAACCCATAGAGAGGCACCTCAGAAGACAGGCTAGTGATCTGCTTCCAAAAGATCATAGCGTTAAGAACTCTATGGAGCAGTTCTAGTCTGCATACATGGATGGGGTCGCTATGAGTAAGAATCAGGGCTTCCAATCACTTCGAAAAAGTTCACTCATGGCCTATGAAACCAAGGACAGTGTCCTTGTTGCACAGCAACCAAATCTCTTCCCCACAGGATTTTGACATGAGTAGGAAACAGGCAACAGTGGTGTTTCATCATAGATGGTGTCTGGCCAAGACACTTTAAATGTGTATTGCTCTCCTTAGTCCTGTCAATAATCCAATTCACATTCAAAGCAATTTTTTACATTGACATTTTGCAACAAAGTGGTGCAGCCAGCTACCATCTTTGAGCAGGGGACCACTGCTTGTTTCCTATTCAGGTCAAAATCCAGCACACAAGAGATTTGGTTGTTATGGAACACATATGCTGCCCTTGTTTCTGTCAGTCATGACTGAACCATTTGAATTGGTTTGAAGCCTTGGTTGGAATAAACTCAGTGGCAGCTAACAATATCATTTCATCAAATAAGAGAGTTTACAATAAAAGATAACTGGATTTACCACCAGAAAGACCAGATTTTAGAATGAAAAAGCTAAATTAGTATCCATTTTTCTCAAAGATTATATCCCTGGGAAACTCAGAAGGGCACTCACCTATCAGAAAATATGGAGCAATTGTCTACTATTGTCTAGAAACATTTAACTTACTTTGATAAACTTCTCTTTGAGCAACCATTATATACCAGGCATTGTACTTAACATATGATGGGGACAAAGGTAAGTATTATGTGACTCCTGCCCTCAAGAAGCTGAATTATTATACATCAAAATAACTGAAATAAAATGGAACAAGTAGCAAAGTTGTGTTGAGTCCCTTAGGAACCTAGAGGAGTAATGACATTGACTTGCTCAAGGGAGAAGGGCTTCCAAAGGAGATAACATCTGGTTGAGTCTTAAAGAGTAAAGAAAATTTTTCTAGGGACAGAAGGAGAAAGGGATTTCCAAGTAGAGGAAACACAATCATAAAGTCACAGTGGCGGGACAGTGCATAGTGTATCCTGGGACTTGAAAATGGTTTGATGTGATCTAGAGTTCAGAGCCACAGGAGAAAGAGGTGAGAAAGGGAGGAGAAAGAATGAGAAAGGGAGAAGTTAACACTTAGGAAGGGTCTAATATGCATGGCATTTTGTAACCGAGGCATTTCACATTGATCCTATGGGGTAGATAATATTATTCTCATTTTATACTATTTTGTAACATTTTGTTTTGAAATAATTTCAAACTTTAGAAAAGTTGCAAGGACAGAATAAATAACTCCTCTATATCTTATTTGACCAACTGTTTACACTGACATTTTGCCCTATTTGTTTTTCAGTGTTTTAAGTCTCCCTAAGTCGTATGAGAGCAAGCTGCAGTCACAATGTCCCTTTACCCCTAAATACTTCAGTGTGCATTTCCTAAGTACAAAGACCTTCTTTACACAACAGTACAATGATCAGAATCATGAAAGTTAACAGTGACCCAATCCTATTATCTAATCTACAGACCTTTCTCAAATTGTATCAGCTGTATGAAAAATGTTCTTTAGTGCTACATACAAGATTTAGTCTAGTATCACACTTTGCATTTAGTTGTCATGTTTCTTTTGTCTTCTTTAATCTAGAATAGTTCCTCGGTCTTTTTTTCAATCTTTCATGTCCTTTACAGGTTAAGTATTTTGTAGGATCACTCTTTTATTCCTCCAGTATCTGTAATCTTATGAAAGTAGATTGCCAGAACTTTCTTCTGCAGCACTGCTAGGTAGATTCAAACTGCTGACCTTTCAGTTGGTAGTCAAACACAAACAATTTGTACTGACTAGGGATCTTTGTTGGAAGGAAGATGGGGCAATCTACTTCTGTAGTGATATGGCCTCATAAACCCAAGGAGGGGTCGCTGTGAGTGGGGTCCGACTCGACTGCACATAACAACAACAACAGGGACCTTTGTGAGACAGGCCCCACCCAAGAGACAGGAAAGGAGAGAAAAAGCCAGGGATGACAAAGCAGCAGGATCCAGGTAAGGGGAGGGAAACAGGCCCTACCCAAGAGTCAGGAAAGGCGGGAAAGCCAGGGAGGACAAAGAGGCAGGAACCAGGTAAGGGGAGGGTGGAGAGGTTTCAAACAGCTACAGGAGACAAACTTTTCTGTCAGTTTGTCATACTGTGGTGGCTTGCATATTGCTGTGAAACTTGAGATTGTGCCACTGGTGTTTTAAACTCCAGCAAGGTTGCACATGATGCACAGGCCTCAATGCAGCTTACAGACTGAGACAGACTCTCAAAGAATTGGCCAGGGAAACCTTATGAATAGTAGAGAAACACTGTCTGATACATTACCGGGCAACTTATGAATAGCCTGGAAACATTGTCCAATACAGTGCAGGAAGACGAGCACCTTAGGTGAGAAAGCACTCAAAATACAACTGGGAAAGAGCTGCCTCATTACAGTACAACCAACCTTAATGATTCGGATAAAGTAAAGCTTCTGGGACCTCCATTTGCTGGCGTGGTATGACTCAAATTGAGGAGAAACAGTTGTAAACATCTATTAATAATCAGAACATGGAATGTATGAAGTATGAATCTAGGAAAATTGGAAGTTGTCAGAAATGAGATGGAATGCATAAAGATTGATATCTTAGGCATTAGTAAGCTGAAATGGACTGGTTTTGGCTATTTTGAAACAGACAAACATATGATCTACTATACTGGGAATGACAATTTAAAGAGGAATGGCATGGCATTCATCATCACAAAGGATGTTTCAAGATCTGTCCTAAAGTACAGTGCTGTCAGTGATGGGATAATATCCATATGCCTACAAAGAAGACCAGTTAATGCGATTATTATTCAAATTTATGCACCAACCACCAAAGCCAAAGATGAGGAAATTGACAATATTTTTAATCAACTTCTGCAGTCTGAAACTGACCGAATATGCAATCAAGATGTGTTAATTATCACTGGTGACGGTAATGCAAAAGTTGGAAACAAAGAAGAATCACCAGTAGTTGGAAAATTTGACCTTGGTGACAGAAATAATTCTGGAACTCACATGATGGAATTTTGCAACACCAATGACTTATTCATTGCAAATAACCTTTCTTCAACAATACAAATGGCAGCTATACATGTGGACTTCACCAGATGGAATACACTGGAATCAGATTGACTACATCTGTGACAAGCGGCAATGGAAAAGCTCAATATCTTTAGCCAAAATCAGGCCAGGAGCTGATTGTGGAACAGACCATCAACTGCTCATATGCAAGTTCAACTTGAAGTTGAAGACAATTAAAACAAGCCCATGAGAGCCAAAATATGACCTTGAATATATCCCTCCTGAATTTAGAGACCATCTAAAGAATAGATTTGATGCATTGAACACCAACAACCAAAACCAGAATAATTGTGGGATGATATCAAGAACACCATGCATGAAGCAAACAAGAGGTCATTAAAAAGATGAGAAAAGAAGAAAAGACCAAAATGAATGTCAGAAGAGACTCTGAAACTTTTCCTTGAGTGGAGAGTAGCTAAAGAGAATGGAAGAAATGATAAGATAAAAGAGCTGAACAGAAGATTTCAAAGCACAGCTTGAGCAGACAAATGTGCAAAGACCTGGAGTTAGAAAACCAAAGGGAAGAACATGCTCAGCATTTCTCAAGCTGAAAGAACTGAGAAAAACATTTAAGCCTCAAGTTGCAATACTGAAAGATTCAATGAGCAAAATGGTTTCAAAAGATGAAAGGAATACACAGAGTAACTGTAACAAAAAGAACTGGTTGATGTTCATGCACTTCAGGAGGTGATATATGATCAAGAACCAATGGTAGTGAAGGAAGAAGTTGAAGCTGCACTGAAGAAATTGGCAATGAACAAGACCCCAGGAATTGACGGAATAGCCATTGAGATGTTTCAACAAATGGATGCCTTGCTGCAGGCACTCACTTGGCTATGCCAAGAGATTTGGAAGGCAGCTACCTGGCCAACTGACTGGAAGAGATCCATATTTGTACCCATTCCAAAGAAAGGTGATCCTACAGAATGTGGAAATTATTGAACAATATCATTAATATCGCATGCAAGTAAAATCTTACTGAAGATAATTCAGAAATGGTTGCAGCAGTATATTGACAGAGAACTTCCAGAAATGCAAGCTGGATTCAGAAGAGGATGTGGAATAGGGTTATCATTGCTGATGTCAGACGGATCAAAGCAAAGAATACAGAAAGATGTTTACTTGTGTTTTACTGACTATGCAAAAGCATTTGATTGTGTGGATCATAACAAATTGTGGGTAACATTGAGAAGAATGATAATTCCAGGACACTTAATTATACTCATGAGGAACCTGTGCATAGTCCAGGAGGAAGTCATTTGAACAGCACAAGGGGACATTGCATGGTTTAAAATCAAGAAGGGAGTGCATTAGGGTTGTGTCCTTTCACCATACTTATTCAATCTGTATGCTGAGCAAATAATCTGAGAAGCTGGACTATATGAAGAAGAATGTGGCATCCGTATTGGAGGAAGAATCACTAACAACCTGTGATACGCTGACAACACAACTCTGCTTGCTGAAAGTGAGGATAACTTGAAGCACTTACTGATGAAGATTGAAGAATACAGTCTGCAAATTGGATTACATCTCAATAAAATAAAACAAAAATCCTCAAAACTGAACCTTTAAGCAGCATCAGGATAAATGGAGGAAAGTTTGAAGTTGTCAAAGACTTCACATTGCTTGATTCTACAATCAACACAAATGGAAGCAGCAGTCAGGACATCAGACAACGTATAGCACTGGGCAGATCAGCTGCAAAGGTCCTCTTTCAAGTGCCGAAGAGCAAGGAAGTCTCCTTGAGGACTAATGTGTACCTGACACAAACCATGGTATTTTCAATTGCCTCATATGTATGTGAGAGCGAGAGGGTGAATAAACAAGACCGAAGAAGAATTGGTGCTTTTGAGATGTGGTGCAGGTGAAGAATGCTGAAAGTATCATGGACTGATAAAAGAACTAACAGATCTGTCCTGCAAGTGCAGCTGGAATGCTCCATGGAATCAAAAATGGCCAGACTTTATCTCACCTACTTTGGTCATGTTATCAGAAGGGACCATTTCCTGGAGAAGGATGTCATGCTTGGTAAGGTGGAGGTCTATGAAAGAGGGGAAGGCCCTCAACAAGATGGATTGACACAGTGGTTGCGGCTATGGGCTCAAGTATAGCAAGGATTGTGGAGTTGTGTGGGACCAGGCCGTGTTTCATTCTGCTGTGCATAGGGTCTCTATGAGTTGGAGTTGACTCGACAGTACCTAACAACAATAAGGACCTTTGTAGGATCTCTTTTGATTTTGTTTTGTGCTGTGTTTCCTAGTTATTGGGTTGATTGGATTTAGTTACACATTTTGGCAAGAAGCACTGACAAATGATGTTGAGTCTGTCTCAGTGAATCATACTGAGACACATAAAATGCCCCTTTTTGTGATAAAGATGCCAAAGCTCAGAAAGGTTGAGTTACTTGGTTGAAGTCACATCAATAGTAAATTATTCCCACAACCAAAATTTCAAGAGCCTTCTTTACAGAAACGGAAAAACCAACCGTCAACTTTATTTGGAATGGCAAAAGGCCCTGAATAGCTAAAGCAATGCTGAAAGAAAAGAACAAAGTAGGGCTCACCCATTCTGATTTTAAAATATATCAAGGAACTCAGGTGGTGTAGTGGTTAAGGCATTTGGCTGCTAACCAAAAAGTCAGTGGTTTAAATCCACCAGTCACTCTGAAAAAGAAAGATGAGGCTGTCAGCTTCTGTAAAGATTTACACAACCTTGGAAACCCAGTGGGGGTCACTATGAATCAGAATTGACTTGGTGGCAGTGAGTTTGAGTATACAGCTACAGTAATCAAAGCAGACTGCTACTGGAGTAAAAATAGACACAACCACCAATGGAATAGAATTGAAGAGTCCAGTAATAAACCCATTCACATCTCTCTCTCAGCATTGTGTATCTCATGTCTCTCTTGCCTCTCTCTCACCAGCACTCCTCTTTCAGCAGCACATTTCTCTCTGCTGGCAGTCAGAGAGGCTCTCTCCTCCTGCCTCTAGGAGAGCTCCGTTTTGAAGCTGACAAAGTAGCCAAAATCAACCAATTCCAATATTAGAATTCTATACCCCTGAGAGAGAGTGAACTTCCCAGAAGATTGCCTCGTGCCACTCCAACAGAAATACACCAGGCGGACAACTTTAAAAATCAGCTACTCACAGAAAAGGAGGAGTTACAAAGATTATGGCTAGAAAGGGAGCTCTGGTGACATAGTGCCTAAGGCACTTGATGGCTAACCAGAAGGCTGGCAGTGCAAACCCACCAGCCACTCCTCAGAATCTACTTCCATAGTGATACTGCCTTGGAAACCCAAGGAGGGGTCACTATGAGTCAGAATCAACTTGACGGCACATAACAACAATAACAATGGCTAGAAAAGCAAGACAATGTAATTTACTACACTTCAGAGAGTATCTTCAGAAACCATATATCTGATAAGAATCTAATAACCAAAACATATATAAAACTTCAAGAACTTAACAACAAAAACACAAATAACACAATCATAAAATGTGCAAAGGATCTGAATAAGCATTTCACCAAAGAGAACATTCAAATAGTCAGCAAACACATGTAAAGGTGTTCATCATGAGTCATGAAAGAGATGCAAATCAAAATCACAATGAGGAGTTCTGGTAAGATGGAGGAATAGACAGACAAACTACACAGACCCTCTTCAACAAAGAAAAGGGAAACCAATTAACACAGATACAGAAGATAATCCTGGAGCCATGAGCTTTGAAAGGAAGGATACAGAAGTGGTCTAAACTCCAACTAGTAGAAGAACTTGCATAAAAACACTGAAAAAGGTGATATTTGGAGCTGCGGTCTGTCAGCAATCCTGACAGCAAAGACAGCTTGGATATTGCCAAGTGGTGTTAGAACCTAAGAATTAACCTAAAAATTGGCACTGCTAGCCAGGGGCTGCACAGAGGACTGCACTGTTGGCTGGTGAATAAAAGGGAAAGCAGCAAAGAGGGAGATGAGCTGAGCTGTGGACTTTTGACTGTCCAAATGGTGCAATCATTTTGAAAGTTTATAAGTGATTCAACCGTTTTGGATATTTAAAGCAACAACATTCTCTTAGATTCCAGGGACCTAAGAATAAGCTCCACTTGCCAAGGACCACAAGGACATTCCGGACACAAACAACTGGAAAGGTGTGACATTCCCCTTATTACTCTTATACCCCAAACCCTCTTGGTGAATAGAGGTTCAGCCATCCCTCACTCCCACCCACCTTCTGGGCCAGCAGGAATTCCATCCCAATCTCTGTGGTCTGATGGAGTCTGGGTGCCCTGCCCCACCCTGGTCACATTTTTTTTCCTTTTTTTTTTTTTTTTTGTTTGTTTTTGTCTATTTTAAAATTACTATTTTTCTTCTCTTTTTTTGTCCCTTTTATTATTATTATTTATTATCATTTTTTTATTAGTCTTTCTTCTTCCCTTCCCAGGTTCTAGTTTTCAGCTTTTTCTCTCTTCCCTGGTGCCCATGCTTTTCTTTCTCATGGTTCTCCCCATTCTTTTTTTTTTTTTTGCATTTTTCCATTTTTTTTTTTCTTTATTATTCTCCTATTCTAACTCTTTTTTCTTATTACTCCCTCCCCTAGACATTGCAGGGTTTTTTGGGTTTTTTTTTTTAATCTTTTTCTATGCATATCTCTTTTGGCTTTTTAAAGTGTTTCTTTAAATATTTTCTCTCATTTATTGCCTTTCTTCTCCTTTTTTTTTTTTTTTCTTTGTTTGGTGATTGCTCATGTGTGTTTATCCAGTGTGTTTTTGTCTGCTTGCTTTTACTTTTTGAATGGTTTTTCAATTGTTGATTTTGTTTAATTGAGTGGGAGACACAACTGTGCCCATATGACACAACCACACCCGTGCCTCCTGCTGCTCCACTTACTGAGTGAGAGGCACCACTTCCTTCTCTACCAACTGCCCAATGATAAATGACTACCAAGAAGAGCCTGACTAATCCTTAACTGCTCTTCACAAACAGTTAACAGAGATCTGTGCAGCCACTTTCATTCTCTGTCCCAACCACCGGAGACAGATGGTGAGTGCATAATTGCTGCAAACTAGTGAACAGAGGAACACAGTACCCTGCTTACTCAAATACATCCAAAAAAAAGGAAGAAGAAGAAGAAAAAGAAAATCTTGGGCAAATCACTACAACATAAAATCACCAATTAAATATAAATACAAAAACATCACAATGTCTCAGAGACAACAGACCATCACAGTCCACACAAAGAAGCAAGATAAAGCTGTAGAAAGAAGGGAGCAGGATACGTTCCCAGCACATAACCCTGAGGATGAAGCAGCTTTGAAATTCCCTGAAAAGGAATTCAAAATAATTATGCCTAGGTACTTTCAAAGGACTGAGAGACAGATAAAGGAAAACACTGACAAATTAAGGAAAACACAGACTAAACTCTAGAACAAATTTGGAAGAAAACACAAAGACAAAATGACAAAATAAATGAAAAATTAGAAATGATACAAAATCTACAGATAGAAATCCAGAAGATTAATACTAAATTTTCAGAAATAGATAACACATTGAATGGGCAAAAGAGTAGAACTGAATTGATGAGATTAAAGACAAATACCTGAATACTTCTTTGGAAAGGGATCAATTAGAAACAAAGATTAAAACAAAACGAAGAAAGCCTAAGGTTCATGTGGGATAACATCAAAGGAATAACATATGTATAATCAGAATTCCAGAACAGGAAGAGAAAAAGAAAACCACTGAGAAAATTGTCCAAAATTTGTTGGAAAAGAACTTCTCTGATATGATGAAAGATAAGAATATATCCACTCAGGAAGTCCAACAAACCCCAAACAGGAGAGACCCCAAAAGAGTATCAACAAAACATATCATTATCAAACTCGTCAAAACCAAAGATAAAGAAAGAACCCCAAAAGCACCATGAGAAAAACAAAAAGTTACTTACAAAGGACAACTGGTAAAAATAAGCTCTAATTTCTCAACAGAAAGCATTCAAGGGAGAAGGCAATGGGATGATATATATAAAACCCTGAAAGAGAAAACTTTCCAACCAAGAATTATATACCCAGCAAAATTGTCTCTCAAATATGATGGTGAAATTAGGAGATGTCCATATAAGCAAAAATTAAGGAAATTTGTTAAAACCAGACCAACACTACAAGAGATACTAAAGGAATTTCTTTAAACAGAGAACCAATAATAACAAACAACAACCAACCATTAATACACAAGATGACATAACCCAGAAATGAACACAGCTATGGAAGTATCTAAAGAAACATAAGCTTACAAGATTGTAAACAGGGAACCAGAGACATCAATTGGCAAATGAAGACAACTACAAGCCAAAAAGAAGGAAAAAATAGTGTAATTACAGAACTTCTAAATGGTAAGGAAGTCAAGAGAGTTGCAAGATAGAATGGACTATTCTAAACTCAGGGAGAAAATTATAAATCACAGAGTAACCTGAAAGAAAAATGATAAACCTTCACATCACAATAAAAAAGAGGGCAAGCACAAATATTTAGCAAATAGTAAAACAATAGCAACAAAGGAAATGATAACACCATTCATAAACATAATGAGCTCAGCACAGAAAATTATATGGAACAAAGATGTGAGGAAAACCATGAAAAAACAATAAAAAAATGACAGCAACCAATTCATACTTCTCGATTATTACACTGAATGTCAATGAATTGGGAGATCTGGTGGCCTAGTGCCTAAGGCATTTTGACTGCTAACCAGAAGTCTGGCAGTTCAAAACCTTCAGCCACTCCTTGGGAAGAAGGTTGGGCAATCTACTTGCATAGTGATACCACCTCAGAAACCCAAGAAGGGGTCACTATTAGTCAAAATTGACTCGATAGCAATTAGTTTGTCTTGGTTTGGTCAATGGATTAAATGCACCCTCAAGAGACAGACAGTTGCACACTGGATAAGAAAACATAACCCATCAATATGCTGTCTACAAGAGACACACCTTAGAGATAAAGACAAAAATAGACTAAATATCAAATGGTGCAAAAGATATATCAAGCAAATGGCAAACAAAAAAGAGCAAGAATGGCAAAATTAATTTCTGATAAAATAGACTTTAAAACAAAAACCACTATACAAGACAAGGAAGGATATTATATAATGATTAAATGATCAATTGA
>NW_006921795.1:4934457-4935317 GCF_000298275.1 Orycteropus afer afer | reverse complement strand
TCACACAAGGACAAATACTGTATTTGTCCATTATTGTAAAAAGTCAAGGAAAGATTTCTATATGGAAGGAAATTTTCTTTGTTGGTTTCCAGGGCTGGGAGGAGAGGGAAAGGAACACTGTTAGATAGGTAGAGACAAGTAAGTACTGCTTTGGGTGAAGAGAAGGGCAATATAACAAATGTGAGTGACCAGCACAGTGGCATTAAGGAAAAGGAATACATAGAGAGGTGCATGACAGTCTGAAAACAAAGTTGAAGCCTTTTGCACATACAGTGCTGCATTGTCAGTGAAGGAGAACATTGATCTACGAGTGGATAGATGGGTGGACAAGCTGAACTATTAAGTATGTCTATGCAGGGGGGAGTGTGCCCATGATCATATATAGGATTGGCAGACAACATTTCTACAAGTGTATCTGTATGTTCTATAAACAAAAACACACTGTCGTCGAGTCGATCTGACTCATAGTGACCCTTCCTTGGGTTTCCAAGGTGGTATTTCTATGGAAATAGATTACCCAATCCTCCTTCTGAGGAATGGCTGGTGGATTTGAACCTCCAGTCTTCTGGAGAGCAGTCAAATGCCTTAGGCACTACGCCACCAGAGCTGTTATAAGAATCCCCAGGTATATAGTAGAGCTGACAAGGAAGAAGGTTGTAGTCACTTCTTGGCCACAGCCAGCTACCCAGACGGAGTGAATAGTTGGACCTGTGGGCTCCAGACCTTAGCTGCATGGGACATGAAGCTCAATTGGCATAACATACTCCACAAAAACATTGTTCCACATCTTACTTTGGCTAGTAGGGACTGGGATCTTAAAAGCTTGCAAGTGGCCATCTAGATGCAACGATGGGTCTCTC
>NW_006921795.1:4927742-4933917 GCF_000298275.1 Orycteropus afer afer | reverse complement strand
ATGGAAAGAGAATTTGCCCTGTAAACTTTCACCAAATCACAATTAAAAAAAAAAAAAAAAAAACAGTAAGATGCCATGTCACTCTCACTAGAATGTCTAGGGAGCTCTGGTGGCATAGTCCACCAGAGGCATTTGACTTCTAACCAGAAGGTTGGAGGTTCAAACCCACCAGCCTCTCTTCAGAAGGACAATTGGGCATGTACTTCTGTAGAGATACACCTCGGAAACCCAAGGAGGAGTCGCTATGAGTCAGACTCGACTCCACGGCAATGAGTTTGATTTGGTTTTTGGTTTAGGATGCGTAAGATTTAAAAAATAAAAAATAACAAGTGTTTGCGAGGATGTGGAGAAATTGAAAGCCTTATCTAAATGGTACAGCTGCTGTGAAAAACAGAGTGGCAGTTCCTCAAAAAACTAAAATAGAACCACCATGTTGCTGTTGTTGTTGTTGTTATGTGCCGTCGAATTGGCCCTGACTCATAGTGACCCCTCCTTGGATTTCCGAGGCAGTATCACAATGGAAGTAGATTGCCCAACCTTCCTTCCGAGGAGTGGCTGGTGGGTTTGAACTGCCAGCTTTCTGGTTAGCAGTCAAGTGCCTTAGGTACTATGCTACCAAAGCTCCCATATAACCCAACAATTCCACTCCTAGGCAAATACCCAAAAGACTTGAAAGCAGAGACTCTTAACAGTACACCAACGTTCACTGTAGCAATATTTACAATAGCCAAATGGTGGAAACAATCTAAATGCCTATCAACAGATGAATGGATAAACAAAATAAGATACATACATACAGTGGAATACTACTCAGCTCGTAACATAAATGATAACATGATATACATGACATTACAGATGGAGTTTGAAGACATTACACTAAGTGAAGTAAGTCAATCACAAAAGTACAAATATAAAAATTATAAAATATAAAAATACAATAACAGACAAATGTATAGAGACTAAAGTTTATTAGTGGTTACCAGGGACAAGAAGAAGAGGAATGGAGAAAAGTAGGGCTACTGCTTATGGTGAACTGAATTTTGGTTTATAGTGATGAAAAAATTATATTAATTAAGGGTAGGCTGCACAGACGATTAATGTAATTGTGTCAATAAACTGTATACCTGTAAAAAGTTGAATTGGCAAAAAATAAAATACTAAGTAGACTCCAACTCAAGGCTACCTCACCTACCTTACACGTCTGTATATGAGTTTAGGACTCCAGACTATTTAGCAGGTGATGGCTCTGGCAGTGTAGTGTCTAAGGAACTTGACTGCTAACCAGAAGGCTGACAGTTCAAACCCACCAGCCACTCTCAGAAGGAAAATTGGGCAAGCTATTTCTCTAGAGATACCACCTCGAAAACCCAAGGAGGGATCACTATGAGTCGAATCAACTCAACGGCAGTGAGTTTGGAGAGCAGTCAGAGCTTTGTCTTGCTCTTGGGTTTGTTTGTTTGTTTTTGTTTGTTTCTTTTTGTTTTTTTGTCTTTTTAGTCAGAGGTTTTAGTTGCTTTTGTTACAGATCAAGATGGCCTAGACCTGAAGTTGCAAAGTGGTAGCCTATGGGCCAAATCTGGCTTGCAAGTGAGTTTCATTTGGTCAATATATGTTGGCTCATGAAGGGTGTCAAAATTTGAATTGTCGAAATTGAAGACTAGTTTATTACACATAAAGATACAGGTTTCTGGCTTCTCTTGCAAATTCATCAGATGTGGCAACACTAAGTCTGTAGTCCTTCCTGTCAGTGGTTAGTTGGAGCTCTGTAAAGATAATCCCTTTAGCTGGCTGGGACAATTCACACTTCCAGAGAACCCACAACCTTTGCATCCCAACACCAAAACCAGTTGACAACTGTCTTTTATCTTCTGCATCATGCATTACTTCTATTTACTAACCCCTAAAGAACTAGCCACTCCTCGGAAGGAAGATGGGGCAATCTACTTCCGTAGTGATACTGCCTTGGAAACCCAAGGAGGGGTCGCTATGAGTTGAGTCCGACTCAACGGCACATAACAACAACAACAACAAAGAACTAGATGCTTAGCTCAAAGTCACCTTGGCTCAAAGTCACCTTGGCTCCCTAGTGGTTACTGACACATAACACCCACCAATGTTATTAATTCTGACAATTCCTGAAACATACTGAGAAGAATATGCCATTGACATGAAGAAAAAAGTTTTATGGTCCTTTTCTGGCCTTCCTAGCTGTTTAAACTCTAATCATATTCTGCAAGCTTTGGCTTTCTTCTTATATTCCTAGTTTTTAGAGATTCTGAAACTTAGAATCTTTATCTTTCCTTTGAAAATAAAAACTCTTAAGCCATTCTGTGGATAAGCTAATCCAAATATTCATGCACAAAATAAATAAGTAAATAACTTTCTAGATCCATTGCAAGAATTTCTGGTGACACAGGTGGTTTAGTGCTCAGGTAGTAACCAAAACATTGGTGATTCCACCCAGAGGTGCTTCAGAAGAAAGACTTAAAAGTCTACTTTCAAAAGATCATAAATATTGAAAATACTATGGAATGCAGTTCTACTCTGAAACATATGGGGTCACCATGAATCAGAATCAATTTGATGGCAAATGATGTTGCTGCTTAGATCTATTACAGATAATTATGGAGCTCTGGTAGCACAGTACTTAAGGCATCTGATTGCTAACCAGAAGGTTGGTAGTTTAAACCCACCAGCTGCTCTGCAGAAGGAAGACTGGCAGTCTATTTCTGCAAAGATCTACCACCTCAGAAACTCAATGGGGGTCGCTATGAGTTGGAATCAACTCGATGGCAGGGGGTTTAGTTTTGTGTGTGTGTGTTTTTTGTTTTTTTTAATGGTCCCATGAGAGCTATTTTTCTGAAAACTGTAGTAACTACATCTTGTATCATTATGGATTGAATTGTATGGTTTCGCAAAAGATATGCAGAAACCCTAACACCTATACCTATGAATGTGACCCTATCTGGAAATAGGATTTTTCTTTTGTTATATTGAGATCGTATCAAAGTGGGTGGATTTTAATTCTAAACCCTTCTAAGTGGTTTATTATAAAAAGGGAAAATGGACACAAAAACATACACACATATGGGGAAGAGATTATGTGAGAATCCATCTATAAGCCAAAGAACACCCTTAGAAATATCCAGGTATACTGACAAAGTTGGACCATTCTCTAGAATTGATACCCTGATTTGGGTTTCTAGCTTCTAAAACTGTGAGAAAATAAATTTCTGTTCTTTAATGCCAACCACTGTGGAATATTTGTTATGGCAACACTAGGAAACTAAGATATGCATCATAAACCAAAATCATACATCTTGAACATACACCATTCATTCTTCACATCATTGTAGAAGCCCTAAAAGCAAACTCGTGATCTTGTATTTCCTGCCTATGGTAATTCAATCTATGGTACAACAGAACTCTCATGAAGACTGGAATTTATAAAGTAGCTTATAATTTATACTCTGCAGATTTGAGATATATATTGTCGTATTGGAAAAAAAAAAAAAAAGAAATTCCTCCAAAATTTTGCTAATCACCCTTCTGGTTAGCAGTCTAATGCCTTAGGCACAACACCACCAGAGAGTGGTTGTAGCTAGATAGAAAGTCTGGAGTCTTGTGACTGTGTTTGGGGTTCAGATCAAAGGAGGAAGCAAGGACTTCTGGGATCTTCTCCTCTCTCCCCCTCCCCTTCCCCTTCCCCTTCTCCTTAGGTGCTGCTGAATCAGTTCTGACACACAGCAACAGAACAAAACATTGCCTGTTCTTTCCTATCCTTGCAATCTTTGCAGTCACTGTGTAAATCCATCACGTTGAGGGTCTCCCCCCCCCTTTTTTTTTAAATTTAAGAGCTTGTTTTACATTAACATTACTTGTACATTTAATTTCATTCTCCATTTACCATATCTACCCTAACCCAGTCTCCTACCTTCCCTACCGTGTAACCCTCCCCCTGTGCCCCTCATATTTATGCACTCCTGTTTGTCCTACATTTCCTCAATTTGAATGTTGATCCTCTGGTGGCCCATTGTTTATTGCTCTAAGGGATGTATTACCATAGAGTATGTAGGTGCATCATCTTGGGTTGAGTGTTCTGTGTGTACATCTTGTTAACTATTGGGCTGAGAGCCAGCCCCTGGGGGTGAGTTTTATTCCAGGTGCTGAATATATTCCAGGGCCATAGTACTGGGGGACTCACCAAATTTCATCTGACCAGTAATTCTGGTCATTATTGAGTTTTTGGATTTTGTTCCACATTTTCCCTCCCACCCTATCCAACATCTCTAGATTTGATCCTTTCCTGAGTGGTTGGCATTGGTAGCCGGGCACCATCTAGTTCCTCTAGTCTCGAGGGCCATTGTATCCTATGGCTCGTTGCTTCCAAATGCCCTTGGTTTTTGTTTTTTTGCATTCTTCTTTCCTTCCGACACTAGGAGACCGTTAGCTGCATTTTAGATGCCACTTGAAAGCTTTTAAGACCTCAGTCACTACTCACCAATGTAGGATGCGGAGCAATGCTTTTATGTATTTTGTTGTGCCACTTGAGTCTGGTGTCCCCCAGTACTATGGTCCTGAGATGGTAGATCTATTGGATCTCTCTCCCATAGTGTCTGGTTGTCTGTGAGGGATTACTCTGTGTCTGTCTTCTATTGTTTCTGTAAGGAATGCAGTTATTTTGTATCACTGGTGTCTGTGCAAGATTAGCCTCAGCTGAATCTATCCTTGGTCTAGAGTATACTTCTGTTCACTGACCCCCGTCTGATTCTCTGAGGTGTTTATGTGTTTATCTGTATAGCCTAGTGTTTGGTGTTTATGGCTTTGCGATATTGTGGACACATTGGTTGGTATTAGTATCTATCATCTATATCTTATGTGAACAATTCAGTGTCCTCTCATTTCCTAATGTTATCATGGTGGTCACAGATCCTTCCCGTATATCCATCCCCCTACCCACATCAGCATGTGGGCCCCAACTAGCTGGAAATTAATCCCTTCACTTCCCTCCCTACTAAGTTAGTTCCCTTTCCCAAGAAAATCCTTCTTTTGTCTTTTTACAGTAATGGGCTCATACAGTACTTGTCTTTCTGCTAATGACTTATTTCACTCAGCCATAGTATGTCCTCCAGGTTTATCCACGTTGTGAGATCATTCATGTATCCCTCATTGTTCTTTAATGTAACATAGTATTCCATTGTGTGCATGTACCATACTTTGGTTATCTACTCATCTGTTGATGGTAATTTAGGTTGTTTCCATCTCTTTGCTATAGTGAATTGTGCTGCAATGAACATAGGTGTACATATATCTGTTCGTGCACTATCTCTCACCTCTTTAGGATATATTCCTAGTAATGGAATTGCTGGGTCAAATGGTACTTCTATTTTCAGTTTTTTAAGAAAACACCATACAATTTGCCACAATGAGTGTACCATTTTACAATCCCACCAGAAGTGCACAAGAGTTCAAATCTCTCCGCAACTTCGCCAGCATTTGTTATTTTCTGACCTGTTGAACTTTACTATTATTGCTGGAGTAAGATGATATCTCATTGTTGTTTTGATTTGAATCTCTCTAATGATTAATGATCACTAACAATCTCTCATATGTTTGTTGGCTACCTGTATATCATCTTTGGTGAAGTGTCTATTCAAGTCTTTTGCCCATTTTTTAGGTGGGTTATTTGTCTTTTTGGTGTTGAGGTGTTGAAGTTTTCTATAGATTTCAGAGATAAGTCTTTTACCAGATATGTCATAGGCAAATATTTTCTCCCAATCTGTAGGTTCTTTTTACCCTTTTGATGAAGTCTTTCGATGCACGTAAGAATTTCATTTTAAAAGGTCCCAGTCATCTAGCTTCTCTTCTATCTCCTACACATTCTGGTTTATGTTTGATAGTACATTTATGCTGTAAATTAGGGCTCCCAGATTTGCCCCTATTTTATCTTTGATGAATTTTACAGTTTTGGGTTTTACATTTAAGTCTTTGATCCAGCTAGAGTTTGTTTTTGTGTGTGGGGTGAGGTATGGGTCTTGTTTCATTTTTCTACAGGTGTATATCCAGTTTTGCCAGCACCATTTGTTAAAGAGGCTGGCTCTTTCCCATTTAATGGGTTTTGGACCTTTGTCAAAGATCAGTTGTCCACAGATGGATGGGTCTATATCTGGACTTT
>NW_006921795.1:4901973-4905958 GCF_000298275.1 Orycteropus afer afer | reverse complement strand
GCTGTATGGAAAGTGAATTCGCTCTGTAAATCTTCACCCAAATCACAATAAATAAAAATAAATAAATAAATAAAAAGAAATTAATAATTAGTTTTTCTGTGTCCTTCAAAAATTTTGTTGAAATCTGGATTGGGATTGCATTAATTGTGTGGATTGCTTTAGGTCATATTGACATTTTCACAATATTTAGTCTATCTATCCATAAACAAGGTAGGTTCTTCCACTTATGTAGTACCCTTGTTGTCTCTTGCAGCAGTGTTTTATAGTTTTCTTTGTATATGTATTTTGTGTGTCTGGTGAGGTTTATTCCTAGATATTTTATCTTTTTAGCAGCTATAGTAAATGGTATTGTGGACTCTTTGTTGGTGTAGAGGAATCCAACTGATTTTTGTATGTTGACCTTGTATCCTGCCACTTTGCTGAACTTCTCTATTAGTTCCAATAGTTTTTTAATTGAGTCCCTTGGGTTTTCTATGTACAGGATCATATCAGCTGCAAACAGTGATAGTTTTAGTTCCTCTTTGCCAATTTGTATGCCTTTTATTTCTCTTTCTGGCCTTATTGCCCTGGCCAGGACTTCCAATACAATGTTAAATAGAAGTGATAGAAGGCATCCCTGTCTGGTTCCCATTCATAAGGGGAATGCCTTGAGTCTTTCTCCATTAATAATGATATTGGTCATTGGCTTTGCATATATATCCTTTATTATGTTGAGGAATTTCCCTTCTATCCCTATTTTGCTGAGAGTTCTGAACAGGAATGGATGTTGGATTCCATCAAATGCCTTTTCTGCATCGATTGATATAATAATATGGTTGTTTTCTTTTGTTTTGTTTATGTGGTGGATTACATTGATTGATTTTCTGATGTTGAACCACCCTTGTAAACCTGGTATGAATCCCACTTGGTCAGGTTGTATTTTTTTTATATATGGCTGGATTCTGTTGGTTAGGATTTTGTTAAAGATTTTTGCATCCATATTCATGAGGGATATTGGTCTGTGGTTTTCCTTTCTAGTGGTGTCTTTCCCTGGTTTTGGTATCACTGTTATGCTTGCTTCATAAAATGAGTTTGGGAGTATTCCATCTTTTTCTATGTTCTGGAATAGCTTGAGTAGCATAGGTGTCAACTCTTCTCTGAATATTTGATAAAATTCTCCAGTGAAGCCAGGGCTTTTTTTGTGTGGGAAGTTTTTTTTTTTTTTTTTTTTTTTTTTTTATGACCTGTTCAATTTCTTCTTTTGCTATAGGTCTGTTCAAGTTTTCTATCTCTGAGTGGGATAGTTTAAGTAGGTCTTGTGATTCTAGAAACTTGCCCATCTCTTCTAGGTTCTCAAATCTGTCCGAGTACAGTTTTTCATAATATTCTGTCAGTATCTTTTTTATTTCAGTTGGTTTTGTTGTGATGACACCATTTTTGTTTATAATTCTTGTGATGTGGATCTTCTTTTTCTTTTATTAGATCTGCCAATGGTTTATTGATTCTACTAATCTTTTCAGAGAACCAGCTTTATGTTTTGTTTATTTTTCTCTGGATTTTTTGTTCTGTTTCATTTACTTCGGCTCTGATCTTTATTATTTCCTTGCTTATAGAACTATAAGGTTCTTTTGTCATTCTGTTTCTAGTTGTTGGAGTTAATGAGTTAGAGTTTTGATTTTGTTTCTTTCCTCTTTTTTGATGTATGTATTTATTGCTATAAACTGTCCCATAAGTACTGCTTTTGCTGTGTCCCACAGGTTTTGGTATGATGTATCTTCATTCTCATTTGTTTCCAGGAATTTTTTTATTTCAGTTTTTATTTGTTCTATTGCCCAGCAGTTTTTGAGTAGTGAGTTGTTCAGTTGTTCAGCTTCCATATGTTTTATGCTTTTTCCTTGGTCTTCCTATTATTAATCTCTAATTTTATAGCATTGTGGTCCAAGAAGATGCTTTATAGTACTTCAATGCTTTTGAATTTAGTGAGGCCTGTTTTATGTCCTAACATATGGTGTATTCTGGAGAAGGATCCATGTGCACTGGAGAAGAATGTGAATTGTGCTTTTGTTGGGTGAAATGCTCTGTATGTGTCTATGAGGTCAAGTTGGTTGATTGAATTGTTGAGTTCTTCTGTATTTTTGTTGAGTTTTTTTCTAGTTGACCTGTCCCTCTTTGAAAGTAGAGTGTTAAAGTCTCCTATTACTATTGTAGAGTTCTCTATTATCCTTTTTAATTCAGTTAATATTTGCTTCATGTATTTTGGAGCACTTTCATTGGGTGCATAAATATTTATTATTGTAATGTCTTCTTTGTCAACTGATCTTTTCAGCATCATATAATGTCCTTCTTTATCTTTTATGATGTTTTCACCTTAATATTTTGTCCAAAATTAATATTGCCACTCCTGCTCTTTTTTGGTTTCCATTGGCTCAGTATACTTTTTTCCATCCTTTAACTCTTAATTTGTTTTTATCTTTGTGTCTAAGGTGGGTCTCTTGTAGGCAGCACATTGATGGGTCCTCTTTTCTTATTCAGTCTGCCACTCTCTTTCCTGTGATAGATGCATTTAGTCCATTCACATTGAGTGTAATTAGTGATAGGTATGAATTGATTGCTGTCATTCTATTGTGTTTTTTTGTCATGTTGTTAGTGTTTCCTTGGTCCATATACTTTTCTGTGCTGAGTTCAGTTTGTTGGCTAATGGTTTCTTCCTTTTCTTCTTTATTGTTGGTTTTGTGCTTATTAAACCTATATGTTTTTCTTCCTTCTGGATTTGCTTAGAGGGATTGTTACTTTTCTCTGTGGTTACCTTGGAGTATATTCTTGTCTCTACATTTTTAGAACAGTGCGTACTGTGAAGACATTGTCCTGTTTTCCTCTCCATTTGGAAGTTTGTGCCTAGAATTTGTATTCCCTCTGATAGGTTAGTTGCTGTTGTTATGTGCTGATTGACTTCCTTGGTTTTTAGAGTACAATGTTTTATGGTCTTATTTTGAGTTTCTATTTCTGATTTGGTTTTAGTGTTGATGCCACATATCCTGATTTTGTTGATCTCTGTTGTGGGTTCTCTATTGAAAGAACTTCCTTAAGCATTTCTTGTAGGGTTGGTCTGGTTTTCAAAAATCCCTTAATTTCTGTTTGTCTGAGAATGCCTTGATTTCACCCTCATATTTGATGGATAATTTGGCTGGATATAGGGTTCTTAGTTGGAAGTTCTTTCCTTCAGTGTTTTATATATGCCGTCCCATTGCCTTCTTGCCTGCATGGTTTCTGCTGAGTAATCAGAGCTCAGCCTGTTTGATTATTATAAGTAATTTTTCTTTTGTCCCAGGCAGCTCTCAAAATTCTTTCTTTGTCTTTGGTTTTGGAAAGTTTGATTATAATATGCCTTGGTGTTTTGGGGATCTATCTTGTGTGGGGTTCTATGAGCTTCTTGGACAATTATCTTTTCTTCTTTCATGATATGGGGGAAGTTTTCTGTTAGCAGGTCTTCTACAATTTTCTCTGTGCTTTCTTTCACCTCTTCTTATTCTGGAATTCCAATGAGTCTTATGTGGTTTCTTTTTATGTCATCCCATATAATTCTTAGTTTCTCTTCATTTCTCTTAAATCTTTGTTCTGATTTTTCTTCATACAGGCTGGTGTCTAAGGACTTGTCTTCCAGTTGGGATATGTGTTCTTCAGTCAGTTCTATCCTGCTCTTTTGTGCCTCTATTGTGTCGTGTAATTCTGTAATTTTTGTATTCATCTTCTGGATTTCTAACTGCTGTTTCTGTATGAGTTCTGATTGTGCATTAATCTTATTATTTTGTTCTTGTATGATTTTCCTGAGTTCTTCCAGGGAACTGTCTGTGTTCTCCTTGTTTCTGTTTAGGGTTTCCTTAGGCTCTTGTAAAGCTCTGTAAATATATCTTCTAAATTATTTCTTAGATAATTCTATTGCCTCCTCTTCCTCCATGTTTAATGAGACTTTTGTTTGTGGTTTTGCTTCTAATGCCTTGTTCTGTTT
>NW_006921795.1:4896243-4901873 GCF_000298275.1 Orycteropus afer afer | reverse complement strand
TTGTTGTTGTTGTTGTTGTTTGATTTGAGGTTGCTGGTTGTTTCCTAGACATCTTGAGGTTGTCTTTAACTGTTGGTTACATATTGATTTGTTTTGTCTTGGTTTTATGGTTTAATATTTTGAAAAGGTGAAGCTGGTGTATTTTATTTATTTTAGCTATTAATTCAGGTATGCTGGGTTGCTCTGTGATGATGGAATCACTATGTGGAATGTGGATATGGGTTTCTGTTTGTCATAAAGAGGGTTTAGAGTTCGAACCGGAAGGTTTTACAGTGGCTAAATGTGTTTTTTTCTATTGGATGAGTGAAGTTATTGGCAGAGAAGGTGGGAGTGGAAGAAGGAAAGCTTGCTGTTGCTAAGGGCGGTTTCTAGGGCTTTGAGCAGGGTACTACCTGATGACATTGTATTGTTATTCACAGGCCTACAGCTCAATTTCAGCAAAGACTCCAGTTGTTAGGGGGTCACCACTTTCTGCCAGGCTTAGACACACAAAAAAACTCCACTCTCGAGGCCCCTCAGTGCCAAAAAGCCGACCCAAGCCAACTTCCTGGCTCTGTGATCTGCCACGGGGGTTTCCCTCTCTGGACCTGCCTGCCCTCAGCACTGGCCCAACCAGCCCAGACCACAATCCACCTCAGGAGTTCCTCTGTGGGTCCGTCCACCTGCAGCGCCAAAGATCTGCTCGGTTTCAGCAGTGCTGGAGTTGGGAGAGTGCCTGTTAGTAAACTGTGGCCCCAATATTACTGATAAAGTCAAGCGTAGGCCTCTCAGTGCCATTAAGCTGACCTAAGCCTACTCAGTGACCCACTACGGGGGCACCTCCCCAGGCCCGCCCTCCTACAGCACCAATGGACTCTCTTCTCAGGTTTCAACGGTGCTAGATGTGCCCGTTTACACCTAGCTGACCCAAGTTACTGATAAAATCAGTTGCTGAAGGTAGCTCCTTGGGGTGATCACTAGTATGCTGGTGTGATCGCTGGTATGCTGGTGTGGTGTGTCTTTTTCCCTAACCCAGGGAGGTCTTTGATGGCTGTTCTCTCCTGCCAGTCGGCTCTCCTCCACGGAAGTCTCTGATGGCTTTTATCGGCTGCCTGTCAGCACTCTGAAGGATAGATCTTCTGATCTTGTTATTTTTTCCCTGCCCCTTTCTTATTTCTAATTCTACTTCTCTGAGTTTGTGCACTCTGACTCAGTGAGCTGTTCAGAGCACCAGAATCTCTAATTCAAACTGCTGTACCTAGTTTTTCAAGCACTAAGATGCTACAGGGAAATAACGTGGTGATTACTGACAAGACTCCATGTTTAATCATCTTCCCCTTTTTTGCTTACTCACTACTTTACCAAGCATCATCTCCTTCTCCAGAGATCGCTCCCTTCTGACAACATGACCCAAGTACATGAAAAGAAGTCTGGCCATTCTCACTTTTAAGGAGCATTCCTGCTATACTTCTTCTCAGATATAGACTTGTTTGTTCTTCTGGCAGTTCATGGTATTTTCAGTATTCTTCGCCAACACAATTCAAAGGCATCAACTCTTCTTTGGTCTTCCTTATTCATTGTCAGGCTTTCACATGCATATGAGCCTATCGAAAATACCATGGCTTGTATCCGCTACACTTTAGTCTTCAAAGTTATCTCTGTGCTCATTAACACTTTTTTTAGCAGCAGATTTGCCCAATGCAGTATGGTATCTGATTTCTTGATGGCTGCCCCTATGGGCATTGAATGTGAATCCAAGCAAAATGAAATCCCTGACAACTTCAACCTTTTTCTCATTTATCATGATGTTGCTTATTAGTTCTGTTGTATGGATTTTTGTTTTCTGTATGTTGAGGTGTAATCCTCACTGAAGGCTATAATCTTTTATCTGTATCAGTAAATGCTTCAAGTTATTTTCATTTTTAACAAGCAAGGTTGTGTCATCTGCGTATGTCAAGTTGTTAATGACTCTTCCTCCAATCCTGATGCTGTTATTCTTCATATAGTTCAGACAGACTATATGACAGATGACTGGAGGGAGTTTCCCTTAGATGCCAAAAGTCTACACTGAATTTGATAAACACTTAAAAATAAAAATCCTATAATAGAAGTAGCAAAAAGCTAGTAAAGGGAATCTTTCTTATGCTATTGTTTGTAGGCATGCACTGATATGGATTTTATTAAAGTCATCAATTACCTCCATCTTGTTAAATCCAATGGGCAATTCTCTGTCCTTCTTTAGATCTTCAGTAATATCCGACATAGATGACCGTTCACTTCTTGAAACCCTTTCTTTTGACTTCCATAGCACCATATTCTTTTCTTTTCTTCCTACTTCTCAGACTCCTCTTCTGCTCAACCTCTAAGCTGAGGGCTTTGTATTGTGCCACCTTCTCTTCATTTTCTGTACATGCTTGGCAGGTAATTTCATTCAGCTCCAAGCTTTAAATACCATCTACATACTGAATATTTCTAATACACATCTCCAGCCCTCACCTCTCCTTTGAGTTTGAACTTACACATACAGCAGTCTACTTGACATCTCCACTTGGATGTCTAATGAGCCCCTGAATATCTGCTCCTCCCAAGTCTTCCCCATTGCAGTTAATGGGAATACCATCTCCAGATGCATGGCAAAAATCCTGAGATTCACCCCTGACTCCTCCATTCGTCCTCATCCTCTCCACCTGATTACTCAGCTGTTGACTTAATCTCTAAAACATATCTGTACTTCAACCACCTCCTATCTTCACCACTACTACAGCCTTGGTCCAAGCCATATCATTTTTCCTAGAGGCAAAATCTTAACTGATGTTTCTCCTCTTATTTCTCTATAGTCTAATCTCTATACTATGGCCAAAAAGAAAAATTGAAAAGTAAATGAGATCATGTCTTGCCCTCCAAATTCAGAGTGTTGGCTCTAGGAGCTGGGTAAAGGCTCTTCAACCTTGGCCTTCAGCTCTACATCTTAGTCCATGCCCACCAGAGCTAGAGGTGTCTCCTAACTCAGACAGCTGCAGGCTGTTGAGGCTGATGAACCCAAGATCAACAGGAAAAATGGGACAATCTCAAGATCAGCACGCAATACAGCAGGCCATTGATTCAAGTCCAGGAATTGGAGAACATGCCAAAAAGCCCAAGACCTTTCTCAAAGCTTCTCCTTATATTCTGGAAGCAGGTCATACACCAAAGGCAACTACTTAGCTGCTCACAGCAGATTCCACCATAGAGGTAATTACAATCTCATCATCCAGCTGTCCAGTCACTTAAAACCACAGCCCAGCCAAGCTGACACACAACCTTAATTACCACAGCATCTCTTGGATTGGCATCAATCTTCCCTTGGCTTGAGGAGGTTCACAGCACAGGGACCCTGGGTCCAAAGGGCATGCTCCACTCTCGGTTCTTCTTTCTTGGTGGTTCTAAAGTTCTTCTCTGTTCACTTCTCTGTCCTTTTATTTCTTATAAGATAAAAGGAGGCACTCTGCTGATGCTGCTAACCAAAACACAAGTGGTTTGAACCCACCAGGTGCTCTACAGGAGAAAGATGAAGCAGTCTGCTTCCATAAAGATTTACAGCCTTGCAAACTCTATTGTGCAGTTTACTCTGTCCTATAGGGTTGCTTTGAGTCAGAATTGACTGGGCTGTAGGTTTGGTTTGGGGTTTGGAAGATAAAGGGTGATGCATGCCATACACCAGGGGAACTCCCCTTACACTGGATCAGGGCTGTGACCTGAATAAAGGTGTTGCATCCCACCCTTATCCCCTTAGATCAAGGCTGATCACATCATGGGAGATGATCATATCATTATATAATTACCACATTACATCATGGCATAACTGCCAAATAACTGAGAATTATGGCCAAGTTGACACATATTTTGGAGGGACAAAATTAAATCCATGACATTGTGTATATTCTCAAAAATAACAAAATAAGATTTGGGGGGTAGGGTGGGAAAAACCACTCAAACCCCCACCAGGTCAATTAAACCAGAATTTCTGAGGTTAGGTTCCAAGGATTGGTTTGAAGCTCCTCAAGTGATTCTCATGTACACTCATGTTTGAGAACCTCAACTCTAGATGCTTTGGCTTCCAGCCTATATTTCTGTACCTTGCTCACCATGCTCCATCTACACCTCCTTTCAATTCCTCACTTTTATATACCTCCTGCCTGGCTTCTCTTCATCATGAAAGTTCAAATGTCACTTCTTCAAGGAAGCCATCCTCTATCACTGTAAATCAGAACCATTCTTGTCCACACGCCATGGCCATTCTTTCTCCCAGGGGTTCCTAAACTTGAGTGTGCATCAGAAGAAGGGCTAATTAAAATACAGATTATTGGGCTGACCCCCAAAGTCTATGATTCAGCAGGTCTGGGGTGGGGCCTGATAATATGCATTTCTGATTAGCTCCTACATGATGCTGCTCCACTGGTCTAGGACCCACTTTTTGAAAACCATTGCTCTATCCCATTATCCAGTTTTATTTTTTTCATGACCCTTATCACTATTTAAAAATGTTTATTTATTTACATGTTTATTATCTGCTGCCCCAACCCCAATAAAAATGTATGTTCCATGGCTACAGGGGCCTTTCTTGCTCAACACAATATCCCCAGTACTGGAATACTGCCTGGCACATAGTGAAAGGCTGGGAGGCACTGCCTTAAATTACTTCACAGGAAGCATTAGAAATATGGGACGTATTAGTACCCTAGAGATTTTCCTTAGATGTTACCTGAGACTGGTGGGTGGGTAGCCTAGAACTTGATTCTTCCTGGTAAGCTAGGATTTCCCGTGGACTCTCTGAGAAGCGAAGATCTTTCAGAATTTTAGGGTCAGTTCTTTCACCTATCTTGAGGCCTAAGATTAAATTAAAAACATTGTTCTGTAAGCCTATCAAAATTCTGCTTTTATTTAAATTTCACCCAAACTTCTCTTTCCCCAAATGCTGTATCTCTATCTTTTCCTTTGTTTGAGATGTCCCATGGTTCCTTTGGTATGGGGTCACCCTTGTTGCATTGAATCATTAAATCTGACTGTTGTACTACTTGAGTTTAAGCTCATTAAGCTAGAACAGCACTACAATCGAATTATAGCTTACTTTCCTATTCTAGTGTTTCTTATTCCAACACTTTCTCAGATAAGAAAACAAGCAGTGAACCTGTTTGGTGGGTTTAGAATACTAAAGCTTTTCTTCATTCTGTAAATTCATACCTGGAAATTATCAGGTTTATTTTCCGCATTCTTACCTTTCTTTCTTACTTTGGATCCAACAAACCCATTTTTCAATTCCTAGGAATGAAGAGATTGTATCAATCATTTGCTTATGCCCATGTACAGTGTAAAAATTAAAGATTATACAGTAGAGACAGTGTCACAGCATGCATTTCTCACTTGAAAGAGTTTATAGTAGTTTTCAATAAGTGGTTTTTGCTTAACCTTACTCTAGAAACACACAGCTCTGTATCTGGGGCTGCCTGACTGGCAGCATGACTAGTTGGTCAGTCACACCAGGCCAAATGGGCAAGACAGGAGCTGGTGGCAGCACAGATAGGCAGGATGTCTGAGTAATAACAGAGGTGCCACCAAACTCTGCTGACTTCCCCTCCCCCACAGATCTCTGCCTTGATAATTCTTTTTTTTTT
>NW_006921795.1:4892747-4894368 GCF_000298275.1 Orycteropus afer afer | reverse complement strand
TTTCCTGCATCATTCAATATTTTGCCCATAGAATCTCTCACTATTGCAACTCGAGGCTTAAATTTTTTCTTCAGTTCTTTCAGTTTGAGAAATGCTGAGTGTGTTCTTCCCTTTTGGTTTTCAGACTCCAGGTCTTTGCACATTTCATGTCTGCATGTACATCTTGTTAACTATTGGGCTGAGAGACAGCCTCTGGGGGTGAGTTTTATTCCCAACGCAGAATAATTTTTGAGCCCCACACTATGCTTGTACTCACTGCTTTGGCCCCACAGCCTCTTCTCTGGCCTCAGGTCCACCCTTGGGCTTAAGCGGCTCCCAGATAAATGTCTTCTGTTGCACTCAAGAACCTCATGACTAAGATCTCTTGTTTGGTTGCCTTACAATGGGCTAGCCCATCCCCTGGCCCTGCTCCTTGGGTCTATCTCACTGATGCCCACACCAAAGGACTGAAGTTTCAAGCATCCTCCTTAGATAGATCTGGTTCACTCTCCAAAGAGGTTAGACTTTGCAGCCATTCAGGAGTGAATATTTCAATGTAATAGAAGTCTGTACCCACTGAGGACTTCTACTAGCTCTGATGCCATCTATTAAACAAGTATCACTTAAATATTCCTTCCCCTTGTGCAAGGCAATGAATATGGCAGACATTATTTCTGCCATCTTGGAGTTTGCAGTGCCTGGGAAAGAAAGGGATCAAAGTAATCAAAAATTCAAATCATTTTATAAAATACAACCCCATGGGTATTATGGGGCCAGTGATAGAACACAGAATAAATGATTCAGTTTGCCTGGAGTATATGTAGGGGAATTACAGGCAAAGCAAGAAAGGCCAACTGAAGACAGAAACATATTAGTTGGAATGCTAGGCTGAAGGTTTCTTCTCTCTTCAGTAGTAAGGGTGAACCATTGAAAATACTGATGCATGAGCAGCAATGCTAGGAACTCTAATTTGCCGGATAGGGGAGGAACTGATCAAAGAGTTGGGAATCAGTGAAGATACTTTGCAATGGTTGAGAGTGGTTTCAATTGTATAGACTTAGCAGTGAGCTGAAGTGGTGAAAAGAAAAGGAAGATGTGACCACTAAAGAAGCAGGGGAACCAATACTGTGATGACTATCTGAACATATTATAGTTTTATTACTTGCCTGCTTTGAAGAATCTTTGAGAACATTTTCAACACTGTCTTTGGAAGAGACTGTATTTGGTGGTTCATAGTCTACCTGAAATACCTTCGTTACAATGCCGCTCTGTCTGCAGTCTCTGAAAATTATTTAAAAAGAAATAAAAATTGTCTGTGAGTTAGACAAAGAGTCAAAGAGAAGGCAACTAGCAATTAAGATGACTATTAAAGTCCCTTGGTCTGGCTACTAAACTTATATTTTAAATTGGAGACATTAACACACAATTCCTATAGTTTTTCTTTACATTATTGTCATTTTGATTATCTATCTGTGAAACAAACCACCCCAAAACATAGTATCTCAAAACACCAAAAACCAAGACCAAACTCACTGTCATTGAGTCAATTCCAACTCATAGCAACCCCCATTGGGTTTCTGAGGCTGTAAATCTTTATGTAATTAGATCATCCCATCTTCCTTCCATGAAGCAGCTGGTGGGT
>NW_006921795.1:4887917-4892442 GCF_000298275.1 Orycteropus afer afer | reverse complement strand
TGTGTGTGTGTGTGTGTGTGTCCTTCAGTATGAGGTTATCTTAGGCTTACTCACAGTATAGAAATCTCAGTGTAGTTGAGCCTTCTACATGGTGATGGGCTTCCATCAGTGTTTATGTTCCAAAAAATTAAAACAGAAACTGCTACACCTCTTGTGATCTAGCCTTAGAAGGCCTCAGTGTCACTTCTGAAGCATTCCATTGGTTAAAAGCAAGCCACAGGGCCAGCACAGATTCAAGGGGAGAGGCTACAATTGGGGGTGAATACCGGGAGGCTAAATTCTTTGGGGACCATTTTTAAAGACCATATACCACACTCATCATAAAGATACCAGACCTTATACCCCAAATTATTCTGAAACAAAGAACGGGGTTCTGAGTATCACTGCATATGAGTCGAAAGAATTTTCCTTACACCAGTTGTAGGCTGCTTAATGTAGGCTGCTCTGTACATTTTAACTGTTATTACTGAAATAAACTACAGGTTTTCAATTTATTCATCATAATTCACAATTGATCTGCTCTTCTCTGATGCAGTGCAAGTTCCATGAGAGAGCAACACAGAAGAGACGCCTGTGACTAAAAACTGATGATGACTTCATCTCAGCACTAGCAGCTCACCCGGACTCTTCTCCCTGTGCTCTTTTCTTAAATTTTTTTTATTGTGATTTAGATGTCTACAGAACAAATTAGTTTTCTATTCACCAATTCACACATATTTTGTTTTGTGACATTGATTGCATTCCCACAATTAACAGCACTCTTCCCACTTCTTCCTTGTTTCCCATTTCCATTAGTCCTTCTTCCCTGTCCCTTCCTGACGTCTAAGCTTTGTCCCTGGGCAAATGTTGCCCTTTTGGTCTCTTGTTTTAAGGAGTGCATACCTTCCTAGTGTTATTGTTCCCCTTATAGGCCTATCTATTGTTTGACAGAAAATTGAGCATGGGGTGAGTTCAATTCCAGGTTTGAAGGGTGTCTGAGGGTCATAGTCTTGGGGTTTCCACCACTCTCTATCAGACCAGTAAGCCTAGTCTTTTTAATGATTTTTAATTTTGTTCCACATTTTATTTTGATCCCAATCAGAGCAGCCTGTAGTGGTAGCTGGGCACTATCTAGTTCTTCTGTCTCAGGGTAGTGGAGGCTGAGGTTTGTGTGGTCCATTAGTCCTTTGGACCAATCATTTTCATGTGTCTTTGATTTTGTTCACTCTTCTTTGCTCCAGATGAGGAGAGGCCAAGAGGTGCCTCTTAGATGGCCACTCACAAGCTTTTAAGACACTAGTTGCTACTCACCAATGTATGATGTAGAACATTGTTTTTGTGGACTATGTTATACCAGCTGATCTTGATGTTCCCCAGGACTGTGGTCCTGAGTCCCCAGGCCCAGCAACTCATTCCCTCAAAGTATTTGGTCACAGCTAAGAAGTTTTCATAACTTTGCCCCTTCTACGCTCTACTATATCTGAATGGATGAATGGAAACCAGAAACACAGAAGAAGTGGGAAGACTGCTATTAAATTGTGGGGATTGCATGGATATATTTGCAGTCTATATAAATCCATATATGTAGAAATATCCTGTCAAACCTATTCATGGGTATCATCCCATTTGCTTTACCACAACCTGTTCAGCTTGCATGTCTATGTATCGACTCAGGTTATTGTTATCACTGTTATTGCAGCATTGTGTATTTAATAGTGTATTTAGAAACCCAATGAGGGGTTGCTGTGAGTCAGATTCAACTCGACGGCAGTGAGTTTGGTTTGGTTCTTTTGGTTGTTGCCTTTAATTTGTGTTCTTCCCAGTGTCTTCCTTTGCCTTGGTCATTCTGTATTGACTTTTCCCTTATTGTATATTGCCTTTCCTGTGACTCAAGCTTATATATGTCTGCCCTCTAGTTAGTGATTTATCCTCTCTTTCCCTCTCTTCCCTTCACCTATACACTTAATTGTTTTTTAATTTTACTGTCATAATTTACATGTCATAAAATTCACCTATTTAAGTGTACAGTTTAATGAGATTCAATAAATTTAAATAATTTTGCAACCACCACCACAATCTAGTTTTAGAATACTTCCATCACCCAAAATTATTTCCTTGTGCTCATTTGTAGTCAGTCCTTGCTCCTACCCCACACCCCAGGCAAAGGCTGATCTGCTTTCTATCTCTATCACTATACATCCAAAATTTACTTACCAACATAGTTAGGTTCCAAAGACAAGATGTGAATGCAAAAATCTGTTTTATGTGAAAATGGAGAATGACTAAATCATTACATAACTGCCAAACCACTGAGAACCATTGCTGTTGTTGTTGTTGTTGTTATTTGCCGTCGAGTCGGCCCCGACACATAGCGACCCCTCCTTGGGTTTCCGAGGCAGTATCACTACGGAAGTAGGATTGCCCAACCTTCCTTCCGAGGAGTGGCTGGTGGGTTTGAACCGCCAGCCTTCTGGTTAGCAGTCAAGTGCCTTAGCCACTATGCTACCAGAGCTCCCACTGAGAACCATAGTTCAGTCAAATTAACACATAATCTTAACCATCACAGCCAGTGTTACTGTAGCCTCACAACTTGGTGCTCATTACTGCCAGACATGCCATTAATGCACAAAATAGTCAGATTTTTACTATTGCTGTAAATGCAAAATATCAGATAATGAGATAGCTGGAAAGTGAAGATTTAGGTTTAGTTCCTGTCTCCTTCCATAGGTTTGCCTTTTCTAGAAATGTAATGGACATGCAATTATACAAATGTAGTTTTATACATCTGGCTTATTTTGTTTACCATGTTTCTGAAGTTCAGCCATGTTTTTGCATGTATCAGTAGTTAGTTCATTTTTATTGTTGAGTAGTATACCATGTTATGTATTTGCCACAGTTTATCAACTGTTTAATGGTCTTTGAGGTTATTTCCAGTGTGGGGCTATTAGGACTAATGAACATTTACTGTTGTTGTTATGTGCCGTCGAGTCGGACCCGACTCATAGCAACCCCTCCTTGGGTTTCCGAGGCAGTATCACTATGCAAGTAGATTGACCCATCTTCCTTCCAAGGAGTGGCTGATGGGTTTGAACCGCCAACCTTCTGGTTAACAGTCAAGTGCTTTACTATGCTATGAATATTCACACAATACTCTTTGTATGGAAAAATGTTTTCATTTCTCTTGGGTAAATACCTTGGAATGGAATGTCTGGGTAACATGGTAAATGTATGCTTACCTTTTTAAGAAACTGTCAAACTATGGCCATTCCATTTTACATTCCCACCAGCAATTCTGAGAGTCCAAATTCTCAACACCCTCAATGATATTTGATATTGTCAGTATATGTGATCATTTATACTCTTGATCATGTAATCTGTGAGTAAGTGCTTGAAAAGGAGCTCTGGTGATGCAGTACCTAAGGCATTTGACTGCTAACCAGAAGGTTGGAGGTTCAAACCCACCAGTCACTCCTTGGAAGGAAGGTTGGGCAACCTACTTTTGTAGTGATATTGCCTCGGAAACCCAAGGAGGGGTTGCTATGAGTCGGATCCGACTTGATGGCAGTGCGTTGTGTTGTGTTGTGTTTATTTGCTTGAAATGTGTCCCTTGTGTATTAGGATGCAGGCTTGACTCTTGTAACACAGAATAGAACCAAAACAATAGTTGCTTAAATAAGATAGCAGTTCCAGGGTGTAAGCAGTCCACAGGGCATCGAGTTCTATCTCATTGTTCCATCCATCCCTAGGATATATCTCTTGTCCTCATGAACTATCTTGACTAACCACACACATACATTCTAGTCAACAAGAAGTGGGACCCACCCTTCCATTTAAGGGCACAATCTGGAAGTTGCACACATCACTTCTACACAGATTCCGCTGGTCATAACTTGGTGACATGGTTCTACCTAACTGCAGGAAAGATTGGCAAATATTTTTCTTCTAGGCAACCATGTGTTCTCATAAAACCATGGACTCTATTACAATTATAGAAGGGAAAAGCAGATACTGAGGGATAGCCAGCAGCCTCTGCCAAACCATCATGACAGCAGTTAGTGTGTTTATTTAATATATTGAATTCTCATGCCACTGAGTTGTACTGGAAGCACACAGCCAGAACAGTTTTCCATATGACTATAGCTTATAGGAGGAACTCTGGTAGCATAGTGCCTAAGGCACTTGACTGCTCACCAGAAGGTTGGCAGTTCAAACCCACCAGCCATTCCTCGGAAGGAAGGTTGGGCAATCCTACTTCCGTAGTGATACTGCCTCGGAAACCAAGGAGGGGTCGCTATGAGTCGGGGCCGACTCGACAGCAAACAACAACAACAACAACATAGCTTATAGGTTACCCACATCCAGTGACTGTTCAATCTGCTTGGACAGATAATTTTTACATTTCTTTCTTTTTTTTAATTGTGATTTGGGTGAAGATTTATAGAGCAAATTCACTTTCCATACAGCAGTTTACATATACTTTGTCTCATAACATTGACTAGTTTACCACAATGCAACAGCTCTCCTCCCACTTCCTCCCCATAGTTAC
>NW_006921795.1:4848412-4880094 GCF_000298275.1 Orycteropus afer afer | reverse complement strand
AAGCTACATGTTTAGAAGAAGTAAAAAATTCTCAGAAACACACAATTCACAAACAATCACTACCTGTCTCTGAATGACATACTTGAGAAATAACATGCTTGGCTGCCTATGATCAATAGATATTTAGATGTTCGTTGGCTGTAGTGAATCACAGGTAGCTAACTTTGGGTGAACACATGTTTTAAAAAAGTAGATTTATATGTACATAGATTTGGATGCAGATAGGAACCATCATTTAGAGAACTGCTTGCTTAACTCATTCACCTCAATATCCATGTTATCTGAAGGTTTTTCTTTGGCTTCAAGTATGTCATCAGATACAATCATCATCCTTATTAGCACATTTCCAAGATATCATGATATCTCCACATAGGGATAACTCATATCCTAGATAATCAAGAGGCTCCCTGAATGTATACTTACTATCTCATCATCACACTTAGTACAAGACTGGTTCTCATCTACTTGCTATACACCTTTAAGGTCCAGGTTGTCTCTCCCACAACAGCTGGCCCTTTCCTTGGAGACCCAGCCAGGGCATTCGCCCAGTGACTCTTTATAAGCCAAGAAAAGCCCAGAGATTAGCTTAAACCATCTGCTAAATAAAAGGATTTCCTGATTGCAATGCCAAAAAATGATTAGGTTTGGGGTTGGGGTTGTAAATCTAATTCAGAGCCCAAATCTCATTTGAAGACACACATAAACTTTTGTTAGGGCTGGAATTGAGACTTTAAATATGTATCTTCAACAATACCATCATAATACACCATGCGATCCTCAGCCTTTATGACTACGAGACCAGAAGAACTAGATGGTGCTCAGCCACTACTGTCAAACACTCAGAGGGGGGGCCCATAGTAGATCCTGGATAGAATGGGAAAACAATGTGGAACAAAACTCAAAATCATGAAAAAAAGAAGGGACCAGGTTTGCTGGTCTAATAGAGCCTGGTGGAACCCCTGAGACTATGGGCCCTAACTGCTCTTCAGGTCTGGAATTCTACCCACTCATGCAGCTTCCAGCCATGCAAAAGATAACAGGCATATGAACGGAACATTTATATTAGGTAGATACACTCCTTAGATAAATCAATCATGGGAGAATAGAAGGGCTGTGTACGCACAGGGAAACAGCTCTGGGGGCAGGAATGCATGGGATGGAAGGATACAGGAAAGAGGTAACTATGGGAAGGAAGTGGGAAGAGAGCTGTTGCATTGCGGGAAATTGCAATCAATATCGTGACACAAAGTATATGTGAACTGCTGTGTGGAAAATGAATTTGCTCTGTAAACTTTCACCCAAAACACAATTAAAAAAAAAAAAAAAAAACAATATAAGGTATACCAACATTAAAAAAAAAAAATGTTTAGCTCTATTCGCACAAATACTGCTATTCCCTCAATAAAATATCAGATTTGAATGCTTACAATGTAGCTATGAAGCTGGATCTGAAAGAATTCTGCAACTTGGTCTAATTCAGGTTTTCTCAGCCTTGGCACTATTGATATTTGGAGCCAGATAATTCTTGTAGGGAACTGTCCTGTGCATTTCAGGACATTTAGCAACATCCTTGGCTTCTATCCAATAGATGCCACTAGCACTTCCCCTTCAGTTGTAACAACCAAAAATATTTCCAGATATTATGAAATGTCCCATGAAGGGCAAAATTGTGCCCATTTGAGAACTTCTGGTTTAGGTACATGAAAGGAGTTGAGTGGAAATCACTTATTTACCTGGCAAAAAATTTTCAAATAGAAGGTATGCTTTTTTGAATTGGGTCACACAAAACCCTTTGTTAAGAATTTAAATAATAAATAACAATAACAGTTACCATTTATCAAATGCATGTTCAACGCCAAGCACTGTGCTAGTATATGTTATCTCTGATTTTCACAATGGCTGTCAAGTAAGTTTTATTAATCTCATTTTAAAAATGAAGAAATTGAGAGTAAGAAGGCCAAATAGTTCAACCAACATCACACAAAGGGTAAGTGATGAAGCTGGAATCAAAATCCAGATCTGCAGGTTTGGAGACCTCACCCTCTTTCCCACATCCCAAGCTTCCTCTCTCAAAGAAGATTTCTTCTTCTGCCTGTGAAGAGAATATATTGATCCTTTCCTCCATGAAAATAGGATAAATTGCAGTCTCTTGTAATATAAAGCTATACAAGCATACTTCACTTTATTGTGCTTTGCAAATACTGTATTTTTTACAAATTGAAAGTTTGTAGCAACCCTGGTTGAGCAAGTCTATCAGTGCCAATTTCCCAACAGCATGTGCTCACTTCATATCTCTGTGAAGTCAGAGTTTGGTAATTCTCACAATATTTCAAACTTTTTCATAATGCTATTGCACATTTAGTAGCCTATAAACCTACCAGCATCAAGTCAA
Source organism: Orycteropus afer afer (assembly GCF_000298275.1). Classification (NCBI taxonomy): domain Eukaryota; kingdom Metazoa; phylum Chordata; class Mammalia; order Tubulidentata; family Orycteropodidae; genus Orycteropus; species Orycteropus afer. Next base: position 4,877,702 of record NW_006921795.1, on the reverse strand, counting down.
TTCCAACTCACAGAGATTCTATTGGACAGAACTGGCACATAGGATTTGCAAAGCTGTAAATCTTTGCAGAAGCAGATTTCCTCATCTTTCTCCTGTGGAACAGCCGGTGGGACTGAACAACCCACCTTTTGGTTAACAGTCAAAATGCTTTAATACTGTGCCACCAGAGCTCCTTTAATAGACTATACCAAAAAACACCAAACTCACTGCAGTGGAGTCAGATCTGACTCATAGTGACTCCTCCTTGGGTTTCCGAGGCAGTATCTCTATAGATTGCCCAATCTTCCTTCCAAGTAGTGACTGGTGGCTTTGAACCGCCAACCTTCTGGTTAGCAGTCAAATGCCTTAGGCACTATGCCACCAGAGCTCCCTTAATAGACTATAGTATAATGTAACCGTAAGTTTTATACACACTGGGAAACAAAAATATTTATGTGACTTGTTTTATTTCAATATTTGCTTTATTGTGGTGGTACAGAACTGAACTCGCAATATCTGCAAGGTATACTTGTACCACAGGCTTGAGTAAAAAAATGACTCTCGGGTAAGAAAGTAATTTTTCAAGCACATTATATATTCCATGGAGTCCCTGGGTTGTGCAAACAGTTAATGCACTTGGTTACTAACCAAAAAGCTAGAGGTTCATGTCTACCCAGAGGCATCTCAGAAGAAAAGCCGGAGACCTACTTCTGAAAACTCAGCCACTGAAAACTCCATGATACACATGGAGGTTCTACTCTGATACACATGAAGTCAAAATGAATTGGAGGTGACTGAACAGTAATTGGGATATATCCCAAGAGACTACACATGAATATTTGTGAGATGTCCTGTTAACCTGCCAACCAACTTGCTCTGTCCACCAATGCTGTAAAACTTGGGAGCCTCAAATTGTTCTGCTGAGGAAAACAACTGTTCTCAGAGGACTATGACTCTTCAAACTACCTCCCTTCAGTTCAAGGCAGATTTTACTTCTCCCCAGTCTGATTTATCTTATCCCCTAATAAAGGCATGGACAAAGAAAGGGGATGCCTTAACCAAGGACCTGAAACACATTCCAACCACACATATTCATTGCCAAGACACTATGCAATAATAATATCTGAAAAAAGAAGTCCTGGCCACAAAGTAGGCTCTTAAAGAAGCAAGGTGCCTGTGTGAAAGTTTGCAGACCCTAGACTAGATCACGATGGAGCATCAAAACTTGATGACCTGAGAGAGCAGAGATAAGATGGAGTACTGGTGACATACTCTGCCTAATCCTTCTACAACAAAGACCTGAGAAACCAAGTGAAGTGGCTACAGGTGATAATCCTTGAACTCTGAGCATAAACTGAAAAGAAAAGGAATTAGATTAAATACCAATTAGAAAAAGTAACAGAGTGAAAACAGTGATCAAGGACAGAGATAGAGCAGAGCCCCATCACAGCATGCTCATTTTGAGACACAGGTAACAACATACACAGGTGAGGAGAAGCCAATTTCCCAGAATCCTCAATAAATTTGTGTAAACAAATTTAGAATGAAGTAGGCAGACCAGGAGCTAGATCTATAAAAGGAAAGTACAAGGAAGCAGGCAATAATTCCATTAACACAGGTGAACACAAAGCAGGGAGGGAGCCAGTAAATAGGTATTAAACCACTGAACAGTAGTATTTGGGTTGGGGGTCTATGCAGAAAGGAAAGTCTACACAAGGTGGTGGCTCGAGATGGTGGAGTGTGGGCACTCCCCACTTCCAATGTATAAGTTGGTGCAGGAACTGGATGAACAGCTACAGTCACTGGAAGTGTACCAGGCCCATGTCAGTGAACAGTGAATGTGCCTTCAAAGTGATTAGAGGTGAGGGCCTCCATACGCACCAACTAAGTGGCCAGCAACATCTTCTCTGGCACCTTTCCTACATCTGGTTTACTTGAATCACTTCTCCACCCCACCTCTACCCTTCCCATGGTGCCACTCAAAGCATCATGCCCTCAGTGGACCACGTTGCATGCTCAGAGAACATGCACTGTGCCCCAGCAGCCTCCAGAGTTGAGGTTGTGCCCTCACACAGATCATGTACCATATGCACACTTCCTCCACAGTCAGGAGTGTGCCTTTGGGCAGATCATGAACAGCACACCTGACACTGCTGTGGTCAGAGGTATGCACTCCTGGGGATCACACACTATGTACACACCACCACAATTTCCCCAGCAACCAGGGGCATGCACTCACATAGATCACATGACAGGCACCTGCTACCAGAGCAGAAAGTGACATGTATTCCCACAGACAGGGCCCCATGTGCCCACTGCCTTAGAAGTGTGCACAACCGCTACTGTATCATCTGTTTTCTCTCTTCTTTTTTCTTGTTTCCACTTCATTTTTTTCCCCTCTTCCTCTTCTTCATTTCTTTCCTCATTCCAATTTTTTTTCCTGCCACATCCAGTAGGAGGCAGATACTGTGTCCCCACTAGTCAGCCACACCTGCCACAAATACCAACAGCCACTCCAACAAATGAACAAGTACTAGCACCCATTCCTGCACCACTAGATCAATTATAGTTGGTGGACAACACCTTCTTATCACTCTCACAGCTGCTTTACATGACCAGCAAACACAGATCCATGCCCATACTCCCACTTGTTATTCCACCTACCCAAGAACAAATGGGGACCACCCCAGTGCTGCTAAACTAGCAACAAAAGTAGCACACAGATACATCAAAACAAAGAAAAACAAAACATTAGAGCAAAATAAACTATGCACATTCAACAGATAAATATAGTAACACCAAAATGTCTGACATGACAACTTCAACACAAAGAAACAGGACAAGATGCCTCAAGTAAGTGACCAAAATAAAGAACCAGGAAACCTTCCTTAGGAAGAAATGGTAGTGTAACTAAGTGATAAGGAATTCACAAGACTTTATATAAGGTCCTCCAAAGGATCAAGGAAACCATAAGCAAAATCAAACAAAATACAGGCAATACCCTAGAAGAATGCCCACAGGTCCAACAACTCGCTCCACCAGGGGGTTGACTGTGGCTAATAAGTTATCATAACTTTGCCTGCTGTTATTTCTATTTATATGAACATTCTTATAGCACAAACATTTATGTACCAATATTGTCTGCCAACCTTATACATGTTCATGGGTATAATTCCCTTTTGCCTAGACATGCTTGATCATTCAGCCTATCGACCCATAGATTAATGTTTGTTATCACTGATCATGCAATATCATATGTAAAAGTGTTTATCTTTGTTGTTGGTACATCTTGTGCACTTCTCTGTGTCTTCCTTTTCGTTAGTGTTATTGTGTTGGTCACTTGATTTGGTATATTGCCTTTTCTTTCACCCAAATCAAAACCTGTCTCTTATCTATCTAGCAAAGATATATGTAAGCTCCATTTTGCAGGTACCACCATTTAGAGAACCAAAGAATTTGTTTTGATACTTCTAAGTAAAATAACTACATGTTACAGCTCATCTGGTACTTCATTTTTCAGTTACTTTTTAATTTAAGCTTGAATAAAAATCCTCAGGTAACTGTATATAATTAAGTGGAAATTTCTCTCACTGTTGAGTCAAATTGACTCACAGCAACTTCTCCTTGGGTTTCCAAGGCAGTACCTCTATTGAAGTAGATTGCCCAATCTCATGTAATTCCTTATTTAGTTGTTTAATTCTAAAAGTAAAATTCACTGTTAAATTTTGGAAACTACTCAAACTTATCAAGAAGCAAAAAAACAATGTCAAAAATCATTTTACCAAAGTCAAAATTCTAAAGGAGCTCTGGTGGTGTAGCGGTTAAGCACTCAGCTGCTAACCAAAAGGTCGACAGTTCACACCCACCAACTGCTGTGGGAGAAAGAGCACTCTGCTTCCATAAAGATTTACAGCTTTAGAAATCCTATGGGGCAGTTTTACCCTGCTGAATAGGGTTGCTATGAGTCAGAATCAACTCAGTAGCAGTGGGTTTGGGTTTCTTGGCAATAGGCTTGCTAAGAGCACTGGTGGCACTGTGGTTAAAACACTGGGCTGCTAACCAAAGGTCAGCAGGCAGAAAGATGAGGCAATCTGCTTCCACAAACATTTACAGCCTTGGAAACCCTATAGGCAAGTCTATTCCATACTACAGGATCATTATGAATCAGAATTGACTTGATGACAGTGAGTTTGGTTTTGGTTTCTGCATAGGGTTGTTATGAGTGAGAATCAACTCAACAGCGATAGGGGTATTTTTTTAAATTACTACTAAAATTGGCATTTTTTTTCCCCAATCTTTTCTCCATGTATTTTTAAACATAGTTAAAATAATATAGTGTAATCTTGTGTCCTAACGTTTCATTTATTATATCATAAACATTTTCCTGTCATTCAAAACTTCATAAACATAATTTCTCTTCTTAGTATATTAATGATCTTCAACCAGCAACAACTTATTTTTAAAAATCCTTTGTTTATTTATGAAATAAAATAAGTACTCAGAAAGAGACTTGAATCAAGCAGAATTTTTATAAAGAATTACTTTATTGAAAATCCACATAAGCTTTAAATTTTGTGTGTTAGAAACACAGAAATTTATTTTTGTGTAAATATATTGGCTGAACATCTCTTAAATACTAGCAGTGCTTTTCAGAACAGACACCTAATGGGCATGGAGAGGAATGACTGTAAGAGACATAAAGAATGACTTTAATTTTTTTTTTTTACTCTTTTGTAAGCTTTATTAACTCTTTCAAACTATAGCTAATCATTAAATTACTACTTCTACTATTTGGAGCTTTTAAAGCATCCTGCCTTACAGCACTAGGCACCAGAGTATTTCCTTTAATCTTTAATGATAATTGAGATGAATTGTTTAGATAGATGTGGTGTGGCAAGTGGAAAAAATCTACAAATTCAAATCTTTATAAAGAACAGTAACACGTATAAGGGTTTGTTTTGTTTCATTTTTATTTGTTTTCATTTTCAGATGCCAAGTCAATGTATAGAATCTGTAGCTCTACTCAAAAGGCCAAGTAAGAAGGAGCTTAGGAAGTAGGGGGCATGTAGAGAGCTAGGTATTTATTTGGTTCTAGGCTTAAATCTTACATCGAGTCAGATCCAACTCATAGTGACCCCTTCCTGGGTTTCCAAGGCGGTATTACTACGAAAGTAGATTGCCCAATCTTCCTTCTGAGGAGTGGCTCAGAAGGTGATTTTGAACCACTAGCCTTTTGGTTAGGAGCCAAATGCCTTAGGCACTATGCCACCAGAGCTTAAAGTGTCCCAAAAATGTGGCCAAACCTGTCTTGCCGGGCAAAACAATTCCTCCATCAAGGTCACAAAAACTTGCAAAGCATTTGAGTTCTTTTCTCTACACAGTGAAAATTTCCAAATTAAGTGATGTTTCTGTATTTTAAAATGGGTAAAAGAAATCATTGAGAAGGGAAGAAAGGACAAAGAAAATAATAAATAGCTAATGCCCAGCAAGTTGAAGCACAGTTGTTTTGAAGGGCAATTAAGTCAATATAAAATAAGGCAAACAATGTTGCCCGCTTCCTGCGGAATAAAAGAACCATCCACTAAACATGGTATTTTCATCAGAGTCAGATGAAATCCTAAAAAGGCTCTGTCTTCCCCAACCCCCAATGTGGAATTCTAAACAAAAACAATTAGTATACTGTGTGAGAGCCCCAAAATTAAGGTGGTTGGCCCCAGTAAAACGCCAGCCTCGGACAATGAAAAAAAGGTAAATTTAAAAGGCATTTCAGCAGGAGTGTCATAAGGTAAAAGTGGATAAAGGGATGTAACTGTAGGAGGAGCAGAAGGGGGAGAGAGATCACAGACAGGAGTGGAAGAAACAGCTGAAGAAGTTATAGACCTTTGATATTGCAATTTATTAGTCTGTTGGGACTGTTTAGAAACAATGTCTTATTTATTGTCCTGATACCTTTTAGACACTGTCCTGATGGAGATTTACTGTCCTGATGCCTTCTAGACACTTCTAAATGACAAATACAATAGGATTCCCACTGTGGCTATTTTATGTGGAAGCTTTTAGATTTCAATTTGCTGTATAGAAAGTTAATTTATCTAAGTCAAATGAACCCCACAATGGCATTAATCCTCTAAATTTCCTTTAGTAAGTAAGTATATGCCAAAGATTAATGTAAAAAGCTGTACCAGGGCCTTGGATGTGGCATTTCCTCTCTTACTAAGTAATCTGCATATGCAAATATTCTGAAGTAGTCTAATGTACCCTGTGAAAAAATAAGAGTTTAGATTGTGCTCAAACCTGCGTTCTGATAACATTCTGCCACTAGATGACAGTCTCAAAAAAACTTCTTGAAATGTTCAGTTAGTGAGCAGGAAATGAAAGCAAAAATAGGAGGCTAACAATAAATCTTGAACAGCCATCTATGCAACAAAGTGGAGGCTCAGGGTTCAAGTGAGCTTACCACAAGCATCTCCTGAGATTTTGTGGACATGGAAGAGCACAAAAGGGCTCATGTTGCCACCAAGTTCCAGGTCCTTGACTTCTTAGGATTCACTGAAGATAAAATGTCTTTGAATCCTGTTTACTATGTCATAAGATGGCCTAGAGTAAAACTCTCAGACTATTAAAATGGAACAAAGGTATTTATTGAAAGAATAAGAAACATTCAAATGGGGAGACATTAGCCCATACAGAGCACAAACCAATGAATCCAAGGAACAATTGTTTCCCAGGGGCAGATACAGGGCAGAAAACAGGAACTAGGTTACAAGTAACTCAAACTCACTGCCATCAAGTTGATTTTGATTCATAGCGACCCCTCCTTGGGTCTCCAAGGCACTATCACTATGGAAGGAGCTCTGGTAGCATAGTGCTTAAGGCATTTGACTGCTAACCAGAAAGTGGGTTTGAACCACCAGCCACTCCTCAGAAGGAAGATTAGGCAATCTACTTCCATAGTGATACTGCCTCAGAAATCCAAGGAGGGGTCGCTATGAGTCAGGTCTGACTCGATGGCAAACAACAACAACATCACTATGGAAGTAGAATGCCCAATCTTTCTCCCAAGGAGTGGCTGCTGGATTTGAACCACCAGCATTCTGGTTAGCGTTAGGCACTAAACTACCAGAGTTCCCAAGTAACTCAAGGTGGGGGCTTTACAGTGATTGATTGCAAACATGAATGTGGGCTGCTTGGATTGGTTAGTTTGAATATGTGACCAAAGCAGTTTTATAGGACAGTTACCAGGTAACCAGAGGACTGGCGGTTCAAACCCACCAGCCACTCCTCGGAAGGAAGATGGGGCAATCTACTTCCATAGTGATACTGCCTCAGAAACCCAAGGAGGGGTCGCTATGAGTTGGGTCCAACTCAACGGCACATAACAACAACACCAGGTAATTGTTCTAAACATTTCCTGAGAGCTGTTGAGGGGACTTCAGGTAAAGTCCCTCCCGTATGAATATTAAAAACATTTACTTTGTTTTGTACTTAGTGTGCCCAAAGGTTTAATGGTTGCAGGGGAAATCCTCTGTTATGTATTTAAGTCTGGTGGCATCAGGACCTTCCCTTAGTTCAAAGAGAAAGCAGTTTCTTGGTCACAGGCTTTTAATTCTAGTAGCAGGGTCACTGATAAAGAAGTTAGCATGAGTCAAATGGAGTTTGAACTCAGGCTTACACTAGCCATGTTACAATTTTAAGGCTCCTGCACATAACTTCTTGGATAATGCAGAAGCAGGAGCTTGTAACAAAATGGGGTCAGACCTACTCCTAGGCCAGCCATCCTAAATATTCCAGGCATTTCTGTCCTGAAGCTTCCATTCGAATTTATCCATTGTGGTTAAACTTTGGTGGTTTAATTTATAAGTTCTTTTAAGAGTTTGAATGTCAACTAGTATGTAGAGTATATTGGTTTTCTGGCTGTTAAAATAACAAAATTTTCATTACTTAATGGGTTGAAGAGTTATGCAATCTGCCTCAAAGGGAAAGGTTTGGCTGCTCATTAGAATAAGATTCCTGAGTCAAAAACCAAGCCATGTGGTTTTAGAAAAACTAAGGAATTTTACCTTTTAAGATCTTTGATAAAATAACTCAAATACTGTTTCTCAGTGACCTGTGGTAAACTCCTGACAACTCTGAAACTTTGTAGAAAGCCACAAAAGATTTGTTCGTTTTAAAAGGTGTTTATTTAATTTGTTATAAGTTACATGAAAGATATCATCAAATTAAGAGAAGTATCTGATTTTCTTTGGGTTAAAATTTTAAGTGCTAGTATTTCTTCTTATGTTTTTGCCTGAAATTAGACAACAAGTACATACTATTATATCATAATTTTATTATTTTTTTAATTACTAACTTGGTCACTTTTTTTTTTTTTTGAACTAGCATCATCAAGGATAATGATTTTAACTAAGGAATTCACTTCATTTACCCCTAAAATTTTTATTACTATTTAGATGCTTCTTGTTGTTGTTATGTGCCATTAATCGGCCTCAACTCATAGCGACCTCTCCTTGGGTTTCCAAGGCCGTATCACTATGAAAGTAGATTGCCCAACCTTCCTTCTGAGAAGTGGCTGGTGGGTTTGAACCGTCAGCCTTCTGGTTAGCAGTCAAGTGCCTTAGGCACCACGCTACCAGAGCTCCTATATAGATGGTTATTGTTGCTGTTGTTGTTATGTGCCACTGAGTCGGACCCGACTCATAGAGACCCCTCCTTGGGTTTCCGAGGCAGTATCACTACAGAAGTAGATTGCCCCATCTTCCTTCTGAGGAGTGGCTGGTGGGTTTGAACCTTCAGCCTTCTGGTTAGCAGTAAAGTGCCTTAGGCACTATGCTACCAGAGCTCCTATATAGATGCTTAGAGACCTAATATATTGGTATAGTCTCGATGTATCCTGTCTATAAGGTATTATGTCTCCAAATTATAATATATCTAAAGTTCTTTAAAAATAAAGTTACTCATTATTTTAGAGCTATCTTTATCAAAAGTTTTTCAATTGACTTTATTTGGATTTACATTATTTTTGTAATTACTTCCTACCAAGTCTTTCACTTCTAAGAAGTAATTGTTATCATTATAAGCCAATCATGGCCATTTCAAGTTTGCCACCTACAGATAAGTTTTACTTTGCTAATTCACTGCAGAGGCACGATCAAAATATTTCAACAAAAATAGGGTATTAAGACTTAGATCCACCTATTCCAACTGAAGAGACCTAAAGCACTTTCCTAGACTGTTCAAATTACAGACTGGCTTAAGCTAAAGTTCAAATACCTTTGTGGCCAGAAGCAGAAAATATCAGATCCTTCCAAGATCACAGAACAACACCTCACGCACACTCTTGAAATTAATGCACTTTAATACTTAACTGCTTTTGAGATTGACTTATTTTACAAAAGAGGCTTTGGTGGTGTAGTGGCTATAACCAAAAGGTTGGTGGTTTGAACCATCAGTCACTCCATGGGAGAAAGATGAGGCAATCTGCTTCAGTAAAAAATTATAGCATTGGAAATCCTATGGGAAGTTCTACTGTACTATAGGGTCACTATGAATCAGAATCAACTCAATAGCAGTGCAGTTGGTTTTTGGTTTTATTTTACAAGCTTGAGTTCATTGACTGGTAAAAACTTTTGTGCAGACCATTAACATTTTTGCTATTTGCTTCATAACTACAGCTGTTTTCCTGTGAATAGCTGTACTGCATTTTATAGGTATCCCGGTTTAGTATCTTCTTCTTCCCACACAAATAACTGATAGAGAAATTTGTTTTACTATAGCTGTTATTTTTCTGACATTTGCTTTGTTATACTACTTCTGATTAGTATTTTTGCATTATGTAGTCTTTCTTAAGCATTCTCTTGTTATATACTATGGCTATCGCTAATGCCTATGGGAGCTCTGGTAGCATAGTGGCTAAGGCACTTGACTGCTAACTAGAAGGCTGGCGGTTCAAACCCACCATCCATTCCTCGGAAGGAAGATGGGACAATCTACTTCCGTAGTGATACTGCCTCGGAAACCCAAGGAGAGGTTGCTATGAGTCAGATCCAACTCGACGGCACTTAACAATAACAACAACATTGGCAATGCCTGCAATGAGAATGCTTTTGTTAAATTATCCCAAGCAGTAGAAAGTGTTTATAACCTTACTGACTGTTAGATCTGCCATGACCATCCCCAGCAGAAAATTCAGGTTGGATATGGACATTTCTAAGAGCCTTCATTCTAACTATAGTGTTGTTGACTTTAAAAATCGGTCCATAATCGATCAGCTACCATGGCCAAAACTACTGATGACTTAGCTGACAATGTAACAGCTCAAGAAAGATTTTTAAAATCTTCAGCTAAAGTACTTTTATACAACCTCATCATCCTAGATTTCCTCTAAACCCAATAAGCAGGAGACCATGCCAATGCCAATACTTCACGCTGTGCATGAATTAACACTTCAGAAGTAGAAAAGAACATCAAGAGAGTTCATAGCAAACTACTTGGTTATATTCCATAGATGTAATATCAGATTCACCCTCTTTAGATATATTTAGTTGGATACCTAAAAGTACTGTATCTGGATTTCATCCCTATTATTCACTGGACTAGTAATACTAAAAGAATTATGTATATAGACAAAATTCATTACTGGGATGGAGTTGAACTTGCACCTTAGTCTATACTTTCAAACAGGCCAAGTTGCTCCTCTGTGATCCTGCTCCTAACAAATCCATACTCATAAGATCACTGGAAGTGGAATGCTGACCAATGGCATGATGAAGAAGTTAGGTGGTGCCCTGCTATCTATATGGAATTTTAAAAGCTTACTAAGTAAGTGGACACCTAAAAGGAGGTTTCAACCCATAAGTCCCTGAAGAAGAAAGAGTTCTTCATAATAGTGATCAAAGCATGTCTGTGAATATCCTTGATCAATGGGAGGGAATGTGTGAGAGCCTCAATATTAAGGTGCTTGGCCCTAGTAAAATGGTGGGCCTGGGTATGAGTTTAGACTCCATCTTAATTTCCTTTTACTTCCCCAACAACCATTAACCTTTGTGCTGCAGACTTAAGCATATAACTAAGGAAATGTTTACCTCTGTGGTTAAGCTAAATGTTGATGGAGCATTCCTAAGGTACCCTTGTTACAAAAGACTCATCTGGAATCTCCCAAGCAAGCAGCCCTCAGGAAGTGTCCTACCTAAGAAGCTATTTTAGGAGCTCTGGTGGTATAGTGTCTAAGGCATTTGACTGCTAACCAGAAGGTTAGTAATTCAAACCCACCAGCTACTCCACAGAAGGAAGACTGGGCAATCTATTTCTGTAAAGATTCACCACCTCAGAAACCCAAAAGAGATCACTATGAGTTGGAATCGACTTGATGGCAGTGAGTTTGGTTTTTTTGGTAAGAAGCTATTTTAACATAATGTTCTCAGAAAAGGCATATCGTACCATAGTCCTGTGACATCCCATAAAGCCCCCGTTAGTCATTTACTTCTGCAATTATCTCATTTATCCGATCTAAAAAGCTCACATATGCTCTGTAAGCCAATCAAAACAAAAGCTCCACTTCACCTTAGCCTGCCTCTACCTTCCCTATTTTCTATAACCAGAAAATTATACTGTTAGTTCCTGATTTTACTGTATAAATGAGTATAAATATATTCACCTACAATTGCTCAGCATGCTTGGCTTCTTTTTTACAGATGCAGTGTATCCCTCATACAAACTGTTTTGACCCTTCAAGTAATCTCTTTGCTTTTATTTTAACAGGGTATGCATACTCTTAGACAATACATAACGCTTCACTGAACTGTACATTTATGACTTGTGTACTTTGTGGTACACAACAAAAGATAAATAAAACACAAAAGTTACATATATGCTGAAATTGCAGTAACTTTGTTTAGTGTTCTTCTAATCCAGCATTGATTTTCATATGAAGAAATAAAATTAAAGTATAATGTCATTATGTTATGCTAAAAAGTAGTTTAAACACTATGTTCTTAACTTACTTAGAGACTGCCATAGCTTTAACTTGTATTTTTCCATCAGGAAGAGTAATGGGTTTTGTATACTTAAACGTTTTATTTTCACCATAACCAATTCTCTTCAGAAATTCAGGTTTGCTGCCATCCAGGGTGTAATATATATTGACATCTGGGGTGTCTGAAAAATATAAAACAGGATAATTGTAATTAACACTAAAGTAGCAAGTCTCAGAATAATGCCTATAAGTTAGTTATTTAATTTTATATTATACAAAATTATGTATTTTCCTACTATAGAAATAAATAATAACAAACAACAACTACATTCTCTATCGCAAGTACTATATTTTATGTGATTAACTCATTTCTTCTGTATAACCTTATGAGGTATTTTATACCCATTTTATAGATGAGGAAATTGAGTCCCAGAGAGGGTAAGAAACTTGCTTAATATGACTGGGGTCTTAAAAGCTTACAAGTGGCCATCTAAGATGCAACTATTGGTCTCTCCTCCTGAGGAGCAAAGAAGAATGAAGAAAAACAAAGATGCATGGAAACAACTAGTTCAAGGTACTAATAAGCCATGCAAACCTTAGCTTAGAACTAGATGGTGCCCAGCTAACTACTATCAATCACTCAGTGTAGGATCAGTGTAGGAGATCCTGGATAGAGGGAGAGAAAAATGCATAACAATACTCAAAATCATAAAAAAAAGATCAGGCTTACTGGTCTGATAGAAACTGGTGAATCCCGAGACTATATAGCCCCTAGTCACCCTTTGGGCTTAGAATTGAACTCATTCCCAAGGCTTGTAGCCAAACAATAAACAGGCTTATAAGGTGAATATTTGCACCAGGTAGGTACATTCCTTAGAATAACCAACCACAGAGACCAGAAGGGCAGTATTTGTGCAGGGAGATAGCTCAGAGGGCAAGAATGCATGGGAAAGAAAGACGCAGGGAAAAGGTAACCACAGGGAAGAAGTGGGAAAAGAGCTGTTACATTATGTGGATTACATCCAACATTATAAAACAAAGTATTTATGAACTATTGTATGGAAAATGAATTTTCTCTGTAAACTTTCAACCCAAATTGCTTGATTTTTTTTTTAATGTTAAAAAAAAAAACTCGTTAAATAACAGAAGAGTCATGAGTTGACTTCTGTAAGTTGTATCTGTAGCCTCATGCTTTTGAACCACTATAATTTTTTGCTTCTCCAACACAGCATTTATGCAAATAGAGAAGGGATCAGTTTTAAGATTACAACATCCATTTAGAAATCAAAACCCACTGCCATTGAGTTGACTCTGACTCATAGTGACCCTATAGGACGGAACAGAATTACCTCATAGAGTTTTCAAGGCTGTAAATCTTTACAGAAGCAGACTGCCTCATCTTTCTGCAGCAGAGTTGCTGGTGGGTTTAAATTGGTGACCTTTTGGTTCCCAGCTGAATGTTTTAACCACTGTGCCACCAGAACATCTTCCATTTAGAAAGCAGAAGCTATTTTTTAATTGTTAGAGCATTTCTTAAGAAATGCTTTGTTATATTTTATTTGGATTTGGTAAATGATTGCTACAGTTTATTTTGAAAAAATTTAAAGGTAATAAATTCATACAATTCAAAATAAATTCATATAACAGCAGATGCCCAGAAGCAACCAATGGTACCTTGAGGATCCCTGTGCACATTACAGCGTATATATACATGTTCTTACCTCCCACTCTTTTTTAATACAAATGGTTGTACACTATACCCTGTCTCACACATTTCTTTTTTCACTTTACAATGTATCTTAAATACTGTTCTGTATCAGTTCATAAAGAGTGTCCTCATTCTTTTTTATAACTGCACTGTATGCTCTTGTATAAACAAAACATAAATCATCAACCCATATTTGGGCTATTTTTTGTTGTTGTTGTTTTCTTTGTCTATTAGAAATCATATAATGAATAGCTTATAAAGAATTCTTTTTGTAAGAATAGCCATAAAACAAATATGCAACAGCAGTATTGCTGAGTCAAAAGATATTGTGGTGTGGTGAATTACTTAGCAGTGTTCCTTTAACCATAGTCTCTGTGACTCCCACCAGATGACTGGGTTGTTGTTGTTGTTATGTGCCGTCGAATCAAACCCGACTCATAGCGACCCCTCCTTGGGTTTCTGAGGCAGTATCACTATGGAAGTAGGATTGCCCAACCTTCCTTCCAAGGAGTGGCTGGTGGGTTTGAACCGCCAGCCGTCTGGTTAGCAGGCAAGTGTCTTAGCCACTATGCTACCAGAGCTCCCATGTGAGGTGCTTGTGGCCCACCAAGGGGATTGGATAGATTGTTAATAATGTAAATAAGGTACGTGGCACCCTTGTGGGGGTTTGTTGTTGTTGTTGTTATGTGTCGTCGAGTCGGCCCCGACTCATAGCAACCCCTCCTTGGGTTTCCAAGGCAGTATCACTACGAAAGTAGATTGCCCAACCTTCCTTCAGAGGAGTGGCTGGTGAGTTTGAACCACCAGCCTTCTGGTTAGCAGTCAAGTGCCTTAAGCACTATGCTACAAGAGCTCCATGGAAATAAGGAATATGGAATGCTGACACACGGATTGGTCAGTTTTGTCATTCCGCTAGGTTTAAAATGAGCCATCCCAGAATCAGAAAAAGGAGATCTCACTACCATCAAGACAGAAGAGGTACCAGGAGCAGAGTGTGTCATTAGACCTGCCATCCTTGCACTAGACCTCCTTGGCAAAGAGAGAGCAGAGAGATTACAGCAGAGGCACCAGAAACAACAGACTGGCATGAGATAAAGCAGTGTGTTTCCCAGCCCATGGAGCGAGAAAGCTGAGTGCCTTCGGGCAGGAGGTTTGCTAGCAGAGTGGGGTACCTCTGTGGGTGTCTATTGGCTAGGCTAAAAGAGTTGGTAATGCTAGCCCAGGCAGGGGAGAGGCCAAGGCCAGAGAGAAGAGTGCCTGTGGCATGGCTGAGAAGTAGCTTTCCAGATTGAGGAACTATATCCTGAGCTGTTTTCTGATCCTGAATTGTAACCTGTTACTTCCCTAATAAACCTCTGCAAAAAGGGTGTGGGGACAGTGTCCTCTGATATCCTCTAAGTTCACAAGGGGAAGACAGAATTACCATCATAAGCATCAGCCCAAGCCTGATCTCTATGTAATAGAGGTCAGACATGCCACCACTGTCCAAACTTTTCACCAATTCTGATACCAACCATCCTTCCCATGGAACTCTCTAACTTGTCTGCTGCATTCAATAATTCTTTGCAATGGCCACACAGAAACTCACAGACAATACTCACAATTATGGGGTGTGGTAGTTATGTTTGTATGTCAACTTGGCTGGGCCTGGTTGAGTGGCTAGGCAGCTGGTGGTAGTTATTCCCCATGATGAGACTGGCAACCAATGCCATGATGGGATCTACCACAAGCAGCTGAGTAGCTGCCTTTGGGATGTAGTCTGCTTCCTGTATATAAGGAGAAGCCTTGGGAATGGTCTCTAGCTTATTGCACTCTTGGACCCTGCATGTAGCCATGTCATTGTTCAGCAGCCTGCCATGCTCTGCCAACCTTGGGACTTACAATGGACTTAAATTAATGGCCTGCTGTGTGGTTTGGTAACATTGGGACTGTGCCATTTTATTTGTCAACATTGGGCTTCTCAGTCTCAGCAGCCAGCAGCTGTCTGAGTAAAGAAAAGCCTCTAGCTTCAGTGGGCTGGGAGCTGGAGACAGAGCTAAAGCCCAAGGCTGAGGGGCTTTCACCCAGCCCCTGGAGCTTGGCACTTTGAACTTGGACTTAAAGCCTCCAAACTGTAAGAATAAACTCCTGTTTGTTTAAACCATCCCATTTGTGGTATATTCTTGCCAGAGTGGTACTAGGAAACCAGAACATGGGGTTACTAAGTAAGCAACAGATTACAACTCAGGTTCAGGAATGCTCAGGATGCAATTCTTCCATCAGGACAGCCTACCCTTGGCCATGCCCACAGGTGTACCTCTCTCTGGTGCTCTACTTCTCAGTGTGGCTTCTGCCCTGCACAGACAAGGGTTATGGAGTTCTTTAAGCAATGCTGATAGGTACACACCACTCTGCCAGCAAGCCTCCTGCCCAAAGGCACTCAGTTTTCTCACTCAGTGGCCTGGCAAGCCTGCCACTCTGTCTTGTGCTAGTTTCTTGGTTCTGCTACCTCTGCTGCCACCACCTCTCTGCTGTGTCTCTGCCATCTCCATGCAAGGATCTCAGGTCAAGGACATGCTCCACTCCTGGCTTCTTCTATCTTGATGGTGGTGAGAGCCCCCTTTTCCACTCTGGGATAGGTCATTTTAAGCCTAGCAAGATGGAAAAATTGACCAATCCCAATGTTAGGATTCCATACACATTATTTCTATGACCCCACAGGTGCCGTGATGAGCTCTGGTGGTGTAATGCCTAAGGCATTTGACTGCTAACCAGAAGGCTGGTGGTTCAAATTCACCAGCCACTCCTCGGAAGGAAGATGGGGCAATCTACTTCTGTAGTGATACCACCTTGGAAACCCAAGGAGGACTTGCTATGAGTCAGATCTGACGGAACAGCAGTGAGGTTGTTTTGTTTTTTTGTTTGTTTGTTTTTTGACAGGAGCCATGTACCTTATTTACATTATGAGCAAGCTATCCAATCCCTTTGGTAGGCCACAGTCACCTCACATCTGCATAGTTTCATCTAGTCATTTGATAGGAGTCACAAAGACCATGGCCAAAAGAACCATACCAAGAAGTTCACTGCACCACAACCACATAATCATATTTAGTTTGTGAGTTCTGTGTGGCCATTGCATTGAATTATAGAACCCAGCAGAGAAGTAGAGTGCCATTGGAGGGAATGTTTGTGTCAGAACTGGTAAAAAAGTTGAAGGGTGGCAGCATGTCTGACCTCCATCTGATAGGACTGCTGATGGTGATTTTTCTCTGCCCCTCATGAAATTAGAGGAGGTCAGAAGAAGCTGTCCCCCCATGCCATTTTAGCAGATATGTGCATCTGTAATTTTGATCAATATTGCCAAACTGTCCTCTATTGACAAAGAAACAAGTGGCACTCCTATCAGAAATGCATGGAAGTACCTGTTTACCCACAATCCACCCATACAGTGTTATCAGCTTATTATTATTATTATATTATTATTATTATTCCAATTTCTTACATAAACAAAAATAGTATCTCACAGTTTTAAGTCACAATTTTTATTTTTGAGCAATATCCTTTCATTTATTCAATAAATATTTACTGACTGCCTACTATGTGCCAGGTACTGTTCTAGGCACTGGGGATATATTAATAACTGAAGTTCCTGCTCTCTTAGAGCTTATGTTTTAGAAGAGATATACAAACAATAAACACACAAGTAAATGCATGCTGTCAAGTTTGCATAAATGCAGAGAAGGAAATAAAGAAGGGTAAGGGGGAATAAGATATACTCAGAAAGCAGGTAAAGAGGAGAGTAGAAGTATCTTTTCATATGCTTGAGAAACACACATATGTCCATGGAAGGAAACTTTCTTTGTTGGTTATTAGGGGTGTGAGGGGAGGGAAGGAAACACAACAAAAACAAACAAACAAAAAATTAAAAAAAGAAGCACGTACATGTCCTTTCCTGTAAACTTTCTTTTTACATTCTTTGCCCATTTCACTACTGGGTTATTATTCTGTTATTGAACTGAGGAATATTTTTGTTTATTAGACCTTTTAAATATTAGAAAATTGGACACCCTATCATTCATATCATCATTTGTCAACAACCACTCAATTTCTCCTAAAAGTTATATACACATATATTAATTTTTTTTATTTTGCTGAAAGTGAAGAGCACTTGAAGCACTATGAAGATCAAGAGTACAGCCTTCAGTATGGATTATACCTCAGCATAAAGAAAATGAAAATCCTCATAACTGGACCAATAAGCAACATCATGATAAATGAAGGAAGTGATTTAAGTTGTTAAGGATTTCATTTTACTTGGATCCACAATCAATGCCGATGGAAGCAGAAGTCAAGAAATCAAATGACATACTGCATTGAGCATATATGCTGCAAAAGATTTCTTTAAAGTGTTAAAGAGAAAAGATGTCACTTTGAAGATTAAGGTGTGCCTGACCTCAGCCATGGTATTTTCAACTGCTTCATATGCATGTCAAAGATGTACAATGAATAAGGAAGACCATAGAAGAGCTGATGCATTTGAATTATGGTGTTGGGGAAATATATTGAATATACCATGGACTGCCAGAAGAACGAACAAATCTGTCTTGGAAAAAGCACAGCCAGAATGCTCCTTAGAAACAAGAGAGACTTTTGTCTCTTACACTTTGGTCATGTTACAAGGAAGGACCATTCCTTGGAGAAAGATATCATGCTTGACAAAGTAGAGAGTCAGTGTAAAAGAAGGAGACCCTCACTGAGATGATTAGATACAGTAGCTGCAACAATGGGCTCAAGCACAGCAAATATTGTGAGGATGGTGCAGGACCAGGTAATGTTTTGTTCTGTTGGACAAAGGGTTGTTTGGAGTTGGAACCAACTCTATGTCACCTAACAACAACAAAAATTATCTATTTTGGCTTGGGAATTTAAAAAAACTCACATTAGCTTTTAAAATAAAGAGGACATAGTGTTAGTAGTGTATCGTTCATTGGAATGCTAGGTCTAGGAAGGCCAGGAGTCATAAATACAAATAAAAAGTTCTTACATATTTCAGTTATTAAAACATATCATTAGAATCTCAAAGTTTTGTTAATAAGGGTATTTTCTTTTCTGCTTCCTCTTCTATCATTCTCTTTAGTTTTTTTTTAAACTTTTTACTGTGATTTGGGTGAATGTTTACAGAGTGAATTAGTTTTCCATTCAACAATTTATACACATTTTGTTTTATGACACTGATCGCAACTCCCACAATTTTAACAGCACTCTACCCACTTCCTCCCTGTGTTTACCTCCCTGTGTTTATTTCATCATTCTTTCCTATCCCTTCCTGACTTCTGAACTTTATCCTTGGACAAATGCTGCCCTTTTGATCTCATATGAATGGTTGTTCTAAGGAGTGCATACTTCCTTGGTGTTACTGTTCACCTTATAGGTCTGTATTGTTTGCCTGAAAGTGGAGCCACTGGATGAGTTCAGTTCTAGCCTTGAAGGGTATCTAAGGGCCACATTCATGATATGGAATGATTCATGAATTTGTGTGTCATTCTTGCACAAGGGCCATGCTAACCTCCCCTGTATCATTCCAATTTTAGTATACACGCTGCTGAAAACAACACTTTAATTAGGATATCAGTCCATATGTTTTATCAGCAAAATTTTTCCTTCTTCTTCTTAATTATGTGTGTATGCACGCACATGCATGCATGCACACACAGAAAAAGTTTGAAGAATGCAGGCAGTCCCTGGATTACAAATAAGTTCTATTCCTAAGTGTCCTTAAGTTGAATTTGTACATAAGTCAGAACAGTTAGCTGGGTACATATCTAACATCTGTAAGTCAAATATTAGTTTTGGTTTATAGTATATAGTATACCTTTCTATCCACATAAAACACTTCCAGATATACTAATAATAGTGTAACATAATAATACAGTAATAATAATAATAATGTTTTGATGTGCATTGCAAAGTAGCAACTATATGTTATTACAAACCATTGTATGTACAGGTCATTTCATTAAACTTTGAAGATACTACATTCTTTATAAAACGAAGGTTTGTAGCAACCCTGCTTCCTGCAAGTCTACTAGCACCATTTTTTCCAACAGCATGTGCTCACTTCATGTCTCTATGTCACATTTTGGTAATTCTCATAATATTTCAAATTTTTCCATAATACCACTATGCACATTTAAAACAATATAGCATAAACGTAACTTTTATATGCACTGGGATACCAAAAAATTCGTATGACTTGCTTTATTTGCAATATTCGCTTTATTGTGATAGTCTGGAATTGAATCCACAATATCTCCACGGTACTCCTATACTTGAATTTTTAATATAAAAGGCTTTACAGGGGTTGTGTTGTAACTGTGGGTTGTACTAAGTCAGACATTCATAACCTGGGGACTGTCTGTAAGTATTATCAGGAAATGCATTCACTGCTTTATTCCTGTAATACTATTTAAGATTTATTTTGGCATTACTGTGTGCCAGATTTTGTGAATCTCACATATATTTCAACTCATTTAATCTTTACAGTGGTTCTAAAAGTTATTATCCATATCTTACAATGAGAAAACTGAGACTAAGTAATGTGTCTAAAGTTATTAAAAATTGTCAAAGCCAAGATTCAATTCCCAACATGTTTAATTGGCAAGCCAATGTTAGCAGGCCAAATTTATCATCCTAGAAAAATAATGGGCACCCAGGGAAAGTATGGGGATACACCAGGACATTTTACCTTAGGGAAGGTGAGTTGAGGCATAGATGAAAGATGTACTTCCCCAAATGAAAAGTTAGTCAAAGCCAACTGTTTTAATTTAAATATATAAACCAGCAAAGTACAATGCTGTTCTAAATTCTGGAAGATGTACAAACTTCCCAAGGTATGACTATAGAAAGCATGCAAAGAAGTAAATGAACAACCAGATGAGCATAATGAGTATGACAATGTTAGTTTAAATAATTTTAAATACATATGATTCCCACCTGATTTAATTTCCAAAAGTGTGTTGCTATCAATTTCATGTTTGGATTTTCCGGGCTGAGGCACTCGCAGTGGTATGATCTGAGGGATACACACTGAACCAGCAGTCATTTTTTTTCCCTTACATTTAAAAAAAAAAAAAAGCAGATGAAAACAAATTCCAATGCGTAATTATATTTGAACACAAAAGTTGAAGGAAAACATTTCATCTAATGAGCAGCAAAACTAGTGAAAAAAGAAAGAGAAAGAATGCTGTTAATGTATCACCTACAAATATTAAACCAGTTGCCATTAAGTTGATTCCAAATCAAGGAGACTCCAGGTGTGTCAGAGTAGAACTGTGCTCCATAGGGTTTTCAATGGCTGATTTTTCAGAAGTAGATCACCAGGCCTTTCTTCCAAGGCACCTATGGGTGGACTTGAACCACCAACCTTTGGTTAGTAGTCAAGGGCTTTAACCATGTCTTTCTTACAAATATTAGTCAATTTTTAATTGAAATAGCTATTATTTTTAACCTGTGTTCTTGCTATTAAGATCTGTGTGGAGTTTTGATTATCTGAATACTCACCTCACTTCTGGGAAAAGAACATGAATGAATGGGATACAGGGATGGCAAATTAAAGGAATCAGACAAAACAGAGATCATCACTAAGGGTCTGATCTGAGTTCTCACTTGATCATCATCACCTGTTCCAACCTCCTCTAAGTACACAACCCCTTTGGCTTTAGGGCAAGTCATCACAGCAGAGGAACAGAAACTAATTCTGTGTGTGGCATATGGTAATTTAGAACCCATTCCTTTGGCCAGGAGCTGATTGTGGAACAAATCAACTGCTCATATGCAAGTTCTACTTGAAGTTGAAAATAATTAAAACAAGTCCACGAGAGCCAATATATGACCTCGAATATATCCCTACTGAATTTAGAGATCATCTAAAGAATAGATTGGATGCATTAAACACCAATGACTGAAAACCAGAAGAATTGTGCAATGACATCAAGAATATCATCCACGAAGAAAGCAAGAGGTCATTAAAAAGATGAGAAAGGAAAAAAAGACCAAAATGGATGTCAGAAGTGACTCTGAAATTTGCCTTTGAGCGGAGAGTAGCTAAAGCAAATGGAAGAAAAGACAAGATAAAAAAGCTGAACAGAAGATTTCAAAGAGTAGCTCAAGCAGAAAAAACTAATTACTATAATGAAATGTGCAAAGATCTTGAGTTAGAAAACCAAAAGGGAAGAACACACTCAGCATTTCTCAAGCTCAAAGAACTGAGGAAAAAATGTAAGCCTCAAGTTGCAATATTAAAAGATTCTGTGGGTGAAACAACATCAAAAGAAGATGGAAGGAATACACAGAGTCCCTGTACCAAAAAGAACTGGTAGATCTTCATCCATTCCAGGAGTTGGTATATGATTAAGAACCAAAGGTATTGAAGGAAGAAGTCGAAGCTGCATGGAAGGAATTGGCAAAGAACAAGGCTCCAAGAACTGACAGAATACCCACTGAGATGTTTCAACAAACGGATGCCCTGCTGGAGGCACTCCCTTGGCTATACCAAGAGATTTGGAAGCTACCTACCTGGCCAACTGACTGCAAGAAATCCTTATTTGTACCCATTCCAAAGAAAGGTGATCCCAAAGAATGTGGAAATTATCAAACAATATCGTTAATATCCCATGCAATTAAAATCTTACTAAAGAAAATTTAAAAACAGTTGCAGCAGTATATTGACAGAGAACTTCCAAAAATGCAAGCTGGATTCACAACAGGATGTGGAATGAGGGATTTTATTGCTGATGGCAGATGGATCTTAGCTCAAAGAAAAGAATACCAGAAAGATATTTACTTCTGTTTTACTAACTATGCAAAAGCATTTGATTGTGTGGAGCATAACAAATTATGGGTAACACTGAGAAGAAATGTGAATTACAAAACACATAATTGTACCCATGAGGAACCTGTACATAGACCAGGAGGCTGTCATTCAAACAAAACAAGGGGACATCACATGGTTTAAAATCAAGAATGGAGTGTGTCAGGGTTGTATCCTTTCACCATACTTATTCAATCTGTATGCTGAGCAAATAATCTGAGAAACTGGACTATATGAAGAAGAATGTGGCATCAGGATTAGAGGAAGAATCATTAACAACCTATAATACGCTGACAACATAACTTTGCTTGCTGAAAGTGAGATGACTTGAAGCACTTAGTGATGAAGACTGAAGAATAGTCTGCAGTATGGATTACATCTCAATATAAAGAAAACAAAAATCCTCACAAATGGACCTATAAGCAGCATCACAATAAATGGAGGAAAGTTTGGAGTTGTCAAAGATTTCACATTGCTTGGTTCTACAATCAATGCCAATGGAAGCCCCAGTCAGGACATCAGATGATGGTACAGCACTAGGTGAATCAGGTGCAAAGGATCTCTTTCAAGTGCTGAAAAGCAAAGATGTCTCCTTGAGGACTAAGGTGTGCCTGACACAAGGTATGGTATTTTCAATTGCCTCATATGCATGCAAGAGCTGAACAATGAATAAGCAAAACTGAAGAAGAGTTGATGCTTTTGAGTTATGGTGCTGCGAAGAATGCTGAAAGTATCATGGACTACTAAAAGATATAACAAACCTGTCCTGGAGGAAGTACAGCCGGAATGTTCCTTGGAAGCAAGAATGGCCAGATTTCATCTTACCTACTCTGTTCATCTTTTCAGAAGGGACCATTTCCTGGAGAAGGATGTCATGCTTGGTAAGGTGGAGGGTCGAGGAAGGAGGGGAAGGCCCTCAATGAAATGGATTGACAGTGGCTGTGGCAATGGGCTCAAGCATAGCAGCGATCACAGAGTTGGCGCAGGACCGGGCAGTGTTTACTTCTGCTGTGCATAGGGTAGCTATGAGTTGGAGATGACTCAACGGCACTTAACACAACAACCTTTGGGAAAGCCTGATCTTCAGCACTGTAGTTGACAATACAGTGGTCCTCACATTTGAAAACTGAAAAAGAAACTTTTGAAAGACTGCAGTGTTTCACTCAGCTACAAAGAACTTTGGATATGAACAGTAACCAACAAACACAAAAGTCTTCTATTTCATCTACTGTATTTATAAATAACTAACTACAAGCATGGAAGCCTTACTGATCTTTTTTCCTTGGATGGGTGTCATATTTTTTTAAACATAAAAGGTTTCAGAAGATAAAACCAACCTCTATACCACAGCAACCATCTACACCTATGCACGCCTTTTGAAAATTCAATGATTGTGGATTCATCAGCTTTATTCAATTATAATCTATATATTCAATCATTTTTTACAGCCTACCTCTTGCACCCTTACTTGATTATTCAGTTTCCCATGTACTTATATAATCTTATTTTTCAACTGTGGTTAGGCATTATGCATTTTCTAGTTTCTTTTTAGTTCTGGTTGCAGCAAATGGTCTTCTAAACATCTTTGCAGGCTTGAGTTGTCACAGTTCCTATCAAAACTGGGATAACTACATTTTAGGGGTGAATTTAATGCATTCTTAGCTCCACAGTGGAAACCGAGAATTTAAATTGCAGACACTGATAAACGGTGCTTGCGCCCGATACAAGGGTTGTTGTCTAACGGGGAGGTGTGGGGGAGAACTCAGGTCCATCCTCACATTTCTATTCAATTGAGAGGGAGTTAAAACAAAAATCCTTGAGAAATTCGCCCAAAATGAAAATGGTTGGGGAGGCATTCATTCGCGCACAGCACTAGTAGCTGCCCTTGGGAGTTTATTGCAGCATGGTTCACGCCAACAGGATCCAGAGGGACGCCAACCAGCGAAGCCCAAGGGGCGGTGGCGCCGAGTCAATAGCACCCACCAACTCCCTCCGCCCCGAGCCCCTCTCACCGCCCAGATCCCGTACCCCATGCAGTCCCCGCCCCCACCCATCAGCTGCAGCCCACAACGCCGGCATCCTTTTGGCTGCAGTGAGGAAGGTTCTCCTCCACTTTCGGCCGCTCGGCCCCCATTCTAGTAACCCCTCGAGGAACGCCCACGGCCCCAGACTGTCTAGTCTCTCACCTCCTCTCTCCGGCTCCTTCGCTGCGACCCGGGTTACCACAGACGCTGCGAGGAACGTCCCGCCCACTGAGAGCGGGGCAGGTGATTGGCAGAAACCAGCTTCCTAGTAACCAGCTCCGCCCCCGCTTCTTGGCAGCGACATTGGTATCAACCTAGAGCTCCTTTCCCGAGCTTTACCATAGGCGTCCGAGTATATGCCTTCACAGAGGTTGGCGAGTGTTAAAGGTGATGTCCTAACATAAAATGAAGGAATCAGCCTCGTTCGTCCGACAAGCATTAACATTCTGGAAAACAAGCATAGCAAGATGTGGAGACGCGAGTGAGGTGGAGCAGGCGGAGCTTGGTCGCCTCAAGCCGACAGACAAGGAAGGACTGGCTGCGACAGAAGGAAGAAGGCCCTTTGCCCTCGGCCGGCCGCTGTCTTCAGTAGGTTTCTTGGGTTCCTCGGTTTCCTATTCCGGGAGTTGGTGCTCATCTTCCCGGCACGGGTCCAGGACTGCATCTTTATGGCTGAGGTGAAAGTGAAGGTG
This sequence comes from Orycteropus afer afer, assembly GCF_000298275.1. Classification (NCBI taxonomy): domain Eukaryota; kingdom Metazoa; phylum Chordata; class Mammalia; order Tubulidentata; family Orycteropodidae; genus Orycteropus; species Orycteropus afer. The sequence goes on along the minus strand of NW_006921795.1, from coordinate 4,852,480 downwards.
CAGCCGCCCGACGCGGATCCGGTTGAAATAGAAAACAGGTAAACCAATGAAGTTCTGTTTTCCACGGTCCATGAGCACGCGGAAAGGAGATTACGGGGTTACTTTGGTGGCATTGTGGATAAAGTACTCGGTTACTAACCAAAAGGGTGATAGCTCGAACCCACTAATCGCTCCGCGGAAGAAAGATGAGGCAGTCTGTTTATCTGAAGATTTTTACAACCTTGGAAACCCTATGGGGCGGTTCTACTCTGTAATATAGGGACGCTATGAGTTGGAATCGACTGGATGACTGTGGGTTTGGGTTTGGGTTTTTGAACCCTTTCCTTTTGCCCCAGATAGCAGAATTCTTAAGAACTTCAAAACGATTTTGACAGTTTGCAACTTTGTGTACCTGCCTTTGCCCTGATACTATTTGCGCACAAATTGTGATTATGCGCTTCCTTCCTACATTAAGATGGTCAGTACCGGAGAAGAGATCCTCTGCGTTTTTCTTGTAGTACTTGTGAGTACATGCGCTGATCCAAGATCTGTCTTGTAACTGAGGGAATTCCTGGAACAGAACGTTTGCGTGAAGTTATGGGTGCAGTTTGTAATTATTTCGGAGGTCTGGTGGCACAGTGGTTAAGGCATTCAGCTGCCAATCAGAAGGTCGGTGGTTCAAACCCAACAGCCTCTCCGCGGAAGAAAGATGAGGCAGTCGGCTTCAGTAAAGATTTGCAGCCTTGGAACCCCTATTGGGCATTTCTCCTCTATGCTGTAGAGTCACTATTAGTCGGAATCAACTCAATGGCAGTGGGTTTGTTTTTTGGTTTTGCGATTACTTTGGTGGAGTGTTGCATTTAATGTTTCAGGGCACCTAAAGAGCTCTGGTGGCGTAGTGCCTAAGGCATTTGACTGCTAACCAGGAGGCTGGCGGTTCAAACCCACCAGGCAGTCCTCGGAAGGAAGGTTGGGCAATCTATTTCTGTAGAGATACCACCTCGGAAACACAAGAAGGGGTCTCTATGAGTCGGGACCAACTCCACGGCAGTGAGTTTGAATTTGTTTTGTTTTTTGGTACTATAAACGGTACTGGTTTCCTTATTTCCGTTATCAGCAATCTCTTTGCTGGTATACAGGAATCAGATTGATTTTTGTATGTTGATCTTGCATCCTGCCACTATGCTAAATCTCTCTGCTAGTTCCAGTAGTTTTTTGCTGCATCTCTTAGGTTTTCTATGTGTAGGATCATCTCGTGAGCAAATAGGGATAGTTTTACTTCTTCCTTACCAATTTGCATGCCTTTGATTTCCCTTTCTTGCCTTATTGCCATGGCTAGGACTTCTAATACAATGTTGAATTGAAGTGGAGATAGAGGGCATCCTTGTCTGGTTGCTGTTCCTGAGGGGAATGGTTCAGTCTCTCTCCATTGAGAATAACGTTGGCTGTTGGTTTTGCATGTATGCCCTTTATTATGTTGATGAATTTCTCTTCTATTTCGATTTTGCTGAGAGTTTTTATCAGGAAATGGTGTTGGATTTTATCAAATACCTTTTCTGCATTGATTGATATGATCATGTGGTTCTTTTTGTTTGTTTTATTTATGTGTTGGATAATGTTGATTGTTGTTCTAATGTTGAACCATCCTTGTATACCTGATATGGACCCCACTTGATCATAGTGTATTATTTTTTTGATATGTTGTTGGAGTCTATTGGCTAGGTTGAAGATTTTTGCATCTATATTCATGAGGAATATTGGTGTGTAGCTTTCCTTTTTGGAGTGTCTTTGCCTGGTTTTGGTATCAAGGTTATGCTTGCTTCATAAAATGAATTTGAAAGTAATTCCATCCTTTTCTATGTTCTGGAATAGTTTGAGTAGGATTGGTGTTAGTTCTTCTCTGAATGTTTGGTAGAATTCACCAGTGAAACCATCTGGGCCAGGACTTTTTTTGTTGTTGGTAATTTTATTATGGCATTCAATTTGTTATTTTTTTATGGGTCCGTTCAAGTGTTCCACCTCAGTCTCTGTTAGTTTGGGTAAGTAGTATGCTTCTAGAAATCTGTCCATTTCTTCTAGATTTCCAAATTTTTTGAGTATAGTTTCTTCGTAGTATACTGGTATTATCTTTTTAATTATTGTTGTTTCTACTGTGACGTCACCTCATTTGTTTCTTATTCATGTTATGTGTATTCTCTCCCTCTTTTCCTTTTTAAATTTGCCAGTAGTTTGTCAATTTTATTAATCTTTTCAAAAAACCAACTTCTAGTCTTGTTGATTTTTTCTGTTGTCTATTTTCTGTTTCGTTTATTTCTGCTCTAAACTTTATTATTTTTATACTGATGACTGTAAGCTTTTCTTGCTGATATTTTTCTAGTTTTTGGAGATGTTGGGTTAGGGTGTTGATTTTGGCTGTTTCTTGTTTTTTGATGTGTACATTTATTGCTATAAATGGGCCTCTCATTACTGCTTTTGCTGTGTCCCAAAGATTTTGGAATGTTGTGTTTGCATTCTCATTTCATTGAAGGAATTTTTTAATTTCATTTATTTCTTCTATCACCCAGTCATTTTAAAGGATGATGTTAGTCACTTTCCATTTGTTTGCTCTTTTTCCGTTGATCTTCCCATTGTTGATTTCTAATTATATAGCATTGTGATCTAAGAAGATGCTTTGCAGTATTTCAGTGTGTTTAAATTTATTAAGGCTTGCTTTGTGGCCTACCATATGGTCTATCCTGGAGAATGTTCCATGTGCACTGGAAAAGAATGTATGTTGTGTGGTTTTTGGGTGAAGTGCTCTGTAGATGTCTTTTTTTAATTTACTTTTTATTGTGATTTAGGCAAAAGTTTATAAAGCACATTCATTATCCATACAGCAGTTTATATACACTTTCCCTCATGGTATTGACTGCAGTTTTTCAGTGCCACAGCTATTTTCCAACTTCTTCCCCATAGTTACTTCTTCCCTGTGTCCTTCCCTGCCACGCACTCCTGCCCCCTAGCTGTCTCCCTGTGCATACAGGGCCCTTCTATTCTCCCATGATTGATCTCCCCAATGAGTATATCTACCTAATGTAAATTTTCAGCTCATATGCCTGTCTTTTATTTGGCTGGAAGCCACAGGAGTGGTTCAATTCCAGACTGAATGTAAATGTCCACAGGGTCAAGTTAGTGGATTGTATTGTTTAGTTATTCTGCGTCTTTCTTGAGTTTCCTTCCACTTGTTCTATCTTGGATTGAAAGTGGTATATTAAAGTCTTCTACTGTGACTGTGGAGTCATCTATTTGTCTTTTCATTTCTGCTAAAGTCTGATTATGTATTTTGGGGCTCTTTCATTGGGTCCATAGATATTTATTATAGTTATGTCCTCTTGTTCTGTCAATCCTTTAATCATTATATAATGTCTTTCCTTGTCTCTTATGATTGTTTTTGTCTTAAAGTCAATTTGATCAGAAATTAATATTGCCACTACTGCTCTTTTATATTTGCCATTTGCTTGATACATCTTCTTCCAACCTTTGACTTTTAGTCTGTTTTTGTCTTTGTGTCCAAGGTGTGTCTCTTGTAGACAGCATATTGATGGGTTGTTTTCTTATCCAGTCTGCAACTCTCCATCTCTTGAGTGGTGCATTTAATCCATTGACCTTCAGTGTGATAATCAACAAGTATGAATTTGTTGCTGTCATTTTGTTATGTGTTTCTTCATGGTGTTACTGATTTATTTGTTCCATATAATTTTCTGTGCTGAGCTCATTTTGTTTCTGAATCATGTTATCACTTCCTTCATTACTGTTGTTTTATCATTTGCTAAATATTTGTCCTTATCCTCTTTATTTTGATGTGAAGGTTTATCATTTCTTTGAGGTTACCCTGTAATTTTTAATTTCAAGTTTAGAACAGTCTGTTCTATCTTGCAGCTGTCTTGACTTCCCCACCATTTAGAAGTTCTGTAACTACACAGTTTTTTCCCTTTTTTTAGTTTGTAGTTCTCCTTATTTGCCAGTTGATGTCTCTGGTTACCTGTCTACAGTCTTGTAAGCTTATTTACTTTGGATACTTTCTTAATGGGGTTGGTTTCTGGGTTATGT